>NC_058131.1:541030738-541228102 GCF_016433145.1 Gracilinanus agilis
GGGTTTCTGGAACCACAGTGTTTTAGAAAACCACCTGAGGACTGTAATGGGCTACTTGCTAAAGGAGATTTAGCACTGTAGTAGACTGTAGACTTATATATATATATATATGTATATATATATTATATAGCATGTAAGAGATATGACATTGTCCTCCCTCTTTAGTTTATATTATTTGGCCTTTATCAGAATATTTTATTCACTATTTTCCCCTCAAGTCAGAAATTACTTTGGAGAAGTTTAATAAAAGAGAAACAAATATTAAAAGTAAATTGGAAAGTAGGTTATATGAGATAAAACTAAAGAGTGGACTTTATATACTTATAAGGTAAGAAAAAAATCAATAACTTTGCAAATAGGGGAGAATTAGTTACTCATCAAAAGTATATATAGGTGCAGCTAGGTAGCATAATGGATAGACAGAGTGCCAGACTTTGAGTCAGGGTGAACTGGGTTCAAATCTGCCCTCAGATACTTTCTAGCTATGTGATCCTGGCCAAGTCACTTAACTGCATTTGCCATACATATTTAGATAGTCTTATGTGAGAGAAGGAAAGTTGCACCAATTCATTTTTTTAAACCTCACCTTCTGTCTTAGAATTGATAATAAGTATTGTTTCCAAAGCAGAAGACTGGTAAAGGCTAGGCAATTGGGGTTTAAGTGATTTGTTCAAGGTCACAGAGCCAGGAAATGTCTGAAGCCAGATTTAAACTGAGGACCTCCCATTTCCAAGTTTGGTTCTCTATCCACTGAACCTCCCAGCTGTCCTGGTAATAATTCTTAACTATTGAGTGTTTTACAGTTAAAAAAGCATTTGTCTTAGAAGAACCTCAGAATGCTTTGGAAGTATTATCATTTTAAAGCTGAGGAAACTGAAGTATGTATGAAAAAGCCACATAGGTGAACAAGTAGCAATGCCAGATCTTTTACTCCATGTCTTATTTTTATTCTGTTGCTGATCTCTCCAGCAACATGTGACAGAATAAAAATAAAATGATAAAGTAGGAGGACAAAGGGAGAAGATGAGCTTAGAAATGAGCAACCTTTTTTGGTGGGGATGGGGAGAAGTGGGGCTTCTGTCATGGCTGAAGATTTTGCAAATCTACTAGTGAAGAATAAAACTTATTTTAGGAATAATCACCCATCCTGGGGTGCCCTTCTAGTGACCTTTGAAAAGTCATTTTCCTTGGGGACTTGTGCTCCCTTAAGATTATCTCAGGTTCTTGATAGGGTCCAAAAGGAGGTGTTTGTTGACCAATCACTTTCATCTATCCTCATAATTTTTACCCCTATGCTTTTTATTTAGTCCTGTGACAGTTGCCATAAAATGAAAATGGAATTTACTAGTTATGTGATACTTAAGAAGTTATTTAGAATCTTTTTCTTTCTCCCCCCCAATTAATAAAATGGAAATGATATTTTTCATAGAGAGGCAGCATGGGGTAGCACACAGACTTGGAATCAGGAAGTCTTGAGTTGTAATCTCACCTCAGACACTGCCATGTGACCTTGGACCAGCCACTTAACCTCTTCAAAACACCTTTTTCTCATCTCTTAAATAAAGTGATTATTGCTCCCTAACAGAGTTATTGGGAAGATGGAAGATGAGGTAATCTATGTGAAGTACATTATATATCTTCAAGTATTCTGTAAATATGAACTTCAGCCACAAATAGTTCTACCTGATAGGGTCATCATGCTAATCAAGTGATATTAACTTATGTAAAATACTTGGAAACCATAAATTACTTCAGTCTAACTGGAAGCTAATGTTATTCAAATTGTTTATTTTTGCTTTTTTTTTTAACTTGGCACATATTACATGGCTAATAGATGGTAGTTCATTGACTGATGGGCTTAATGATGTTATAAAAGTTAGGCAACAAAATCCTTTGAGTCCCTAATTTCTGCTGGCCATTGAATTAGATATAGCTGATTACATAATTCAAAGACTCAATGCTTCCTGGCCTTTGAGATATTATGGTCCTGTTATCTAACTCTATCCTATCCAACTGACCTGAAAGACTTAGAACTTAAGATCTCCTTGGAATATAGAGAGCTGTCAATTGATGTCATGTAATTTTTTAATCCAGAAGACAAAGAAAACATAGAGTTTTTCATTTCTAAATAATAAAAAATTGAAATGGAATTTCAAATGAATCATTAATAAATAAAATTATTATATATTAATATATCATAGAAATGTAAAATAACATTATTTAAAAATAAAATTAATTCTATTTATTTTGATTTAAAGCACATTTGCACTGAGAAAGTATAAAAAGTTGTAAAGTTTTGAAAAATTATTTTAAAAATAAGTTTATTGATATTGTTATTTTCTTTCATCACATGGTATTACATGTATCACTTCACCTTCCCCTCTCTGAAAGCTATCCCATATGACAAACAATATCTTTTGGAAGAGAAAAAAGTCAGCATAACAGATTGACACATCAAAAATATCAGAAAACATATGCAGTGTATAACATGTGTAGTTCAGTGAAAAGATGAGTTGGAGTTGTCTTCGCATATCACTTTATTCCAAATTCTTTTTGATCTTTTGTTACTATGGGTATATACTGTTACTATATCCTGAACAACAAATATAACTTGGGGGAAATGGAAACTTAATTGTCACTCTTCCCCAAATTCTCTTCCCTCTTGAAAAAAGAGCCATAACATAGAAAAGACCACTGGTTTAGTGTTAGTGTTTGTTGCATTTATTGAATTAAGTGGTGTTTGTTATGTTGTAATATTCTGGCTTAAAGGAAAA
Source organism: Gracilinanus agilis (assembly GCF_016433145.1). Taxonomy (NCBI): domain Eukaryota; kingdom Metazoa; phylum Chordata; class Mammalia; order Didelphimorphia; family Didelphidae; genus Gracilinanus; species Gracilinanus agilis. The sequence continues at coordinate 541,033,513 of NC_058131.1, forward strand.
CTCTTAAGGTTTTGATGAAACGCGAAAATGTCATGGCCCAAGAGTGGCTATGAATCTGAGCTCCATGAGGCAAGGCACCGAGCTTCACTAAAGGTTTTATCTCTTATTGTGTACTTATTCCAGTTCTCTGGATATAGGAGGTGCTCCACAAATTCTTGGTGAATACATGGCTATCAGTTTCCAGTAGCATAGTACTTTGTTCACAAGTTCATATTCCCTTTTCCCATCTTCTTCTTCTTCTTCCTGTTTAAGATTATGACTTGGATTTGTCCTATCACTCACATCTGCTTTGGGTGTCCTACAGAGTAAAACTAATGTGCGTCCATAGGATGTGCATACCAAAAGTCTTAATGGTAGTATTAAGCATTAATAGCTTTAAACTGTCCAAAGACTTTTGAGATTCTTTGTCTGGCTTTTATATAGAACACATCAAGTAACATAGCTTCATTTTCTGGTATCTGGAAAAAAAAAACGGAACTTAATTTAGTATCCACATATCCTCATATATCAGACACATATAATGCATGCAATGCATATGTAAGTATTATATATACATGCATATTTAGATAGTATATATGTAAACAATACAGACATACACCATTATATATAGTATATATGTATATATACATATGTATGTTACTGAAAGGAAAAGATATAGATCTATCTTTCTATCTATCTATGTTTTTTGTCTCTTTATCTATTTGTATCTTTCCCTGGGAGTAAGGGATGCATTTGAATTTAGATTGAGTTTTCCAAAGACAACTTCTACTTATCATTGACCTTTAACTAACTTGAGTGTGAGGTCTAAAATTCTTTTTGGTGCCATTTGCTGAAAAGTCTTATTAAAGCATTATCCTGCTGAGCATCTTTCAAGGCAGATGGTGCACTAGTAGGCTACTGACACAGAATCTGATCATACTATTACCTTATCAACAAGAAAAATACAGTTATAACTGTGTGATTATATGAAGAAATTTTAGAGTAGAAAAAACAGGCTGACAGAATCATACAGCAACCATAAGGACTCAGTGTTTCATATACAGTCTGGACATTAAGAAAAAGAAAATTTTAATTTCATTGTAGCAACAGATGTTTAATGTAGAGAAATTTATTGTTTTTTATTTGTTACATTGGAATATTCATTTTATTATTGACACAGGTGATTTGACAATAGTGAAATGTAATAGATTTTTAAATCATTCATTAAAATATGACAATATTTTCATTCTTAAGATCATTCCCTTTTAAACATTATTTTGGTAGAGAGGCATCATTTTTTTCTTCATTTCCTTTTTTTAACTTGAAATATATCAGAAGTGTGATTTTTCTAAAATGGGAGAAATTTTAATGAACCAATTGTATGTGCTTTCTGCCAAAACAACTCTTCTTCATTTTGTATAATGTTTGAACTCACAGAAATTATTTCCCAATCATCCAAGGGTACTTAGAAGAAAACAAAGTGACCAGAAGGGTTTTTATATTCTTTTTTTGGCTTTTAGAAATTTTAAAATAGCCTATATGTTTAGGATCAATGATGATGATTCTCCAACTTAATACACTAACAATATCATTCCTGTTGGCATTTCTAAATATAGGAATAAACATTATCTACTGCTAATTGGGAGGGATAAGTGGTTTTCCAAGTTTTATAGCAGTTTAGGGCCATGCCTAAGTATATAATTTCACCAGATACATTTTAAGTGAAAAATCATTTCCTTGGATAGTTGCTGTACAGATCCAATTTCAGTCATTTTGTTTGTTGGGATAGTTTCCTAGGGAAAAATGCCATTCTCTATGTCTTATGGAAAAATACACGAACATTCTTTTAACCTCTTCCTTATTTCAAAGGATCAAGAAAATAATGAAAAGCAGATTGCTGCTTTGTTTCTGAGACAAGCTCATAGGTCTCAGAGGTAGTGTCAAAAGTTGGGTGTTTTAATGCAATGTTACATGACCAAAACGTCTGCCTATCACAAGGAAACCAGCTCGAATATCCTAGCATGACTTCAAAGACTTTCTTGTATCCAAACATTTGTGGCTATGTAAATCCCAAGTCCAAAAGGAGAATGCTCGTATTTCATGGTGCTCGGCTGTTTTAATTCTTTCATTGTGTTGCACGTGCCAGTGGGGAGTGCCAATAACAGAAGGGCACTGTTCTGACTCGTGTGACAAATGTAGTTAACACAAAGATCCATATTAATGTTGTCAAGTTCCCTTGATGTATTTAAACAGATTTTAATTATTTTCAGCGTCAAAAGGCCTGAAATATATAGCTTAATAGTTCCTCAAAGAAAGCTTACTTAATGTGTGAATGTAAAACCTCTCATAAAAATGAAACTTTTATATTGGCCTTAGTCATTGACATAGGTTATTCATCAAGTCAGCAATTTGTGTGGCAAAGTGCCATTTGAATAGTGTATTGTTAGAATACTTATGGTCCACTTGACAAGGGCTCTTGCTGTAAATAGTGCAATTTGACTCCAGCTGTTAAAGAGTGGCTTTGACAGCAGCCCAATAGAATGGAGATGCTTTACTGCACCACAGAAAAATCAATATTGGGTTCTTGTTCCTAGTAACCTGCTCTTTTCTTTTCTGTAGATTTATACAAGACCATCTAGAGTTTATAGGTGGAAGTTTAAATATTATTTTAAAAGTGATTCACTTTTAGTTTCAAATTAAAACTCATGATAAATTGTACAAGTGCAGTTTTCAAATGCAGAAGTATTAAATAAAAGGTTTTCCCATTCTTGTTTCCTATTTAGTCACAATTACAGTTCAGCATCATATGGATCCTTGAGCTGGAATAGCTAAGAATTCATTATATAAAATATGAACTTGAGCATTGTTCGCCTGTATATATAGCCAACACAATTATTCTTTCACTCTGATTTTCTTTCTTTTTTTTTCTTATCAGCTGATCGCCTGTGTCCCTCCCATCAATTCTCCCTACACCCTTTTATACATGGTAGGGTTCTTTTGTGGCGGTGCCCATAGCAACACCTACAGATGTTGACAGTCTGTAGTGTTATTGCGGGCTTTCCTAAAGCAGACTCTTGCTGCTTTTGAAGAGTTTTCTAGCAGTATTCAGTAATTTGAGGTTGCTATGATACCTGACTGGTAGCAATAGATATTGAATCCTTGGTCTTAATTACAACAGACTACACACAAGGCTTTTTAGTTGATTGGGCTTTCCTTGCTGTATCTTTACAGGCATCATCAAAAATGCAGTGATATACCAAAATGGAAATGATAAAATAATGTTTTGGGAGTTTACCCTTAAATCTGATATTGATTAATTTTTTTACTGTATCGGGATTTTAAAATCTGACTCTTTGATTGGATTTGTGGAAATCCTTAATTAAATCTCTTCCTCAACTTATTATTTTAATTATTTATATATTTTCCTTGGATAGTTAAAAATCAGTTGTATGCAATCTAAGGAGATGAATAGATGGAGTAATTTCAAAGACTTGAAATGGTCATTTTCTTTTTATAACTATTAAAAAATACAAAGTATAATGAGTGTGCTACATATTTCTATTTTTAAAAATATTTTTTCCATTATAGATCAACTCTAGTAATGAATTTAGAACAGGAATTGTAATGGGAAATTGTAGTGCTACTATTATCTTTTTGACCTTTAGATAGGTTCAAGAGGTCTATGGTATTATTTGTTATTCCCACTGGTTTTTCATGATTTCTTTTGCCTAGATAGAAAAGGGCTGTAATGCTGCTGGAATTTCACTAGGGGAGCCAAAGGTTGTTTCATACGTATGTGTACACTGAAACACATACACACAGACACACACTGGGAAGTATTCATTTTTAAATATTTTCCTTGAGATATGTGGCATGTTCCTAATTATTATCTGTGATATTCCTCTAGTATTAAAAGGTGTAAAGAGGAGGTAGAAAGTGTCAGACAGATTGGTCTTTGTATGTATTTTAATCAGTTTCTTTAATAGAAAATCTGAATTAAAATCAGGTGTTTGCCTAGGAACTTCCCAATTTTCAGCATTCTTTGCATTTTTTGAGGAATATTGATTTGTTCAAATTCCCAGTGTATATGTACCTACCTCTACAAATATGTAGATCATCTTATTTTTATACTATTTTATTTTACAAAAACATTCAAGCATTTATAGCACCTGAAAATACATTCCAGGCAAAATGTTCTCTGTGTTGTAAATAGATTAACTTATTTATTTAATGAAGACAATCTAGAATTTTATCAAATTATCTAAATTAGAGATATGTTGATTTCTCAGTATTGATCTTCTGGCTAGCTGTCCTAATTAAATTTAGGTTTTAAAAAAGTAATGGTATAGTTATATCTCTAAAAAAAATACAACAACATAGATAACAATTATTTTCTTCCATTGTGAGTGATCTAATATTTCTGCCCATTCCCTAGCAAATTAATGCTATGATATTTGTAGGAGCAAGATATGAATGATATTTCTAAGAACAAAAAGGGAAGTTGGTAAAACATCACATATTGAGTTAGGTGTAAGGTTGGTTAGGTGTAATAGGAGAGAAAAGTAGGAGAATAAAATCTTTCTTCTTGAAAGCTGGTAATATCACTTATTGACTGATTGTACCATCTGGACTCATTTGAAAAGATCCCAGTAGTAGCCCTACTTTTGTACCAATGACTTAGCTTGGGACTGGTCCTAGGAGACCTACGTACTGCAGAAAATGACAAGGAGCAAATTTTAGAAAAGAAAGAATTTATTTTTATGAAATATTTTTTCATTAATTTTTAAAAATACAAAACATGCTCTCCCTTGTCCTTTATTCTTTGGAAGCAACTTGGTATTAATAGATCAAAGCATACTGAGAAATAGATCCAAGTCATAAATCAGTCATAAACTCACAAGTAAGCTTCCTTTTTAAAACTTGAGTTTAAAGGAAATGATAGATAGTATTCAGAATACTTCTGGATGTCAGAATATAATCAAAATATTTTATTCTGTCATAATCCTTATTCATATTTAAAATATCTGCTTTCATTTTTGTTATTACTTTAAATCTTAAATAAATTATTTTTTAACAGTCTCTAAACTAAGGCTATATGACTTTTGCCTCAAACTCATGAAAATATCTATCTACAAAGAACCTGATTTATATGCTGAAACTCAGTTATGCCCATTTTTGTCTGAGATATATGCTGATATCATTTGAAATTATTTCATTATTAATAATATATTTGTTACATTAAGGTTTACAAAATTATTTTTACAATCTTATGGTATAAATCCTTTTATTATTTCTATTTTACAAATGAGGAAACTGAGGCTGAAATAGATTAAGGAGTTCATGTACTTAACTCTCTTCTCTTCAAGAGTATAAGAACCTCTGGGTCCCCTTTCAGCTCAAATTTTCTGTTAGTGAAGAGGGCTAATGTATAAAATTATCTCCTTACTTCCAGCCTCTTCCCTACTCCAAAATCATTCCTCTTTGCCTAACTAGATTTACTTTTTAATCCACAGACTTAATCATGTTACACCTCTTCTCAGAACTCTTCAATGGCTTCTGATAGTCAGCCAAATAAACTCTAATCTCTTCAGACTTTCATTATAGACCTTTCAGAACCCATCAGCTCCCTGAATTTCCAAACTTTCCATCTACATACCTAACAAATACATACTGTCCTTATTATTTTTTTATCTTTTGTACAATCTAGAGACTTTGCATCTCAGCAGCTTTTATCTTTACTGTTCTCCAAAGTATGCCATATCTATTCCCCTCCCCATCTCTGCCTTTTCAAATAATATATGTATTCTTCAAATACCACCCCTCTGTGAAGGTTTCCTTTATCCTTTTGGCTGTTTGTGATTTTGCTTATCTTGGGTAAAGAGGGCTTATCTGCACATTTCTTATTATATTCTATGTCATATTTGCCAAATAATTACAGTTTAGTTATTTATATATTGTATCTTTCCTCTTCCCTTACCTCCACCTTGATCCTAGGCTGAAAACCTTTTTGAGGGATGGTACCCTATCTGTTACCCTTATCTATTCCCAGAGACTTACACAGTGCTTTGCACATAGTAGGAACTTAATTAATAGCTGTCAAATAGTTGGAAAGAGATTAGAGGGAAGCCCTATGGTAGCACCAGGTACAGGATAAGGCTTTATTTGGCAACTGACAGCTTCTAGGTCGGATTTACTCACCATTTTAAACTTTTGTTATGGTTCATGAGGATAATATAATATCATAATATGGATGAAAATATACTGGTTGTGCAATTAGAAGTTATGGCCCCAGGATTTACCAGATGTGTGAACAAATACAGAGTTAAAACCAGGATTTTTTCCCCCACTCAAGATAAACAGAAAAAAATATCCCTGTTGGCAGAAGCAAATATTTTCTCAGTGGTGAGTGAGGACAGATAGTACCACCCTTCCAGAAAAAAAAAAAAAAAAGATTATGTACACTGTCATGAGACCTGTTAGGGAGGCCCCCATATAAAGAAAGGGGGAAAAGCTGAGTGGAACTAGGGAATTTTATCCCATTCCAAAATTTGGTAGCTAAATATTTTCTTGCTAGTTGGGTGCTAGACACTTTTGCTTATAAATATTTGGGGATGGAAGGAAATGTGGAATTCATTTAGTTCAATCATGTCATTTTCTGTTTATGTATTATATCCCCTATAGAATTTAAGTTTCTTCAGGGTAGGGACTATTTTTTTTTTTGTCTCTAGATCCTTAGTACTCAACTGAGTGCCTTTCACATAATAGAGGCTTAATAAATATTTGTTGGTTTGCATTGAATAAAAACAGGGTTATTGAGCTTGCCTGTCTTTAGCTATGTTACAAAGGTAATTTATAATAAAGCTCTGATTTAAGCCTAGAGCTTCTGACTCCATATCTTATGCTCTTTTCTGATCCATTTAAAAAAATTAAATGTTTTTTTTATCATTAGAAACTTGACAAACATCCACAAACATGATACATTCCTTGCATAAAAAAACACAAAAAGACAATATTTTAGAGGAAAGAATGAATTGCTATTAAATATAGGTTTTATAAAAAGCATATGACAAATTCAGCCTAACAGTTCTTAAAATGCTGTGTTTATCTGTATTTACTTCTGAACATTCTTCTGCTTTCTTCCTGTATTTAGAAAATCTTTTATTGATGCTTTTTCTTTCTTCTATTTTTTACATCACTTTTTCTCCTCAATGCGTTCTCATTCTCTCTCTCTCTCTCTCTCTCTCTCTCTCTCTCTCTCTCTCTCTCTNATGTTGATTTCTCAGTATTGATCTTCTGGCTAGCTGTCCTAATTAAATTTAGGTTTTAAAAAAGTAATGGTATAGTTATATCTCTAAAAAAAATACAACAACATAGATAACAATTATTTTCTTCCATTGTGAGTGATCTAATATTTCTGCCCATTCCCTAGCAAATTAATGCTATGATATTTGTAGGAGCAAGATATGAATGATATTTCTAAGAACAAAAAGGGAAGTTGGTAAAACATCACATATTGAGTTAGGTGTAAGGTTGGTTAGGTGTAATAGGAGAGAAAAGTAGGAGAATAAAATCTTTCTTCTTGAAAGCTGGTAATATCACTTATTGACTGATTGTACCATCTGGACTCATTTGAAAAGATCCCAGTAGTAGCCCTACTTTTGTACCAATGACTTAGCTTGGGACTGGTCCTAGGAGACCTACGTACTGCAGAAAATGACAAGGAGCAAATTTTAGAAAAGAAAGAATTTATTTTTATGAAATATTTTTTCATTAATTTTTAAAAATACAAAACATGCTCTCCCTTGTCCTTTATTCTTTGGAAGCAACTTGGTATTAATAGATCAAAGCATACTGAGAAATAGATCCAAGTCATAAATCAGTCATAAACTCACAAGTAGGCTTCCTTTTTAAAACTTGAGTTTAAAGGAAATGATAGATAGTATTCAGAATACTTCTGGATGTCAGAATATAATCAAAATATTTTATTCTGTCATAATCCTTATTCATATTTAAAATATCTGCTTTCATTTTTGTTATTACTTTAAATCTTAAATAAATTATTTTTTAACAGTCTCTAAACTAAGGCTATATGACTTTTGCCTCAAACTCATGAAAATATCTATCTACAAAGAACCTGATTTATATGCTGAAACTCAGTTATGCCCATTTTTGTCTGAGATATATGCTGATATCATTTGAAATTATTTCATTATTAATAATATATTTGTTACATTAAGGTTTACAAAATTATTTTTACAATCTTATGGTATAAATCCTTTTATTATTTCTATTTTACAAATGAGGAAACTGAGGCTGAAATAGATTAAGGAGTTCATGTACTTAACTCTCTTCTCTTCAAGAGTATAAGAACCTCTGGGTCCCCTTTCAGCTCAAATTTTCTGTTAGTGAAGAGGGCTAATGTATAAAATTATCTCCTTACTTCCAGCCTCTTCCCTACTCCAAAATCATTCCTCTTTGCCTAACTAGATTTACTTTTTAATCCACAGACTTAATCATGTTACACCTCTTCTCAGAACTCTTCAATGGCTTCTGATAGTCAGCCAAATAAACTCTAATCTCTTCAGACTTTCATTATAGACCTTTCAGAACCCATCAGCTCCCTGAATTTCCAAACTTTCCATCTACATACCTAACAAATACATACTGTCCTTATTATTTTTTTATCTTTTGTACAATCTAGAGACTTTGCATCTCAGCAGCTTTTATCTTTACTGTTCTCCAAAGTATGCCATATCTATTCCCCTCCCCATCTCTGCCTTTTCAAATAATATATGTATTCTTCAAATACCACCCCTCTGTGAAGGTTTCCTTTATCCTTTTGGCTGTTTGTGATTTTGCTTATCTTGGGTAAAGAGGGCTTATCTGCACATTTCTTATTATATTCTATGTCATATTTGCCAAATAATTACAGTTTAGTTATTTATATATTGTATCTTTCCTCTTCCCTTACCTCCACCTTGATCCTAGGCTGAAAACCTTTTTGAGGGATGGTACCCTATCTGTTACCCTTATCTATTCCCAGAGACTTACACAGTGCTTTGCACATAGTAGGAACTTAATTAATAGCTGTCAAATAGTTGGAAAGAGATTAGAGGGAAGCCCTATGGTAGCACCAGGTACAGGATAAGGCTTTATTTGGCAAATGACAGCTTCTAGGTCGGATTTACTCACCATTTTAAACTTTTGTTATGGTTCATGAGGATAATATATCATAATATGGGTGAAAATATACTGGTTGTGCAATTAGAAGTTATGGCCTCAGGATTTACCAGATGTGTGAACAAATACAGAGTTAAAACCAGGATTTTTTTTCCCCCACTCAAGATAAACAGAAAAAAATATCCCTGTTGGCAGAAGCAAATATTTTCTCAGTGGTGAGTGAGGACAGATAGTTCCACCCTTCCAGAAAAAAAAAAAAAAAGATTATGTACATTGTCATGAGACCTGTTAGGGAGGCCCCCATATAAAGAAAGGGGGAAAAGCTGAGTGGAACTAGGGAATTTTATCCCATTCCAAAATTTGGTAGCTAAATATTTTCTTGCTAGTTGGGTGCTAGACACTTTTGCTTATAAATATTTGGGGATGGAAGGAAATGTGGAATTCATTTAGTTCAATCATGTCATTTTCTGTTTATGTATTATATCCCCTATAGAATTTAAGTTTCTTCAGGGTAGGGACTATTTTTTTTTTGTCTCTAGATCCTTAGTACTCAACTGAGTGCCTTTCACATAATAGAGGCTTAATAAATATTTGTTGGTTTGCATTGAATAAAAACAGGGTTATTGAGCTTGCCTGTCTTTAGCTATGTTACAAAGGTAATTTATAATAAAGCTCTGATTTAAGCCTAGAGCTTCTGACTCCATATCTTATGCTCTTTTCTGATCCATTTAAAAAAATTAAATGTTTTTTTTATCATTAGAAACTTGACAAACATCCACAAACATGATACATTCCTTGCATAAAAAAACACAAAAAGACAATATTTTAGAGGAAAGAATGAATTGCTATTAAATATAGGTTTTATAAAAAGCATATGACAAATTCAGCCTAACAGTTCTTAAAATGCTGTGTTTATCTGTATTTACTTCTGAACATTCTTCTGCTTTCTTCCTGTATTTAGAAAATCTTTTATTGATGCTTTTTCTTTCTTCTATTTTTTACATCACTTTTTCTCCTCAATGCGTTCTCATTCTCTCTCTCTCTCTCTCTCTCTCTCTCTCTCTCTCTCTCTCTCTCTCTCTTTCTTTCTCTCTCTCTCTCTCTCTCTCTCTCTCACACACACACACACACACACACACACACACACACACACACACAATTGCTCAAGCAAAGAGATCGGCACATTGGCCAAGTTCTGAGAATGTATCTCATTCTGCACCTCTAGTCCATCACTTGTCTGCCAAAAGGTGAGAAGCATTATTCATTATCATTCATCAGGGATCATGATTGGTCTTGAGTCATGATTAAGAAAGCATTTTAAACCTGTAAAATATTATATAAATTTTATATCATTAGAGTTTCTGGCAATAGGGAGACAAAATTGTCCTCGTATTTAAGAGTAGTGAATTCTAATCTTGCTTCTGTCATTAACTGCCTCTGTGACCTTAAATAAATAATCTCCCCTATCTTGTCCTCACATTCTTTGTCTCTAAAAGGAAGGCAATGAACTAAATGATCTTTAAGCTTTCTTCTACCTCTATGTTTTCCCTGATTCTATTACTATAGACATCATTCTTTTCCATTGGTTCTATATTATCTTTTCCAACTCAGATGATACCACTGATTTATGAACCAAAATTGTGAAAAGACTCCTCTTCACCATGCACTGATCATACTTATAAAAGAGTTGCAGTCTAGGGAAAAGAACACAGATCTCAGAGTAGGAGACCTGAGATGTAGTCTTGAGTCTATCAAAGGCCTTTTGATAAATATATATAATTTAAACCTAGGATGTTTAGATTTAATGGGATAGCTAAGTGGCATCTTCTGAGTTTAAATTTAGCCTCAGACACTTACTAGCTTTGTGACCCTGGGCACTTAATCCTGTTTGCCTCAGTTTCCTCATCTGTAAAATGATCTTCAGAATGAAATAGCAAACCATTACTGTATTTTTTGCCAAGAAAACAGCAAATGAAATGATGAAGAGTTGGATACAAATGAAAAACAACTGCCAAAAAAAACCAACAGAAAAGCAAACTTTGACTTAGAGTTATAAGGAACCTAAGAGGTCATCTAGACTAACTCTTCTGTTTGTCAGAGGAGGAAAGTGAGGCTCCACAAGGTGAATGAATTAACTTTTTGGGGGTCAAAAAGGTAGCAAGTGGCAGCCAGAACTTGAATCCAAGTCTCATGTTTGATCTGTTGTACTGTGGCTACATGTCTGTACCTTTATTTCTTTTACTGAAAATAAAGATTATAATATTTTTCCTCAATTCTGAGGGACGTATGACAAAGAATGCTATCCACCACCAGAGAAAGAATTGTTGGAATTGGAATATGGATGAAAGCATATGATTTTTCACTTATTTATTTGGGTATATGTTTTGGGGTTTTGGTTTATAAGATTATTCACTTATAAAAATGAGCAATTTGGAAATAAAAAAGTCAAAAAATATAATATTTGTCGTCTCCACTACATAGTTATACAGATTAAGTGAAAAATGACACATCAAAGTGTTAGATTTCCAAAAGTTCGATGCAAACAAAATATGTGATTCCACTAGTTAGCCATGTTTTGTAGCTGCATGTGTTTGTGTGTGTGAGCTTGTGCAAACACCATCATTATCAAATGATTGATAAACTTTAATATTTTTCTCTTGCTCAAGTATATCATCTAGGGAGGCCTGAAACTTTCTGGGAAAGTGTAATTGTTAAGGCTAAATATTTATTGTTAACAGCCAAGTAGATCTGTCATCCTTCATGAGTTTTTTATAGCATTCTTTAAAACTATATGTTAGTAATAATTATCAACAAAATTAATCTTTGAACATTATTTTCAAACTGTGTCCAAGGCTCTTGGGGTTGCTGTGACAGTTGTGAGGGGAAAAACTGTCCATTGAATATCCTGACCAGAATACCTATGGTTCAAGAATTGGTGTTGGCTTTGAATTATTTTATTGAAATTTGCCAAGAGTAAGCTCCACAGTTACTGTAGTAGGGCTCAAATCATTGTCTGCTTCACTGCCCCTGTTCGTCCACAACAGAAGGCCTCTTCAGGGGTCATGACCTGACCTCTTTTGCCTTTAGCTGCTGTCTTGTAATTTTCTGAGCCTACTGGTGCTGTGCCCAAATCTGAGCCTTTAACAGCATTGCTTTTTATTCATCATTTTAACTCAGTTTGATGTGTGTAAAAACAATTATAAAATAAGTAAGGTTTTTTTTTTTTACAGAAGAACTAGCATTTTGTCTATTAACCTTGTTTATCTGCAAGATGGTACAAATTTAATTCACAGGTGTATCACAAGTTTTTCCAGAGCCATATCTATGAGGTTCTCAGCACTTCATTATACATGGATGATGCATCATATCCTTTTAAAGCTTTCATAGCCCTCTTGTGGTTATCTGATTTCTCCTATAAATCATTTAATAGAATTGCTTTTAATTCCCAATTTTGGATTCTGCTACATTTTTTTTAGAGTTGTACTCTGTAAAATTTAATTATTTTGTTACTTGAAAACTAGGGTAGAAATGGCCAGGATTAATAATGGGGTTTCTGGATAGAAGAATCTTAACAGATATTTATTTTTTTTTAATTTTTAAAATTCCAATCAGCTTTCTAAATATTTTGATATGTACTCAAAAATATAGGCTTCAACAACATGTTTTATTTTAAAGTCCACTAATATTTTAAAATTATCTTTGTATATTAGAAGATGTAATGACTTATAAACAGCATAAGGCAAATGGGACTCTGCTTCTGGACATAAACAGGGGGATGTAAGGATGTTTCTTTCCCTATCTGTTGGTCCTCTCTTAGGCCACAAAGTCAAGAGAAGAAATGACCCCTGTCCACTTTCTCTCTCACTCACAAAGTGTTCCTTGTGATCCATCAGAACCAGTATTCCCCTCAAAATTCTACTGAAAAAATATCAACTCAACACCTCTTTTTCATTGTGATTGTACCTTTGCCTCCACCAGACTGTGTTCTATGCTTCTTCATTCCTTCTGCTTCAATTTGTTTTGCTCCAAGTTAACCTGTATCTAATTATATCCCTCCATCTGACCTGTTAAATCCTTCCTACTCTAACTGTCTCTGTTCTTTTATGAAGCTCTCATTAGGTAGTGGTAGATCTTGAAAATCTAAGATAATTTGGTGCTGATACCTGATCATAGGAGTTCTGGTTTAGTTGGTCACAGGTGGACATGAACAAATTCTTAGGTGAAACTCACATGATAGTTCAAAAATGTGGTGTTTGTTTTTTTTTCTTTTTCGATTTTTTAAAATTTTGAATATTTTCCCATAGTTACATGTTTCATGTTCTTTCCCTCTCCCTCAATTTCCCCCTCCCCATAGCCGACACACAATTCCACTGGGTTTTACATATATCATTGATCAAGACCTAATTCCATATTATTGATAGTTGGACTAGAGTTATCGTTTAGTGTCTACATCCCCAATAATATCCCTATCAGCCCAAGTGTTCAAGCAGTTGTTTTTCTTCTGTATTTCTCCTCCCACAGTTCTTCCTCTGAATGTGGCTAGTTTTCTTTCTCATAAGACCTTCAGCCTTGCTCTGGATTCTTGCATTGCTGCTACTAGAGAAGTCCATTATGTTCGATTGTACCACTGTGTATCAGTCTTTGTGTACAATGTTCTCCTGGATCTGCTCCTTTCACTTTACATCAATTCCTGGAGATCATTCCAGTTCACATGGAATTCCTCCAGTTCATTATTCATTTGAGCACAATAGTATTCCATCACCAACAGATACCACAATTTCTTCAGCCATTCCCCAATTGAAGGACATTCTCTCATTTTCCAATTTTTTGCTACCACAAAGAGTGTAGCTATAAATATTTTTGTTCAAGTCTTTTTCCTTATTATCTCTTTGAGGTATTATCTAAGCAATGGTTTAGTTGGATCAAAAGGCAGATAGTCTTTTAAAGCCCTTTGGGCATAGTTCCAAATTGCCATCCAGAATAGTTGGATCAATTCACAATTCTACCAGCAATGCATTAATGTCCCAATTTTGCTATATCCCCTCCAACATTCACTACTTTCCTTTGCTGTCATGTTAGCTAATCTGCTAGGTGTGAGGTGGTACCCCAGAGTTGTTTTGATTTCCATTTCTCTAATTATAAGAGATTTAGAACACTTTTTCATGTGTTCGTTGATAGTTTTGATTTCTTTCTCTGAAAATTGCCTATCCATGTCCCTTACCCATTTATCAATTGGGGAGTGGCTTGATTTTTTGTACAATTAATTTAGCTCCTTATGTTGTTTTTTTTTTAACAAAAAAAATTTAAAGACCCCAAAAGAGCATTTCCATGTACATAGCAGACTTCAGAAAGAAGATTCTAAATGAAATTGTGACTTATAACACATATGAATATGTGTTATATTCAATAATCTTGGAAGAGATGGATGCCACCTTGAGTGACAGGCATGGCAGTTCAGAGACTTGGAATGTTCTCAGGTATCATGAGCCAGGGGCAAACGTCGGTTGACCTCACCCTATAAATTACCCCTCACAGCCTCTCTGAGGGAGGTCTCTGGACTGAGAAGTCTCTGGTTGCTGAAGTCTCTGGACTCAGAGGCTGAGAACTGGAGATCACAGATCTCTGCTAACCTCTGTGGTTCAATCTGGGCAGTGGGTGTTTGGAAGGGTGGTTTGAAGGGTAGTTTGAAGGGTGGTTGAAGGGTTGCCGGGGGGTTTAAGAAGAAGAAGGTAAAAATAAACCTGAATCTATTTCCTGATAGACTGTGAGAGCTACTGAATCACCAACACTGGTGGTAAGAGAGCTGAGAGAATAAAGACCATCAATACATCTGCAGCAATAGCCTCCCTATTATCTGGCTTGGCTATGGCCAGGTCGGGCCAGAGATTGAGGGAGAGGTGAAATCTCCAGCCTCCACCTGATCAATAGCCTCCAGTCCTGATTGTTAATTAGTCTATAGACAATAGATCAATAGGGTTTCCAATCCCCAATCCTTGACCTTGTTATCCTTTCCCTATTTATAGATAAAAGAGCATTCAACAGCAAGTATCTTCCTGAGTGGTCTTTCTACCAGGGCCCTTGGGAAGGGAGTCAAACATAATCAGATCCTGAACATTATCCAAGGCAGATCAATAGCCCAATACTAATTTATCCAACTCCAGGTTGGACCTGAAAGGTTACCCATCTATCTAACCTCTCGAGGGTCCTTACTTGGGCAGCTGTTAGAGAAAAGGAGATCACTTGCAGCAGCAGTCAGGGTAATAGGAGTAGGTGTTCCTCCAACCAACTGCAGCTGAGGAGATCATAGATAGATACACATCATCACCATCACTATATCTCTACATCTCCCTTGTATCCTATATTCCTATAACACTCTTCATTTCATTTTCCTATTTTTTGTATGTCATCAAATCTGGCCTCAGGCATTTCTTGTGTGACCCTGGGCAAGTAACTTAACCCCAGACTCCCAGCCCTTACTACTCTTCTGTCATGGAACCAATACTTAGAATCAATTCTAAGACAGAAGGTTAAAAAAATTTGCAAATTCTTTACAGTATTTTCAAAACTTTCCTGCTTGTCTATTCTTTCCTCTATTCTCTTCAATGCATTAAAAGTTATAATGCTCTCTTTATAGGAACATCAAAATGAGAGAGATGGTAGGGGGAAGGAGAAGAGAGAGAAAGAGGGAAGGAGGGACAGAGAAAAAAAGAGACGGAGACTCTCTTTTAACAAATATAGTCTTTCAAAGATGTTTTTCTATACAACATTATTTTCCTTGTATGAATTATTTTGGTTTTGCTTACTTTACTTTTTATCAGTACATGATATCCACAATTCTCTAAAACTGTCTTTTAAAATTTTTCCTATTGCACTATAATATTCTATTACATTCCTATACAAAAATTTTTGAGTCATTACTCAGTTGTGTATATGGAGATTTAAGATATTTTGAAATTTATTTTCTACTCTTAATTCTACTTCTCTCCCCAACCCTTTTAGGTTTAGGGGATTAATTCTGTTCTGAACTATTCCCTATCTGGTACTATCTTCCATTTTAACTTCCTTCCTACATATTCTTACTTGCTTCCCTATTGAGTTTGATGTATTTTTGCATCATGATGTATGTGTAGATGTATTCCATATTTTGGCCATTTAATACGAGTGAGGTTTATGTTATGCCCACTCCTTCTACTCCTTTCTCCATGTTAATATACTCTCCATGTTAATATGCACTCCAGTAATGAGAAATAGCAATTTCTATTCCCTTCTTCCTCCTTTATATTAGTGTATTTCCCTTTTCTTTGCCTTTGTCAAATGTTCAGAACAAAACTAATCCACTGGCAGGACCTTTGTTTTTCTTCTGTAACTTCCTCATTTCCCTTTAAAAACATTAAGATTTTAAAGTGACATTTCCTTCCTATCCCCTTGTTAGAATGTTAGCACTAGGTCTCCTCTAGCTCTTTCCAATTGTTCAAATAAAAATGACTTTCTCAATTTCTCTGGACTCCTCTGTTTCTCCTGCAAAGTTCCTACTCAACTCTATTTAAAAACTTTATATTTAATTAAAGGTCTACCTCCCCACTCCACTGTAGCACTCAGCTTTTCAGGGGAAATTATTCTTGGTTGTAAGTCTATTTTTTTTTGGCTTTTAGAATATAGTATCCTAAATTTTGTCTCATTTTTGTTAGAAGGAGCCAGGTCTTGTGTAATCTTGATCGTAATTTCTTAGTACTTGTATTAGTTCTTTTAGGATGCTTGCATTATTTTCATGAGAGCTTTTGATTTTGGTTATGATATTTCTGGGGCTTTTCCTTTTAGGATTCCTTTCAGGAGCTGATTAGTGGAGTTATTCTATTCACTTGGCCCATCAGTTTTAATGCATTTGGGCAGTTTTTTATTTATAATTTCTTGAAATGTAGTACATAGGGTTTAAAAAATATATTGTACTGGAGGCAGCTAGATAGCTCATTGGATGGAGAGCCAGGCCTAGAGAA
Organism: Gracilinanus agilis; assembly: GCF_016433145.1. NCBI lineage: Eukaryota > Metazoa > Chordata > Mammalia > Didelphimorphia > Didelphidae > Gracilinanus > Gracilinanus agilis. Next base: position 541,050,666 of record NC_058131.1, read on the forward strand.
GGGAGGTCTTAGGTTCAAATCTGGCCTCAAACACTTCCAAACTGTGTGACTCTGGGCAAGTCCCTTAACCCCCATTGCCTAGCCTTTACTACTCTTATGTCTTGGAACCAATAATGCACAGTATTGATTCTAAGGCAGAAGGTAAGGGTTTAAAATATTTATATATTGTACCATGGGAATCCAATGATTCTTAGATGATATCTCCTTGACTTGTTTTCCATTTTGATTGAAACTGAACATTAGATTTGATAACATGTTTTATATTTTATTTTTAACTTTTTCAATTTTTTCAATTTTATTAGAATATTTCTTGCTGTCTCAAAGGGTAATTGCTTTCAAATTTGTCTATCCTACTTTTCAAGGATTCTTTATCTTGGGCAAGGTTTAATGACTTTTTATTGCAAGTTATTTTTTCTTCCAGTCCTGGACTCTAGGAATTTAATCTCCTTTTTTATATCTTGCTTTATTTCTTCTACATATATGTCATTTTGAAAAATGTACTTTTTTTCTGTTTCTTTCATTGTTAGTGATTCTTGCTTCTCCTTTGGTTGGGAGACATTTAAGTCTACAAAAAATTTTATACTGGTTAAGGTTTTATTTATTCATGTTTCTAGTTCTAGTACATGAAATGAGACTTTGTGTAAGTGTCAGGCTTGTAACATGGAAATGGCAGGGTGGAATTCCTGCAAGATACAGGGTCAAGCCTCACCCAGAATTCCAGGGGACCCCCCTGGAGAACTCTGGGTGAGGGGACAGTTGGAAAGGAGTTTAACAGTTGATTCCTGGAGGTTGAGGTGAGCAGGTCACTCTGCTTGCTTTTCCCAGTTTGGGGTTTACCTTGGTGGCCATAATGGCAAAAGCCATTGTGGTTTCTACTCTGGAGTTTGCCTGTCTAGCGGGATTAGACCTTTCTAGCAATGACATGATAGTTATTTAGTTATTTTAGATATTAGAAGTGATTATTATAAGCTTTGAGTGCCAGCTAGATATAAAGTCTTCCACTCCCTCTGGGGGGGTGTGTGGGGGGGGAGGGAGCAGTTTCTACCTAACAGTTCAGGGCTTCCCAGATCCTATCCAAATCCTTGCTACCCGCTCCTTGCCTATCTCTTCTTTCTTTTATCAATATATAAATTACATCTTTTAATAGTTGTGCCTGACTATTATCGAGGGCATACTCACAGCTACTATAAGTTCGGATCCTTTCTGTTGTCAGCAAAGGTAGTCAGATGGTCCTCAATTCTTGATAACAAATTATCAGCTTCTCCTTTGTCCCTCAATCAAACCTGTGAAGAATATAAGTGGAGAAAGTGAACATCATTAGAGATTTGCTTTGCTGGTTCTTGTCAGAAGTCATTGCCCAGTCTCCATTTTTAACTGAAAAACCAACTGCTTTCCATGTTACAGGCTCTATCCACTTTTGTGCTTTTGGGGTGGTCAGCTCTGTGTGGTGTTGTCAAGGGTTTCCCCAGCTTTCTGTGCTGACCACTATCTCCTTGGCTCTGTATCCCAGTGGATCTTTAAATTTCAGAGCAATGGATCTTATGAGTTCTCTCTAGAACCACAGAAATTTCACTATGCACCGATCAGATTAGGACTGTTACACTTCATGACCCTGGGATATTTATAACTCTATAACCAGGACTGGTTAGAACTTTGTTCTTTATTGATTGTTGCCAGCTGCTACTCCTCTGGGGCTTTGTTTCTCCACTCTAGAGCTTTTGACTCTTCTAGAACTTTTCTCACTACCTCTGTGTACAGAACTTTTAAAATTACTTGAGTCTTGTCTCTGGTTATTTTGGCACAAATTTGATGGCTGCCTCTTCTTATTTCCCAGTCAATCCGTTGATCGATCAATCAGTAAACTTTTATTAAATTCTTACTATATGTGCTAACCACTGAGGATACAAAAAAAGGCAAAAGACATTTCCTGCCCTCCAGAAGCTCACAATTTATATATTATACACAATACACATAAATACTATGTAAAGATCAACTGGAAATAATTAACAGAGGGCAAGGACTAGAACTAAAAGGGGTTGGGAAAGACTCACTATAGAAGTTAGGATTTTTAGTTGTGACTTGACTCAACATAGAATATTACAGACATGAGAAAATGCCCTGATCTAAAAAAATGCAGCAAGGAGATCAGTGTCACTGTTTTTAAGAAATGTCTGAAAAACAATTGGAGATGTGAGTTTGGAAGTCAAGGCAGGTTAGGTAGATTTGAGAATTATCTGCATAGAGATGGTAATTAAATCTAGAGGAAATGATGAAATCACCAAGGAAAGTAGTACAGAGGGAGAAGATGAAGTTCTAGCAATGAATACAATGGGGCACCAATCCTTAGAGGTTGTGATATGGATGAGTATCTAGAGGTAGGAGGAGAGGAAGTGAAAGAATTTGAAACTTAAAATATTAGAAAAGGAACGCTAAAAATTGTTTTTACATTTTATTGGAAACAATACATTACTGAAGTGTTAAAAAAAATAAAAGTCTCTTCCAGCTATGGATATTTATATCTGTATAACCTTTGGTCCAGCAATACCACTAGTAGGTCGATATTCCAAAGAGATTTTTAAAAATTGGGGGGTGGAGAAGTTAATATATATATAACTGAACTGAAAAAGAGAGTCTCATTTTGCTTTATTAACTTTCTGAATAAATCAAACCTAGATAGTAACTAGATATTCATTATTCATCATCTTCTACCACATGTGCATGGAGAAAGAGGAGGGTCAGAAGGATATATGGAGAGTCAGGAGAGTGGTGAGTCTGATTCCTAGAGAGAAGAGAATATCAAGGAAGGGAAGGTGGTCAACAGTGTCAAAGGCTACAGAGAAGTCAAGGAGAATGAGAATTGAGAAAAGGCCATCAGTAACTTTAGAGTCAGTAGTTTCAGTTTTCTTTCCCATAGACTTATATCTGAATTTTTGTGCAGATCTGGAGTAGCAGAAGTCACTTACTATAATTTCTCATTGGATTTCTTCATTGTTATTGGTGTGAATTTCAGGGTTTGTTTGAAATAGGTATATGGGAGTTGGACAGCCTGCCAGCCCTATCAGGCAGTCATATTAATAGCTTCCATGAAGCACTTTCTAAGCAGGCTTCTAATCAGAACAAAAAAGTTATAAAAATGGCTAATATGATAACAATGTTCTGAATCCCCACAGTATTCTACACTGGCAGAAATGCCATTGTTATGATTAAACACAGGTGGAAATGGTTGGAATCTGGTATAGTTTTTTGAGTCACAAATTTGTATAGCACATCAATAGGGATATGAATCAAATTTATCTTTTCATTTTCCACAATGGTTGAAGGAATTCTGATATACCTTCAAATAAGAAATATCCACATTTTAAAAATTGTGCGTGAGATTTCAATGGTTTGCACTACTTACATACTGATCAATAGTTGCTCTACAAGTTATAGAATCACTTGAGGTATTTACTAGTTCGATGACTTGGATAGCATCACCTAACCATGATGCTTCAAAGGTGGGTTTTGAATTTTTCTTTATCCATTCTACCATGCTGCTTCTTGCCAAAATCTAAAATCTGGAATGTGGAGCATTCACTCTTTATTTGTTTGGAAAATCAAATCGAGAATTAGTTTTGCCGACCAAATTTTATTTTTATTTTTAGATAGACACATATTTCAAAGTGTCTATCACATCAGGCCACTATAAAAACAATACTCTGTTTAACTTAGCAGACTAGACATTTCCCATAGAAACTATGCATGTGTATACAATTTTTAGCATTCCTTTTCTAACATTTTAAGTTTCAAATTCTTTCCCTTCCTCTCCTCCTCTCTCCCATACATTAACTATTAGAATTAAGTTATACATTTGCTATTGTACAAAACATGTTTCCATATTCAACATGTTGTGGAGGAAGAAACTTATTTAAAAAATGAAGAAAATAATGTGAAAATGGCATGCTGTAATCTGCATTAGTTCTTTTTCTGGATGTGGAGAGCATTTTTCATCCTTTGGAATAGCCTTGGATCATTGTGTTGCTGAGAATAGCTAAGTCATTCATAGTTTCTCATTGTACAGTATTGCTGTTACTATGTACAGTATTCTCCTGATTCTGCTTGTGTTACTTCATGTCTCTCCAGAATTTTCTGAAATTCTCCTGCTAGTTATTTCTTATAGCACAATAGTATTCTGTTAAAATCATTTTCCACAACTTGTTCAGCAATTCCCCAATGATGAGCATCCCCTCAATCTCCAGTTCTCTGCCACCTCAAAAAGAACTGCTATAAATCTTTTTATACAAATAGTCCTTACTCATTTAAAAAAAATCTCTTTAGGATATAGACCTAGTAGTTAGTATTGCTGAATCAAAGGGAATGTACAATTTTATAACCATTTGGCTGTAGTCCAAAATTGCTTTCCAGAATAGTTGGATCAGTCCCCCATTCCAACAACAGTGCATTAGATTCCCAATTTCTCTATATCCCTGCCCCATTTATCCTTTTCCTTTTCTGTCATATTAGTCAATCTGCAAGGTGTGAGATGGTACCTCAGAGTTGTTTTAATTTGCATTTCTTTAATCAGAATGATTTGGAACATTTTTTCATATGACTATTGATAGCTTTAATTTTTTTATTTGAAAACTGCCTGTTCATATCCGTTGAATATTTATCAATTGGGAAATGGCTTGTATTCTTATAAATTTTACTCAGTTCTCTATATATGTAAAAAATGAGACTTTGGTCGGAGACACTTGATGTAAAATCTTTTCCCCCAATCTTTTTTTTTCCCTTCTAGTCTTGTCTGCAAAGGTTTTACTTACGTAAAAGAATTTAAATTTAACACAATCAAAATTATCTATTTTATATGTCATAATGTTTTTTATCTCTTGTTTGGTCATAAATTTTCTCCTTATCACAGGCTCTCACAGGTAAATTATTCCATGCTCCCCTAATTTGCTTATGGTAGGAGATTCAATTTCAAGAGACTCTAGATTAAGAGAAGCCTATTTAACTTCAATTCTACTGGAATAAGAGAGAAATGATTCATCATCAGTGAGGAGAAAAGCCTTTGACAGGATAAAGTTTAGGTTGGAAAGTAAACTTGGCTGGTAAACCAAAGATGGACAAACTTATGACCTTGGTTTTATAGGTCATGCCAAGGAAAGCAAACTTTTGACTTCTATTTCCTTGAATCTGGGTCTTCTTCTTAGTAACACCAAATTTAAGATTTTTTGTTGATTTCAATGGCAGCTGGGAAAAATCTTTAAATGCTTGGGATAGATATCCCCTGCCTTAACACACCAGTGAATTTGAAACCTTTTTATTACTCTAAATCTGGTTTAGCCTACCAGTCAAAATGGTTTTACCAGGATGTGACCACTGAACATAATACAGTTTCTTGGAGCCACAGGTGAGAGCTGAGTGAGAGCTAGATACCAAAGGTGGATAAGCAGTCCTCAGGCTCAGTAAGCCCTCATACCAGAGGTGCTAGTCCTCCCTCCATGCCCCAGACACCTGGAGTAGATAATAGAATTAATGAAGAGGAATAGTATGGAAAGATAGGTGGGAACTAGATTGGTGCAAGCCTTACCTACCAGGCTAAGGAGTTCACATATCAATGAGAAGCCACAGGATTTGTTGGAGCTGGGAAGTAGATGTGTGCTCTACAAATATTATTTTTGTCCCTCCATGAAAGATTAGAAAGGGGAGGGACAATTTATACAATAAGAAAAACATCATAAAGGAAAAAAACCCTCTGAAAATGCAAACCTCTGAACAATGCAATGGCTAACCACAATTCTAGAGGACTAATCGTGAATTGAATTATGTGTTTCCTAAAAGAGAGGAGAGACATTCTTGGAAACAATCATTGTGGAAATTTGTTTTGTTTGGCTTCTCCCAATCCTTTATACCAAATCCCTACCTATATCTTGAGCAGTCTTGATGAAAAATGAAAGAATGAAACAAACTTTCACAGATGATCTTTTTTTATAGTCAACTATTTTCATACAGATAACTGAGCTGTAGAGCAATAGTGTCAAACTCAAATAGAAACACAGGCCATTAAACTGTAATAAAGATCCCTCTGGGCCACATATAAATGTTATCAAAGTTTTATTGTATTATTATTAATTTTAATAAATATTTCCAAATTACATTTTAATCTGGTTCCTGTGGCACTTGGGGGAGTTGTGGGCCATTGTATATTTGACACCTCTATGGTAGAGTATTGATTTTTCAGAAGATATTTGAATTAGTAAAGCAAAATACTGTCAAAGACTTTTTCACATGAGTTTCCCTCATGCATAAATCTAGATCATAAAGCACTATGTGACTTGTTACAATAAAAATTGCTTTCTTCAATGATTCACTGCATTTTGAGTATAGATGATTTTAAATAGTTAGATTTTTAAAGGATTATTTACCCATATTATGGAAGATTGTCCTATATATAAGTTCAAAGAAAATTTTCATGATTATGAGATGCCCTTGTTTCCATATCAAAACATAGAGAAATGTAATATCACAAAGACTCATCAGAGCAAATCTTTATTATTACAAAAGAAGTTAGTTTAACAATGCATATTTTAAAAAACAAAGTTGATTTTAAAAACATGTATAGTATTTGCCCAAATCATGACATGCAAAAAGACAAATTACCCTTTGAATTTATCCATCAATTTATGTTGGTTATATATCCATATTACATATAGATAATGAGCAAAAGAATTGAGTAGGAAGTAGAGATTGAGTTATATTGAATTTTTTCAATTTTAAAATATTTTCATAGATAACAAGGTCTTTGCTACTAAAAAAACACATATATTTTATACCAATATTATACCTATACTCTGATGGTATATAACCATGAATTGTGACATTGCATCATTTCATAAGAATTAAACTTATAAATATCCTAAAGGAGACTAGAAAGACAAATGATAGACATATGCAATATGTTGCCAATGAGGAATTGTTTCTTCCAGGCCAAAACAAACAAACAAACAAAAAACATAGTGCAGAAGACATGTATCAAGGAAATAGATACATGACTAGAGAATGTCATAGGCCAGTAAGGTGGACAAATGAGAGTGGGATATTAAAATCATACTAGTAAGAGAATATGACATAGGGGATATGATGCTAGACTTGGAAATTCAGAAATCCATGGTTTCATATCCTGTTCCAGATACTTGTGAGTTATATGACTTTGGTAAAATCATTTAAACTCTTTGAACCTCTCCATCATCTGAATCATTACATAGTCCAGAAGATGTGCTTAAAGTTGAAATCTGAAATAAATAAAATAAATTAAACAGTATTTATGAAATGATGAGATAATATTCTTAATGATGGCACTAACTAAAAATATAAAAGAATTCAAAAGATAATTTGGATGAATTCATAAGTGATAGATTCTTGCTCTTAATATCTAGTTTTGAAAGAAAAAAACAGTTATCCTTTGTGTTTTAGGATTAGTTCTGACAGAAATAATTCAGTTAAACTACACTTAAGCAAATTTGTTTAGAAGAAACAGGCGATGGTCAGAGATTCTCGTATCTTTGAAAACATTGTAATAGAATCCATTTTGGAGTTAGAATTTATAACATTCCCAATACAAAGGCAGAATTCCACAGTGAAAATTAATCCAAGATTAAGAGGTTAGGTCTTATAGTAGCTTTAAAAGTTGGTACACCCTGGAGAATTATTTCCCCTAAACTATTATATCAGTCCCTGCCTTTCATGCATTCTTCTTTTAGTCCTTTCAAAGATGAATTCCAGAGATACTTCCATTCACTAAAGTAATCAAAGCTTCTTCTTTTTCTTAGCCTTATCATTACCTTAGTTATTTGGCAGCAGAATATTTCCTATGCTAACCTAGAACTAGGGGTCTGGAGTGAAGGTAGTGCTGTTAGAAACTGGTTAGGGATTACTTAGTAATAATGTAATTCTACAAAAAAGAATGATATTGAAAAGATTTAAATTCTGAACCTGGCTTCAGAATTGATAGTTAAAGAAATACTAGATTTTTTTTACTTAAGTGGGACCAAGGGGTGTGTGTCTGTCTGTCTGTGTCCATGGTCTTCCATACAGTATATGTTTTAGCATATATATTCCTAGCCTTTTAAGATTATCTCAATAGAATTCATATATGTTTCTTTCTTACAAAACAATCTGTAATGCTGCTGATAGCGAAAGGGTTTTTGTCTAGGTTTAAGTCATTGAGAGATCCCTACAATATTCCACTATATATAGGAAACCTTAAATCAATACTCTCTGAAAATCTTTAAAGGTGATATATTATTTTTGAGCATTTAATATAATGGTTCATTATAACTTTGGTTATTACATAGTAGATATTCAGTAAGCATTTGTTGAATGAACAAATGGATTTTTTAATAGCCATGGGGCTTTTAGAACCTGATTGATCAAGATGTGTTTAGTAAAACCAAAGTTTTGGGACATGGTCTTTCAAATCCCTAAATCTCTAGATGTCAAGGAAGGCAAGACTGACATCTCTGGCGCAGTAAGTTCTGATCTACTGTAGAAAATCACTAAGTCTATTAACCATAGGGTTACTTCCCTTTCTTTCCACATTTTCCAAGCAGAGAGCCACCAGGTTCTCTAGAGGAATAGGGAATCATCTTAAATTGGAAATGGAGCAGGTCAAAATTCCTTGGCCTGGTCTGTGAGTAGCCTCTGTACTTTCAACCTGGGACAAATAGGGAAGTCTAGTCTTTTCCCCCCCAATAAATGTATAATTTCATAATAAACTAATATGATCAATTTTCTGACGTGCTTAAGTGAATTCCAGTTACCTGGTCTTTCATTGTCTAAATACTATTGCTTATAAAGAAATACTAATTCCAGAGATAAGTGGAGTTGTTGAATGTCTATGCATTGATTCCTGAACTACATATAAAACAGACCTAGGATCATCAGGCAAATTTGCCATGGGTCAAACTTAGTATCCAGGGGAAGGGAGAAATTTATTAAATTACTTACTGATTAAAATAGTTCCTGGACAAAGGAAAAAACTCCTGAAGGAAGAGAACCAGTTGTCATCAAGGAAAAGTGTAAATATTTTTGTTTTATATTTTTCTGTTCTTTGTGTAGATTATAAAGTTAACTAACTTACTCAGATAGTCATTGACTACCCATTCTACAGTGTAGTGATTACAAGGAAAAAAATAGAAAGTGGGAGCCATAGTTAATGTAAAGGAGGATGTTTTAGGTATCAAAGTGTTCCAGATTGTTAGAAAATTCCATACTGGTTAGTCTAGTTACCCTGGTATAACACCCAAACTAGTAATCCAGATTCTTGCTAATTCAGCCTAACTTTCCCTTGAGAAATAGAAATGGGACAGATCAGAACTATTACATGATAGTATCCTATTTGGAAGTTTGCTAATAGTGAATAATAATAGCTAACCTTTATGAACTTTTTTAAGACTTACAAAAGCACTTTATTATCATTCTGAATCCTGAGTTTCAATCTTGATATTTACACCAGAACTCTGGGGAATAAATTATCTTAAATAATTATGTTTTCCAGGTAGCTGAGGTTTTACCTTTTTCAAATGATTTCAAAAACACTTATCAAACATCTACTATGAAGAAGACATTTCACTAAATACTAAGATACAAATTTTAAGACGAGAAGGAAAGATAGAAGGAAAGAAACTATATAGGTTCTATCCTCATTGTGCTTCTGTCATATGTGCATACAAGAAAGTGGACAAAGTGATGAGTTAGAGAGCACTAACACCTAGGAGACAATACCTTAGTCGTATGAAAAGTCCAGATTGCACAAATGCATAAATGTATAACATCATCAGTTTCTTGTAATAGCAGACAGTTCAGTTGACTAAAATATAGATTGTTTCAGGAGGTGTAAATATGATGACATCTGTAAAGGTGGATATGTCAGGTTTATATTTTATTTTAGTAGTAAGTGTGAGCCACTATAGTTTTTTGAGCAGAGGAATGGCATGTTCCTCCCATCCATGCCTTATGAAGAATATTTTTGATAACTTTGTTAGGGATGGATTACAGAGGAAACATGAATATAGGAAGGCCATTTGGATGGCAATTGCAGTATTGCAAATGATCAGTGATGATGGAACTAGAGAGGTTGCATTTTTAGTGGAGACTTGGCAGTACCATCAACTATAATCTCTCACTTGGATTGTTATAATAGCTCCCTAATTGGACTCCCTGCTTCAAGTCCTTCCCCTCTCCAATTGATCTTTCACATAGTTGACAAAGTCAAATTCCCAAGATCCAAGCCTGGTCTACTTTCTTCCTTTCTTAGTAAAGTCTAATGGTTCCCTCATAGGTTTAGGGTCAAATACAAACTTCTCTGGTATTTAAAGCCCTTCACAACTTAGCTCTAATTTGCTTCTCCAGCCTTGTTATATGTTACACCATGATCTGATTAAATTGGTCTTTTTGTTCTTCTTCACAGAAGATACTCCTATCACCATCACCCGCTTGCATGCCCTTGCATAGTCTGTCCTCTTCGCCTGGAATATACTTCTTTCTCACCTCTGGCTCTTAAAATGCCTAAGTTTCCTTCAAAGCTTGGCACAAGCACTACCACGAGGGTTTTCCTGATCCTCCCAGGTGCTAGTGCCTTCCCCATCCCATTATCTCATATTTATTTACATACATCTTTTGTGTCTTCAAACATATTCATACCCAGTTCAGTGTATATGTATATATGTAAATACTACCTATCTCGACAAAATATAAGCTCCTTGAGATCAGGAACTGTTTCGTTTCTGTCTTTGTATCCTTTAGTGCCTAGCAAGGTGCTGAGTATAATGTAATTGCTTACTAAATGCTTCTTCACTAAATCACTGATTGGTTTAATAGGAAAATTTAACAGAGGGATGACTTGAGGACATGGAATCTTAATGTTGTGCATGTCTGTGTGTATGGGGGATAGATCCCTCTGGCAATCTGGTGAAACCAGACTTAAATCCCTTCTTAGAATTTATTTTAATGCATAAAATAAATACATAGGATTACAAAGGAAGCCAATTATGGCATAATAAAGTTATCACAAAAATGTTTTTAAGTACATGGACTTCCAGTTAAGAACATCTTCTTCAGTGTATTCTAAAACAGTCATTTATTTATTCAAATAACATTCATTATCGGCTGTTAATTCCATATTCACACATTATTCTACATACACTTTTGATGAATAGCTTCTACAAAGAAGAGTTTGTATTGGTAAGTTTAAGTGTAGAGGCAATAAGTAATTTGGTGACGAGAGTAAGGGATATGGGTAGTACAAAAGCTTTTCCATTATACTCAGTGTTTGCTATTATTCTAATCTTTCCAGATAGGATTGGTCTTTTTCTTCATTTTCCTTTGGTTTCTTCAGAGCTATTTTTCTTAGGAAACCAGTTTCTGATTAAGTTCCTTTTCTTTCAAGACTTGCTTCCTGCCTGACCTTTTGGGCAATTACAGGGCTTATTAGCCTGGTGTTAGAAAGCACAGATAATACCACTCACTTATGTGGAGTAGCTAAGAAGCAAAGGTGTTTGGAGTATGTCCTATTTGCATAACTGTTCTAATTACTTCTCTTCCCTAGGGTGCTAGTACCCAGTAACTCAAGCGGCATATGCTGTGTTGTCTTAATTAACAGTTCTGCACATAGAGAAAAAATGAATTGATCCTCAGAAAATCCTATTGTGTGGTTGGAAAATGTAAAAGAAATCTCTTTCAAGCACTGTGTCCATTAGCTTTCTGTTGAATTAGTTCTAATGTTAAAATATGGTTAGTTGGGTGTACATGGGCATTTGTTAAAAAATGCAGTTCACAATACTTCCAATAGAATATGCTGCTTGCATCAAGTCAGAGACTGAAAAATATTTGAGACATGACTCACTCATAAGCATATATGACTAGGGTGCCTAGGTGGCTCAGTGGATAGAGAACCAGGTCTGGAGTCAGAAGGACCTGGGTTCAAATGTGACCTCAGGTATGTCTTAGTTGTATGACCTTAGAAAAGCCACTTAACCCCTTACCTAGCTCTTAACACTCTTCTTCCTTAACATAGATACTTGATATCAATTCTAAGACAAGCTAAAGGTTAAAAAAAACAAGCATATGTTTATCAGAAATGCTATTTCTACAACTGGTCCAATGGATAGTGCTGGGCTTGGAATCAGGAAGGTTCATCTTCCTGAATTCAATTCTAGACTCAGACATGTACTAGCTATGTGACCCTGGCCAAGTCACTTAACCCTGTTTGCCTCAGTTTTCTCACCTGTAAAATGATCTGGAGAAGAAAATGGCAAATCTCTCCAGTATCTTTGCCCAGAGAACCCTAAGTGGGGGTCACAACGAATTGGACATGACTGAAAAGAGTGAACAACAAATTTATGTATCTGATTGAGTCTTTCAAGAGGAATCTCCAGAATCACATAAGAGTTTTAAGAGATAGCATTCTAGGTCATATCGATGAAACATGCATCTCAGTGACATCAGTAAATAAACCAATATCAGTGTGGTGGGACAAATAGAGAGAGTGACCATGAACCATGCCAGAGACTGCCCCGAAAGACTTTCACTGTTCCATGATTACTTAAAGTACTTGCTTTGAACTTAGTCGATGGTCTATATACTTTCAGACTGCTTCTAGCCAAAGTATTGAAGGGCAGCAGATAGGATGAAACCTGCTCGGTGAACTATTTGGATACTATATCCTTTGGGAAATGGTCTCTGAGTCATTTGTGTGTGTGCCAGGTTCTGGGGAGAATAGAAATTAGAGGTAATGGGAAGTAGCTTAGAACATTGGAAAGAGAATTGTTTCTGGAATTAGAGGGAACCAAATTCAAATCCCATCTCTGATGCTTACTGTATGTGTAGCCTCCTCAGTTTCAGCTGTAAAATGAATATATTAGACTAGATCACTTCTGATAACTATTTCAGATTTAGCTCTAATATCCTATGACTTTTATATGAAAGAGTGTCTTGTGAGAGCGGCTGATTTCTTTGAAGCAGTTAAATCCTCAAGTTTTTTTAAAATCTGTTTTGTATTTTTTTTAATGTACCTATTTGTAACTATGATGCTTCCCTCATTAGAAGAGTTCTCTATCCTTTCCCTTTTATTACCAGTCAGTGGCTTTCACCCACTAGATTATTTTATACCTACAGTGGTCAGAGACTCTAAATATTCTGATTTACAGATGTTATTTTATTGACTGTACTACAAAACATCCTCTGTGAAATCCATAATAAATTTAAATATATCAGCTCACCACCTACAGTGGCAAAGTGGATGAAATAATAATAAAATACCTAAATAATAAAATTTTTAATTTAGAGTTATAAGACTTCAGAAGAACCCTAGTCTAACCCCTTTCTAGATAAAGAAACTGGGGCCCACACAAAGGTTTTAAACAACATGCTTAAAAGCAACAGGTAAGATGATAAGGATCAGGTAAGTTAATATTTGTAAAAAAACTTTACATAGTGCCCGGCACATAATAGGGTCTTAATAAGTGTTTGTTTTCTCCCTCAGAGGCATAATTTGAACTCAGATCCTCTGACTAGAACTAGTAATTTTTCTAGTGTACCATACTTTTCTACCCATCCTCCCCTGGCCCCTTTGGCCTTTTAACCCAAAACTAAGATGTGACTGGATAGAGAGACTATTAAGTTTTTATTTGGAAATATGCTTATATATATCCAGAGGGGTGTGTGTGTGTGTGTGTGTGTGTGTGTGTGTGTGTCTTAGACATGTTCAATAAGTCAACCCTTAGCTCTGTGCAGAATTATATAGGAAGAAGAGATGGGATTTGATTAAATTAAGAACATTTTACAATGTTTTTAATAATTCCAAGTTGCTCATTGTTGCATAAGCTCATCCCTTTAACCCCAGTATTCTTCTGGTGGTGGTCCATGGCTATGATCCATAGGATATAGTGATCACAGAAGGATCATAATTTCAGAAGACCCAAATAGCTATGGAAATATCCATTTAATTCCACATTCCCAATTATGCTATATGAGGAAGTTGAAATTGCAAGTAAATAAAATTAGGAAGAACATTAGAACCAGATCAAAGAAGAATTCATGCTAGGGGCAATGTGATCTTGAAAGCATTGTGGGATTTCTTTACAACATATTATAAGTAGAGAAAGATGCAAAGGAATTTTAAAAAATTGTTCATGTTTAGTAATTCTAATTCTACCACTTAATACCTGGGTGATCATGAACAAGTCTCCCATATTCTGTGCCTTAATTTTTCTTTAACAAAATGAGTGAGTTAAAAATGATAACCTCTGAAGTCTCTTCTATCTTTGAATCTTTGAAGCTGACTTCAGTGTATGATAATTTGTCTATAAAAATGATATATTTTATAAAGGATGTGTATTACTATAGAAAGAGTTGATAAGAATTATATAAAAGAAATGAGGATCCTAAATAATGTATTGGTATTTTTGTTGTTATTGAGTCATTTCATTTGTGCTGATTCTTTGTGACTGCATTTAGGGTTTTCTTGGCAAAGATACAGGATTACTTTGCCATTTCTTTCTTCAGCTCATTTTATAGACGAGGAAGCTCAGGCAACCAGGGTTAAGTGACTTGGCTGGGGTCACACAGATAATATTTGTCTAAGGCTGGATTTGAACTCAAGAAGATGAGTCTTCCTGACTACAGGCCTATTACTCTATCCACTGCATCACCTAGCTGCCCTTTAACATTGATATAAATATTATATTAGAAGAGCTATGGGGAGGCCTGCAGTATATGGGGTGAATCCTTTCTGAGGGATTTATGAAAAAGTACGGTCAAGAAACACCAAGAATATTATAATGTGGTTGGTTTGTTGCTGTATTCTTGAAGCAAGAACCCACATTACGATGGTAGACCTATCTAAGTATGATAATCATGTTAGTCTTGGGTTTCTTATTTAATTTTCAATGCTATTTTTTTACAATGACAACAGAGTTCTTCATTTCATGAATGTCAGTCTGGAGTGGAATATGTTGTAAGTAAGGCTTTGATTAATTTTCTGTGTCTTGGGATTTATTTACCCATTTTTTACCTACTTCTAAAGCTTCTTCCAAAAATTTAGCTAATTTGATAGAGGATGTTCTTTTAATGCATGATACATGATGGAACTTTGTCATCTGAAAACTTAACTGGGTTAGTAAGAAAAGAAAGGGGGAAAAGAGAGAGACAGAGAGAGATAGAGATAGAGACAGAGAAGAAACTTAAACTGGAGAATACTTTCTCATCAAATTCAGTTAATACTTTCTTCTACATGAGTAGGTTGACCGTTTATTACTATCTTTTAACTTCTGCCTTTAAATTATTCTTCATTCAAGGCAGAGTATTTCTCTTTCTTTCCATACCACTCTTTAATTCCTATTTCTTTCTCTTTAAACTCCCTATGGAATCTTTTGACATATTATTGTGATGACTTCCTCCCCACTACCCCAAAATCTAAATAATTTATATCTATTTCTTCCCTCTTATATATATGCATATTTATTATCTCAAAGAAGTTTGATTGGTGATAAATTATTTGGAGATTTCATAACTTATATAGTGTTTTACATTTGGCAACAAAGCATGTTTCATTCAGATCTCTATAATAACCAAGGGAGGTAGACAGTATCAATATAATTATTTAAATTTTGCAAATAGACTGAAGTTCACAACGATTTCATGATTTTTCCAAAGTCACACAGCTAAAAAGTAACATAGGTTGGATTTAAACCCAAGAATTATGACTCTTCAGTTCAATGTTCTTTCTATGTGCTGTTCCAGCCTACTTCTTTATAGACTTTTTATTGTATGCCTTTAATAGGCAACAAGTATACCAAAAATAATAAACATTTTAGAAATCTTTCAGAAATAGAGATTAGAATTTCTTCAACTCTGTATTTAATTTGCTATGAATCAAAAACACTGATTATTGCAAAGCTATGGACATACAAAAATGCTTTTTATTTTTTAATGAACTCAAGAGGCATAATTATGGTTTAACAAAACTACGTTTTAGCCATATTTCCATACAGTATGGTGACAGCAATCTTTCTGAAGTGAGCTGCATTTTATTCATTGTCTTATCTATAACATTGACCAGAGATATATATTTCAGTGAAAATGTATGTGTTCATACCATTAAGCACATAGTCATTAGAAGTATGAAAACTGATGAGAATTTACCGTTTCTGTTGGATTCCTTTAAAAATGTATGCTCTGGTGAAATGGAATTTGCCAGATGAATTCTACATAAGCTGATATTTAGAAATTCTTTTTTTTTTTTAATCTTCTATTCAGGCCTTAGAAGGACCTTCATACAGGTAAAAAACAATGCACTCAAATCATAAATTTTTTTTTGCAGAGCCTTCAAAATCAAGAGGGGTGAGCATTTAATGTTCATATTTTGTTTTCTTTTTCCTAGTTTTTGCATATGACACAATTTTCTTAGTTAATTATTTTGCAAATCATGTCAGAGAGAATATTATGATTAAAACACATATCTGAGTTATATAATTAAGAAATATAACAATAGGCTCTGCTCTTGATTCATAATATTCTATTCTACCCTTAGATTTAAAAAAATAATAAAAAAGGCATATATTTTCTGTTCATTGAATAGTCAGGTGGTATACTTTGTTATCGGGGATTTTCTTGAACTCACTAACAATATTTTATGCTCATAAACCAGTTTGAAGCCTGAAACACAATTTCATTTATCTTTATATTCTAAGCTTTATAGTGTCTGCAGAAAGTATCCATCTGTTCATCCGAGATTGCTTCAAATAGTGAGTGGTCAGAGAGACTTAGATGATAAAGGTCAAAGGAGCCTCTTGACCCTGTGATACTCACGAAAGCAATTGGCGAGGAGGGACTGATATACAGTTAGATACAGCTTGCCAAAGCGGTCCCCACTTTAATTGGTAATGATAGCAGGAATACCCAGTAAAGTCATTGCTATAAGAAAACAAAAAGTATCCAATATAGTAATTTATTACCAGTCAGTAGGGCTCACGCACTCGGTTGTTTTACCCCTGCCGTGGTCAGTGAAAGCAAAAAGGTACTCTAACACTTAACTGAAAATGGATGCCCTGCTGCTCTCAGAGATGCATGGTGGTCAAATGATTGCCCATGCCATTAGCTTGGTAATGTTTTCTCTATTGTAAACTCAGCTCCCCATGTCCTTCCTGTGCATCAGCTGCAGATTGAAGGCTCTCTCATTTGTCTTCTATTTCTGCTGCCAATCATCAAGCTGCTGTCCACCAGGCACATTTGAAGGAGACAATTTTTTACTATCGACAACCATCTCCAGCAACCTAGGGCTCAAAGGATTTAAAAATGAATGGCCTGGGCTTTCATTTACACTTTGGAGGTGGTTTTATGCATTGTTTGTATATGTGCTTGGGCAGATAATTCTGGGGATCCAGGCCCTAGATTTCATAGCTTTTTGTATGTTAGATACTCCAGGTAATGGGCACTCCACTAGGTTTCTGTTGTTTGTTTTTTAAATGAAATTAAGTAGTTAGCTATAAATGCTGAAAAAAAATATTTGTGTGGTATGGACAGAACCTCTTTGTAGATCCTTTTTCATTTAAGTCAATGAAAAAAAAACTTTTAAAAATAGTGTCAGCATTCTGTTAAGAGAATACTCCCACCTATAAATGAAAATGAGCTTTCCCCCTGAATCTGAATCCTTTTTTTGGGGGGAGGCTTTAAATGTCATATATAAAATATGTCATGTTAGCTAAGGTACTGAGATGATAGAATATAAAATTTTTGAATTGGCTATAAAGATAGGAGAAAAGAAAATATTTTCTTATTTCTTTGTGAAATTATAGAATATTCTGGATCTCTACTTATATTTTATGATCTATGCTTAAAATAGCCCAGACATCATAAAAGGAATAAAAATTTTTAAGTCCATGGGTACTTTCTAGCCTTCTGGGTTCTTAATTTGTTTTTAAATTAAAGCACCATTTGGTGGGATAGGTATTTCTCAAATTATGAAACACATAACTTCCTCAAAGGTTTTGTAGTGTAAAGAAAATTAATTCATGCTATAAAGTTAGAAATGAATTTCCTAAAAGGAAATGTCTTTTAATGAATTGAAGAGAATCCTTTGTTTAAAAGAAGATAAATGTCAGATGACTGACTGATTTCCTGGCCACACTAAGACTACCCAAAGTTAGTTCATCAAAGAAAATAAGTGTTTCTATACTGCCTAATACATTTATGAGCCTTGTGATCCTGGGGAAGCCCTTTAACCTCAGTTTCCTCATCTGAAAAACAAAATAAAGATTACTAGCAACACACTCTTCATAGGGTACTTATGATACAAATTAAAATAGTATATATAAAGTACTTTGGGAACTTTTAAAGTATTATAAAAATTTTAGATGTAAGTATTGCTCCTAAATATTATATGGCTGGAGGTTATCACTACTTGTTCTCCTTTAGAGCTTGGCATTGAACTGTTTCTTAAAGACAATAAACCACCTGAATTTTGGGTAACTTATAGCCATCTCCCTAACCACTATTTTTAGGTAGTTCTTTGTTGGCTTCATTGAGTTAAGAAGGTTACTAAGAGTCCCTGATACAATATCCTATAAGTAAAGACTTGGACTTTGGGCTCTTTTGTAGCATGCTTTCTGTGGGATTGGTGATGAGATTAAGAACATTTCCCTCAGAATATTAAAGCTGGAAAAAGACCTTTGAGATGACCTGGTCCAACCCTTATCATTTTAGTAAATCAGGAAACAGGCCCAGAGTAAAGAAGTAGTCTGCCCAAAGTCAGTTAGTAATTGGCTGAAATGGAATTTTAACTCAAGTTTTCTGATTCAAAGTCTAATTTTTTTCTCTTCTACCTCACTAAAGAAGTTGAGATAATGTATGATAATATTATTTCTCTTTTACTTAATTTATTATATTTTAATATAATGTCTTAATAAATTTTCACGCACTGTTACATAGTCACAGAAAAGTATTCTTATTTATTTATTATTTAACCCATATCATGTCTTAGTATCAGTTCTAAGACAGAAGAGTCACAAGTGATAGGCAATGAAATGTATTCTAAATTTGTACTTTATTTTGTTGAGTTTATAGATTATACCTTTAAAGAAGTAGGAGAGCTGTTGAAAACAGTTTATAGGGCCAGGGGAAGGGAAAGATTTTTTTAAATTGATTTCAATTTCTTATTTGGAATAGCTTTTTCTAAGGGTACATTTGACTAGGACTAAAATTCTCAGAGAAGAACTAAAAATCTCCTTATACTCATCAGTTTTAATCTTCAAAGGGGATCTGATCTAGAGGCCGCCAGGTAGGACATTCCCCAATTCAATTCACACAAGCTCAGCAAACCTTGGGAGTTCCTGTCCTCTACATCAATCTCTCTTTTAATAGGACAGAACATGGTTTTATCTCCTCAGAGTCTGATAGAGTAGATAATCCCACCAACATTCTGAGAAGCCTAGTTTCTTGTTGTTGGGATATTTTTGTTGATTATATCAATAATAACAATAATTGACAGTTACATAGTACTTTAAGATTTCCAAAGTGCTTTGCCTCCATTATTTCATTTTAGTAACTAAATACATTTTAGTAACTTTGTACAAGCCTACACTAGCCAACACTTAGAAAAGTCTGATATTACACGTATTACATATCCATAATACCTCACCTCTTCAAGGAGGTGTAGGAAGGTGCTTTCTCATATCTCTCATTTGAGGTTAAGTTTGGTCATTAAAATCAGCTTAATATTTTTCCATTTCTATTTTCATAATTTCTTTGTATATTTTCTACTAGCTTTGTTTACTTCACTTTGTATCAATTCATCTGAATCTTTCCATACTTCTCACATTCATCATAATCATTGTTTCTTAAAGTGCATTATATTCATGTATGTACCTCAACTTGTTTAGCTATTTTCAATCAATTGCTACATACTTTATTTCCATTTCTTCAAGCAGTTTACATTCTAACATGGAGAAACAATGTATAGGCGAGTTGTGACTAAGGAAGGAGTTTTGGTTTAGGGAAGGCTAAACCAAAAAACTAGGTAAGTCTCTTTTCATGTCTGTTCCAAAAATATTGTATAACATATTGGTTCAATTATTATTTCCCACATATGCCAATAATTACATCTTTGGAGGCTAAGTAATATTAAATCATAGTATCCTAAAACTAGCTCATTTTTAAAATCATTTTTTAATTTTTTACAATTGCACATAAAAATAATTTTTAGCATTTGCTTTTAAAAATTTTTGATTTTCAAATTCTGTTTCCTTCTCTCCCCTTACCCCTTCTGGAGACATTTTTTAACTTCCTAATTTTATAGACATCAAGAAATTGAAGACAGAGAGAGGTTAAATAACTTAAAGTCCATGCAGATAATAAATAAATAGCAGATTTGATATCAGAATCAAAGTTCTCTGACTTTAAATATAGCACTCTGATCACAACCAGGCTTCTAGCTTTTCTATACACTATATTTTTTTTTCCTCTGGAGGAGGGAATGTCTTTACATAGCACAGAGTTCTCAGCAGGACACATCTGGTTAAGAAAACTACAGCCTCCATGTAGAAGGTGAAGAAGAGGTGAACCAGTGTGGGAATCTCTGGCAGCTAATGGAAATTTATATTTTAAGTGAGGTAGAGTTCCCAGAATAAGTTGAATCCCAATGGTAAACAGCCTTTAGAGACAAGAAGGTAGCTAGGTAAAATAGCATTTAAGTTGTACTTTCCATGAAATTTTTATGTGGTTATATGTATTAAATCAGTCAAAGGAGATGGCATGTCTTGATGTATTTAGGGGGGGAAAAGTATAAAAGCATTTCCTTTTCCTGGATATCATGCTGATAATATGTACAGTAACTTGAGTTTTCAGGTAGATTTTATGCTTCAATTTAAGGCTTTCCAAAATACAATGTAGCATTATTGGTTTTCATGTGCTACTAATGGACCATGGCTTAATTTTAGGAGGTGAGTTCTTGACAGTTGGAGGAGGACGCTGACATTTATGGATCATAAAGTAATGCCTTTCACTCTTTTTTCATTATTGTATCTCTAGCAACTTGTGTAGCACCTTGAATATAATCTGTACATAAATATGGTTTTTTTCCTCTTTTTTCTTTTGATGTGGTTAATCTGTTGTTTTACAAATGTTTTTAAAGCTAGTCTAGCTATTATTTAATGTTATTCATTTACAAAGATGAGTGAAAATGTGAAATTGTGAATTGTTTAAAAGTATGTAGGTATTATATAATGACTTAAGAATTTTAATAATAGCAAAATGCTTCTGACTGGCCATAAACTTTTTATTCAAATGTATTGCTCATGGATATTTTTATTTCTGAAAAGGCTTTGACTGACAGGCTTGTTTGTGTTTCATTGTCAATAAACAATCTTGAAAGATCTTTTGACTGCTAGTGAAATAAAGAATAAATCAGTTGATCAGCAGCAAGTTATTTCATTATCTATTATGCACTGGGCTCTGTGTTGAGTGCTGGGAATACAAAGACAAAAATGAAACAATCTTTGCTCTCAGGGAGCTTGTCTTTGAATTAAAGTTTTTCCTTTTATATATGACGAGAGATCCATGGACAAGTTGTTTAACTTCTTGGTGCCCAAAGGTGAGCATCTGTGAGACAGATGATGTGCAGATTGTCATAAATGAAAGAACTTCCTACTTTGAGAGTTCCCTATATAGGTAAAAGCACATGATCACTAACTCTGTCCTCCTGCCTTCCTCCTTCCACCTCTCAGAAAAACAAAACAAAACAAAAAAACCAGGAATTTTTGGAACGAGATCGGCTTTCTTTAGGTCGTTTTAAACTTTTACCTTAAGAAAGTCAGTCTTCTGTTTTTTAATGCAGATAATAAAGTCAAGCCTGTAAGGATTGAGGATATAGAGGACATGGATTTAGGTTAGGTCAATTTGGTGTTTTGTGAGGATAAAGCAATAAAGAGGAATTTTATTTGTTTGGTTTCTTTTTTTTTTCTTCTTTTTCTGAAGATGCTCCAGTTTTCATCATCTTGCAGAATGTCAGGAAAAACTTCATTCCAGGGGGCAGATAGGTGACTCAATGGATTGAGCTCTAGAGATAGGAGGTCCTAGCTTCAAATCTGGCCTCAGATACTTCCTAGCTATGTGACCTTGGGCAAATCACTTACCATTGCCTAGCCCTTACTGTTCTTCTGCCTTAGAATCAATACAAGACAGAAGGTAAGGGTTTAAAAAAAAAACTTCATTCCAATTCAGATCAATTATGAGAAAAGACTTTTTTGCTTTAGTGTAAATATGATTTAAAGGATATTTTTTGTGACCTACAGTTTTATTACTTTCAAATACATGCAAAATATGGAACTAGCCTAAGGAGACTTGCTGCAACATTATGAAAATTATTTGTAATTAACATGTTAATTAGATGTAAATGACAGCTTCCAAAATTTTCTGTGCCTATTGCTTGAAATAACAGGCAGTGTCTATGATAAAAAGTTTTGGTTGTTCAATTTTCATTCCTGTGTAAGTTATCACAATTTCTGAATTAATGGCATCCCTATTAATGAGATTTTAAGTTTGTGACCCAAAGGCAGAGGTAGTAAATTAAGTTCTGCCAGTGGTTCCAGAATCTCTTCGTCCAAAAGAAGGAAGCTATGATTGGAGAAGTCATTTACAAAAGGAACCTTTTCAGGAGTCCCTCGAATCTTGGCTAGCTCCTGTAATTAGGTACTTTCATGAGCTAATGTCCTGAAACATTTATTTTTCCTTTATGGTGACAGTTGCTTAAGTGGATTTCACTGGAAACACTGATGTTAGAGATGAGCTTTCCTGAACATACAGAAGGAATGTCGCCAAAGGGTTGACATCCCAGTTACTGTAAACAAAGGCAAAAAAAAGGGTATAGGCAAATGTGCCAAGCACAAGATCCTCATATAGTTTACTTTTAATGAATAGCTGTTTAATGAATGGAGTTCATTCCTGGAATGTTAATAGAATTAGAATAAAATTTTTGAAAATTATGATGTTACAATGTCTGGGAGATGGTGGTGTGGAAGTGAGAAGGTCAAGAAGTGGTATTTCCACTTGGGATTTTTATGACTTAATTTGGAAAGAGAGTATGGTATTATGAAAAGAGAACTAAAGGTCAGAGACAAAGAACTTGGTTTATAAACATAGGTCTGCTATCTTCTTACTAGCAATTAATCAACAAGCATTTATTAATTTCCTCATTTGTTAACAGACACAGTGCTAGGTACAGAGAATACAATTATAAAAATAAAATAAATAGCTCCTGTAACAGCATTTAAGAGATATATTATAAGAAAATAAATGCAAGGTGATCTTGAAGAATCACTTGTAGCTTCCTTCTCCAGGATGTCAGTCAAATCAGATAAAACAGTCATGGCTTTAGAGCCCTAATTTTAGTTCACAAGTCACAATTAAACTGTTGACATTTAGAAGTTTCCATGATATTTTTGTGGTTCTTGTGAATCTAGGATGACTCATTCCTCACCAACCTGCACTCTGAACTTTCTCTCTCATGCTTCAGAAACTTCTCAGTCCTGGAATTCACACATTAAAGCATTATCTACCCCATGGACTCTCCTTTTGATTGGATGGCTCTTCCCAGAGTCTCTATTTAAGGAGGGAACCCAAGCCAACTATGCCTCATTCTTCTCCAGACTGCACTATAGATGTTTTGCTCAGGACTGGGTATTTAATTCCTCCCCCCTTTTTTAGCTTTCATTTGTTTTGTATTCCCACATTAGAATATAAGCTACTTGAAGATAGGGACTGACTGCTTCTATTTGTATTTTAATATTTAGCATTGTCCAAGATACATGGCACACAATTAATTATGCTTGTGGCTAGACTACCTGATCAGGAAACAACTCCAATAATAGGTAACTTATGAGCTGAAATTTGGAGGAAATTAGGGATTCTTCAAGGTTGAGCTGATATGGAAGTACATTCCAAGCATAAGGTGATGCTCTGCAAAGATATGGAGATAGAAGTAATGCCGCATGTGAGGAACAGCAAGAAAGTCATTTTACTGAACCAATGAGTATTTGAAGGAAAATAATGTTTAAGAAGACTGTGTAGGTGCAGCAGACCAGGACTGCAGTGGTCTTTAAATGTCAAAGACATTTTCATCTTACTCTAGAGGTAATAGGAAGCTCTTAGAGTTCATTGAGTAGGGAAGTGATATGGTCAGATGTATTCTTTAGGGATATTAATGTAGCAGTTGTTTGAAGGACAGATTGGAGAAGAGAAAGAATTAGGGGAGGGAGTCCAATTAGAAAAATATCGAAGCACTCCAGATGATAAATAATGCCCTGAATAATGGTGTTAGCCATGTGCGTAGAGAAAATGAAACAAAATTTGTCAACAGACAAAAATTTAGAATGGACAAGACTTGTCAATTGACTGGGCACATAGGGTTATGGAAAATGAGGATTTGAGAATGACTGTATTGAAAACTTGGGTGATTAAAATAATGGTGGAATCCTCACTAGAAGTAGGGAAATTTATTCAGAAGAGGGTTGGGTTTGGGGGAAAGAAAATGGATTCTTTTTCAGCAAGTGTTTAAAATGGCTGTTTCATAATGTTCAATGGACAGTTGATTATGTAGGACTAGAACTCAAGAGAGAATGGACAGATATAGATTCCAGAATTCATCTGCATGTAGCTTATTTTACCTATTTTCTATCTGTATGCTCTTGGAAAGTTGCTTTGCTTTTCTTGGTCTTGTTTCCTTATCTGTAAAAGGCTAAGAAGGACTTGTAACAGCTAATTTCTCAAGTTTCTTCTAGCCCTAAAAATCTGCGAGTCTGCACTTTTTTTTCCACATTAGTTTTCTCACCTATAAAATGATGGATTTAAATTAAAGAATCCCCCAAGAACTTTTTGCCTTCCATTAAATAATATTTTTGGATATGTAATGAATTTTTGCATGCTAAATTCCCCAGAAATTAAGTACAATTAATTGTAATCTTAAGGGAAGATACAGGGGTCATGGTTTCATTAGTATAGAGAACTCTTTGGGTGAAGAAATGTCCTTTACCAAGCCAGAGGGATACCTTTTCTGCATCTTTAAAGTCTTAAAGTGTTACCCAAGCTGAGAGGCCAAATGACTTACTTAGAGTTACATAGCCTTCATGTTTCAGATTAGAACACTGGGACTCAAACCCAAATGTTCTTGAGTTAGAGGCCATCTCTTTACCCATTATACCACAAAGCCCCCCAGGGGTAAGAGATTGGCTTTCTTTATTTTTGTTTCTTTATCCTTAGATCCCAGATTCACTGAACAGACATGAATTTATAGCTAATTTTAATGCATGGATCAGAATTGCACCATTGGCATTTTAAAGTCTTCATGATGTTTTTGCAGTTATTATGGATCCATCCTGCTTCCTAGTGATTTGAGATATAGAATCCTTATGATCAACCCAGAAGAATCTTTGATTTTCTGAATAAGGAGTAATTTGATTTCAATTTGTATTTCATATTTCCCCTACATGTTTCCAAGAGCAATGTTTATAAATCTCCACTAAGCTTTCAAATATATTTTCATCATGTTACCAGGTAGGGAAAATCTGTCATCATACTTCCCTGTGTCATTTTTCCCTTCTGGGATAACTATCTATTATGTGATCCAGAGGAAATGAAAACCCTACTCAAGTGGAAATATGGCTTTGTTGTCTCTTTCTTGACTAAGGTGTATTTAGCCAGTATGAATGCTTGGCAATGATGGAACAAGCTGTGTCCATAGTGCCACTGTATGACTGAACTGTGCCACCTCCCAAATGAAAAATGGCATATGTCCAATGATATAGCAGGGGGGTAGACATGCTTTCTAGGAGATTGTGTGTAATTTAGCTCTGCTGTAGTTTAGATAGAGAACAGTTGATAAAACTAATATGAATCTAGTAGACACTTGCATCCACTCCTTCTTATGCCAAGTTTTGCTCCATTAGATTCGATAGCAAATAGAATCTGTTTGATGAATATAAAATTCTGTTATTTTCAATAACACTATGAAAGTCATTGTAAGAGACACAAAATAATATGTTATTTTTCTTCTAGTCTTTCTCCTTAAGGACTTGGATTCTTCCTGGAAGATAAGGCATGTTTGCTGAATTACAGCAAAACAACACTGAGGGGGATGCTAGGTGGCTCAGTGGATTGAGAGTCAGGCCCAGAGATGAGAGGTCCTGGTTTAAATCTGGCCTCAGACACTCCCTAGCTGTGAGACCCTGGGCAAGTCACTTAACCCCCATTGCCTAGCCCTTACCACTCTTCTGCCTTGGAAACAATACATAGTATTGATTCCAAGATGGAAGGTAAGGGTTTAAAAAACAAAACAAAACAAAACAAAACATTGAATTCAGAATAAGAGGTTCTAATCAAGATTCCTGATTTTTCTTCTTACTAGCTATTCATGTTAGACTTTGAACATGTCATTACCATTCCTACCTTCATTCATCTGTAAAATGAGAAGTGATATGCAAGGTTCCTTCTCTTTAAATCTTAAGAAAATTTAAATTATGAAGCAATAAATGGTTAAATGTTAGGAGTTTCAAAGGAGGGATACATCCCTCTGGGCTAGAATGGTCAAGAAGAGATTCATGCTAATATGAAAATATGTTTTACAAGATCATATATGTATAATCTATATACAGTTGCTTACCATCTGAGGGAGAGGGAAGGAGAAAATTTGAAACTCAAATATTTTTAGAAAACTAATGATGAAAATTATTTTTACATGTAATTAGAAAAAACATAAAATAATATTTAAAAAAAGAATAACCTCCCCCGAGGGAGGTATAAATTGATTTTATTTTTGAAGAATCACTAGGGAGTAGGAGAAAGTACACTGTTCCTCAGGGAGAAATGGAAAGAACAAAGGCAACTGTGTGGTAATGAACAGAGTATATTAAAAACAATGAATTATTCTTAGTAGAGGGTGGTTTCAGATGGAGAAAAGGAGATGGAATCAGAAAGGTAAAGTGGGTGAGGGCTAAATTCTGAACTTTAAATGCCAAGGTAATAAGTTTTTTACTTTATTTAATAGATCTTGGGGAGCCTTGGAAGCTTTTTGGTAGAATGTCAAAGAAATAGGACATTTGGTAGAGAGCTAAATAGGCAGAAGTGTGGAAGATGGATTTAATGGAGGTAGGTTGAACCATTAGCAGATGATTTT
This sequence comes from Gracilinanus agilis, assembly GCF_016433145.1. NCBI lineage: Eukaryota > Metazoa > Chordata > Mammalia > Didelphimorphia > Didelphidae > Gracilinanus > Gracilinanus agilis. The sequence continues at coordinate 541,077,865 of NC_058131.1, forward strand.
AGTAGTCTAAATATGAGTCAATAAATGTCTGAACTAGAGTAGTTTTATCAGGAGAGAGGAAAAAAGATATAAACAAAATTATGAAGAAAGAATATAATAAGTGACCTTTTTGATCAGGGGAGAACATAAAAAGAAAGCATCATTGCTACTATTGCTTTTGCTCTTTATTTCTCTGGTTCTCCTTGCTTGTATTGTGGACTTGAAATGGTAGGATAAGAAAATTTGGAGTAGGGGTGAATTGTTGCTAAAGCCATTCAGAGTAAAATATAATAATAATATTTGTTTACTTTCTTACAATTTTCACAGCCAATTCAAATGCCTTGTAGTTTCTCACTTGCATTCTCTATAACTTTATCAGATCATTTATCTATGAATGTTATTTTTAAATTTAGAAAAAGTTTTTGCATTAGTAAACAAATATTCCTTTCCTTCCAACCCTCCCCACTCCAAGTGAATAAGAATTTTTTAAAAAACCCGTTTTAACAAATAACCTTAGTCAAGCCAAACAACCCAAAATGATCATATTCCAAAATTTGTCTCATTCTGCATATTAAGGTCTATCATTTCTCTTTTTTAAAAAAACAAAAAAACAAAAACCCTTTACCTCCTGTCTTACAAACAATACTGTGTATTGATTCCAAAATAGAAGATTGGTAAGGACTAGGCTCCATCATTTCACTTGCAGGAAATTGATAAATTTTTTGGAATCATAATTGGCCATGCCTCCTTAAGATTCTTGAAGGCTTTCATTTTGTTTTTTGTTTTTGTTTTTGGTTTTTTTTTGGTGTTTTCATTTTGTATAAGTTGTTTTACTGGTCCTACTCATTTTACCATATGTGTCATTTTGTCATTAAAGTTGAGTAAGACACGATGTTCATTTTGGTGAGAAGTAGTAAATAATATGTCAGGGAGAACAGTTAATCACAGACTTGTGTGGTAGAAATTAAGAGAAAGGAACATTAGATAATTACCAGTTGATATTCGGTCAAGAGTTTACAGAGGCCCAAACCTTATATTCCAAACCTATAACTTAAACTACTTCCCTCAGGGAAAAAAAAACCTATTTCTGTCTCTTGACAATGCTCAGTGTAACTGTTGGAAACACAAGGAGTCTAATCTTTTGCCAGTGAAGTGTGTATCATGAGTTTGATCCCTGTGTGGCTTAATAAGCTTCTGCTTCATGTCTCTGTGCTTCGAGTCAGGTTATCTATTTCTGAGAACAGTTCTTCCATTCACAGAAGTGAGAGAAGAACGATAACACTTCCATACTCCCACGGCTGAATGGTCAGTTCCATCTAGGCTAGCTATGCTCAAAAGGCATAGTCTACTGATGACGCGTAAGCCTTTTATTATTGTACCAGGATTGCCTGTCATTAAGAGTGGCAAACCAGGGAAAAGGACAGAGAATTACACATTAATATTAATGATGGGGAAAAGGTCTACATTTCAGCCTTAAATGCTGTTGTTGCAAGGCAATTCTGGGTGCTGGTGAATGACTGGCCAATTTAAAACCTAAGGGATAGAATCAGGCAAATAGTAGGAAAAATAAAATAATGGAAAAGTAAATTAAAGGAATCAGGGGATTTAGAGTTAAAATCAGAAGAAAAAACAAACAATACATACAAAATTATATAAGGGGTTTTGGCTTTATTACTTTATATATGTTTTATATACATATATAGATGTTAATACATTTTATATACATATTAATAATGACAACAATAGTCAGTATCTAAAGAGTTGGGTTTCATTTTTTGAAATATTACTAGTTATAGAAAATTCATTTTGTTTGTTTCTCCATGTCTTTTGGACCACTTAATTAAGTTCCAACTTTATTTCTGGATTTTCCCACCTTCTCTACTGATGAACCTTAGAAAATTGAGTCCATGTGGCACATGGTTTTCTTGATACTAAGACCAAGGGATTCCTAGGTCCTGACACAATGGAGGAGTGTACTTGTGAAAAGTTTGCTTGCACAGGCTGACATGAAAGGTTCTGGGAGATACAGATAAGTTAACATTCCACAGATGGCTTCAGGCAATCATAATCACTTTTCATAGTCCATCTGTCCCCTCTCATTTCCCATCCTCTATCAGTTCTATTATCCCAAGAAATTTGTTCTATGCTGTTTGAGTTTTCTCCTAAAGCTGTTGGAGTCACTTTTTGGAGGAGTGGGTTTGTGTCTTAATTAGGGCCTCAAGGCAAAGGACCCATGTAGTAGAGGATCTCTTGGTAATATATCAATCGACACAAGTCCAGTCCAGTTGTGGTTTAGCCTACCCAAGGGCTGAATAGCAGGTATGTTTCCAAGGCTAAGGTGACAAAGATAGGCTTAGAGAAATATAAATTGCTTCTGTCTTGGGCTTAATTCCATAATAGTGGTCTACTAGTAATTTCAAGTGATTTTTTTTAAGCCCTTACCTTCCACCTTAGAATTGATACTATGTATTGGTCCCAAGGCAGAAGAGTAGTAAGGGCTAGGCAATGGGGGTTAAGAGACTTGCCCAAGGTCACATAGCTGGGAAGTGTCTGAGGCCAGATTTGAACCTAGGACCTCCCTTCTCTAGGCCTAACTCTCTATCCACTGAGCCACCCAGCTGCCCTCAGCTGATAAATATTTACATAGGAAGACATTTGGTGAGGTATGGGCAAATTCCAATGTTGCATGAAATTTTCAGAATTCTAAAGATGATCATGTACAGCTCAGAGAAAGTTTCATAGCTTTGGACACCATCACAATAGTAAGAATCTAGACTTTGTGCCTTTATAACTACAAAAGTCTGAAAGTAATTTTTTTCTCTTCTTATAAGGGGATTATGATCTCTCAAACCTTATGCTTCTTACTTTTAGATATTTAAAACTCAAAATCATCTGTCCGTCATGAGAAACATAGAGTGTTCTCAAGGTTAAAACTAAAAGAAATGTTTTGATGCTATTGATAGTTTTTGAAGCTCCATGACCAACATCTTTTTAAACTGCCTTGGTGCCTATAATTATGAGACACCTTGCTCTATTCACACATGCATAAAACTTATTGAATTATTTTTGGTAAGAAGTTTGCGATGGTTAAATTACAAATTTGCAATAATTTATTTAATTGGAAAATCTCTCATGTGTAGATGTTTTTAAAAAAATCCTGTTTCACAAAATGCCCCCATTAAAGTTGGATATATATTTTAAAGATTTATTCAGGCATTTGGTTTTAAGGGCTTTTCAGGTTTTACTGCAAAATGATTTATATGCCAATTAATTTCTTTTTAGAATAGTGTATCAAGATACAATTAAAATTATATTCAGGCATTTTCTACTTAATTTCTAGAGTTCTACACTGGAATTGCAGAAGCATTAACTGGCATTTTTGGCATATAATGCTTTTACTGTTATTAAAAAAGACTATTATTAAAAATTGTGATTCTACTGCATTAGAGACTTTAATAAAAGTGAATGTCAGGCAGTATAGGTAACAGTAAAATTTAACTGAAAGCAAGGCAATATCAGTGGAAAAATTGAGGTTATAAAAGATATGCAGGTAGATTCCCATCAACTTAAGGATATGAGTTTGTTCCTAAAGTTCATTTCTAAGTAGGTTTTTGTAACTTCCAACCTATTTTCTCAGAGAAATAATGTTATATATAGCAATTAGGTTTCAAGACAGTCTACAAAAGCCTACTTAACCCATAATGTACCTGAAGTACAATATTAATACTCTTTCACTACACCTATCCATCACTTAAAATGTTGTGCTTATGGGAAAATTCATTATGAATTCCTGCAGAGGAGGTTCAAAACATATCTTCCCTTAGAAGGGAACATTAGGGTCACATAGAGCTTTACAACCAAGCTATCAGAAATAGTTGGGGGGGTTGAAGGCCAGATATGGATTCTGGGTACCAATAATTATATTTCTGTAAGTTAATAATATTTCAAAATTATTATCTAATCAGTAGCCTGGTACAGTAGAAAGAGATTAGACTTTGGGCTTTCAGGATGTGATTTTGTGTTCTAGATGTTCCATTTAATACTTGTGTGCCCTTGGGCAGAAGTGTATGAGGAGTTTGAGGTGTTCATGGAAGACTAGTATCTCTGGTGTGAGGTCTTACTGAGCCCTTTTCAGGGCTGCTCAATCAACTTTTGTTGTCTACCTCTCACCCAACTCACACTTGTGGCTCCAAGAAGCTATAGCATGTAGTGGCTGTACCTTGGTAAAACTTTCTCAGCAAATGGGTTAAATCAGATTGAAGGTAGCCAATAGGCTTCAAACCCATTGGTGAGTTACAGGGATGTCTACCTCAAACATGTGAAGACTTCCCCCAAGAGAATGGTAGATGAAAACAATTTGTTCTGAGAACAAAGAAGAGCTGAAACAGGCACCATGGAGTTCTTTGAACTTGGTCAGACGTTGAAGATCCCAAGGTTAGGCATTTCATCTTGACCATAACTAGTCATCCTGACTTTTGTCTTACCACTGCATTTGGATGACTCTAGAAAAGAATGTGAGGCTGATGATTTGGTGCAACCTTGCCTCACTTAAAACCAATTCACAATTCATTAGTCCTCTTCACAACCAAAGGATGAACAACAGCAACCAAAACAGACCTTGGACAAGTCATTTTTCAATCATTTGAATGCCTGTGACAAGATGACCCCCAACATCCCTTCTAGCACTAAATCTATTATCTAAGACTCCTGTGAGATAATCAAAGAGCTTTTTGTCTCGTAGAGACACATATAAAGAGCTGAAAACTCAATAAATTCATTGGATAGTTATAAAACGAAGTTCTGAGTGAGCTACAAGGCAAGAATTTGGGAACACTTTGACGAGAAGGTGACTTTTGAGTTGTACTTTAAAAATGGTTAAAGTCTCCCCATGTGAAGAGGGATTGATGGGAAATTTGAGGTATAGCAAATGAGACCTCATTTCATAACTAGTTCAAGGCAATGTGGTCAATAAAAAGAAGTAACAGATACTTATAAAATGTGTCTAATAAAAAGAATCAACAGATACTAATTAAATGCCTACTCTATTCAAGGTACTGTGCTATGTGGTACTGGTCCAGAGATAAAAATAAAACAATCATTCCCCTCATGAAACTTATATTCTCTTCGTATCAGACATACACAGATAAGTACATGCGTGATGATGATGATACTGATAGCATTTATATAAATCCCACTATTTGCTTGGTACTTTGCTATATACCCTTTATAAAGATTGCATAATTTAGTCCTCACAACAGCCTTGGAAAGTAGATGCTATTTTTATCCTTATTTTACCCTTGAGGAAACTAAAACAGAGACAGACAGTGACCTATAGAGCCAGGAAAATACGAATTCTAATCCTACCTTAAATACTTACTAATTGTGTGATCCTGAGCATTTTACCTAATCTTCCTTGGTGTCAGTTTCTTCATATGAAAAATGAGGATAATCATAGAAATTACTTCAGAGTTTGTTGTGAGAATCATGAGATTCCATCTATAAAGTGCTTTGTAAAACTTCAAAGAGCTAATTATATCCTTCATTTCTTAGCACAACATTTAGGATATAAGTGCTTAATAAATCCATTGATAACTGATTGATTGAATGAAGCTTCTAAGGCTACTTTTAGCTTTAAATCCCATCACTTTATGAAATAAGATATTAAGTTCATTTTAGCTGCCATGATTTTGTGAAAAAGAAAAATCATAGTCATATCAATTTTAAAAGTTGGTTATCACATCTGATGGGGAATGTGGCCCCTTAGCAGATATTTTCTATTCTTAAAATTAAGGCAGTATATTGTAGTAGAATACTGGACTTGCTTTAGTTTTAAATATTTCCTCCCAATTATTAGTTGTGTGACCATGGCATCTATAGGGCCACATTTAGCTCAACTCTAAAATGAGGCCAAATCTAAATCTATAATCCTATGAATGTAATGTATGTGTGTATATACATTCATCTCTATGTACACATATGTATCTGTGTGTATGTATGTATATCTATATGCATAGATATAGATATATATTCTTGCTTCCTTCCTTACTCAAGCCATTCCTTTTAACAAAAAATAAAAAATAAAGAGAAAATAATTAAGCAAAAATAGCCAAATATTAACCAAGTCTATCAGTATAAGTAATTGTTGAATCCCCACTTTGGAGCAGAGAAAGAAGGGTGGCATATTTTCCTACATCTTCTCATCAAATATTTTTAGGTTATATTACATCTATCATAATGAACCAAAATTTAAAAAATTGTAGTATGAAAACTGTTTTATTGACTTAGTTTTATATTTAGGGCAGCTTAAATACTATCCTTTTACAATGTTCCATGTAGCATCCATTCATCATTTTTGTCAGAAGGGGATTTTTTGGTTATGAAAAATATATTGCTTGAATCTGTATTCCCACTTCTAGGCTGGAATTGAAGCAGGTGATTTAAGCCCTTTGGTCTTTCTGAATCAAGCATCAAGGGGATACTGTGTGTAATCAATGTAGTAGAGAAAAGAGGGTAAGAAACTAAAGGAGCAGTCTGCCATTTTGATTTCAAGGAAATGTGATCACATCTCAACTTTTAACTTTTTTCTTACAGGTTTCTCTGTTATAAAAATATGTTTGAGAGGATCTTTTTTGGTTAAGGAGATGGTTTAGAAAGATTTTTTTCCCTATTATCATCAGGGTATTTTATGTGGGGAGGAGTTAGAGGACTTGAAAGGCAAAATGCTTGCTGACCATCTGGGATTTACCCTTCACACTTTTTCTCCCAGTAATACTTTCCAAAGGTCTTTGCCCTCAAGACAAAGGGATCCTGTTAGGCTCAGCTCTCCTCTCTTCTCCTCCCCACCTGCTGTTGTACTTTCATATGCAGATTTCCTTTTCTGCAACTTTTCAAGTCAACTCCTCTAGAACTGAGCTAGCAGGGGAAAGGATGAGTGTCTGAAGAACATCCCTTCTTTTCCCCTCAATTCCCTGACAATAAACAGAACTCCCAGTTCAGAGAAACCTGTTGGGGGAAAAGCTAAAGCTTAGAGGAAATAGTAGAAAGCATTTTATCTTTCTTAGAAAGCTTTGGAAATTCAGGCAATAAAGAAGCTGAGGAATGTGCTATGCAAATAGTACCTAATAATAGTTACATGAGGGTATTTTTTTAAAAATTAGACTGCTGATTACATATATATGGATACTAAACATAAAGTATTTACTGTAGTCTCTTAGTCCTCGTTATTAAATCGTTGAATGGAATTTTTATCTCTGTGGTATAATAAATGTCATTATGATTTATTAAATCCTAATATACTAATTTTATTGGAATTATGACTTAAAAATCTTTAGCATCATCCACTCAGTGTGGTATGGTACAAAGAGCATTAGGTCTGGAGTAAGTGGAACTTAATCTCACCTCCAATGTTTGCTGTAGGTGTGACGTTGGACAAAATGTTAATCCTAAGTGAGCCTGTTTCTCATATGTATAATGAGGGGATCAGGTTCTATGCCCTTTGAGTACTTTCCTTCTTAGCTTTATATCTGGAATGCAAAAATGATATGATCAAACCATTTCCAAAATCTAAGCATGGGGTGAGGGTGAGGCGTAGGGGTGGAGGAAGCTTGGAGGCAGCTAGGAGGCTCAGGGGATTGAGAGCCAAGTCTAGAATGTGACCTCAGATACTTCCTAGCTGTGTGATCCTGGGCAATTCACTTAACCCCCATTTCCTAATCTTTACGGCTCTTCTGCCTTGGAACCAATAGATAGTATTGATTCTAAGAGAGAAGGTAAGGATTTAAAAAAAATTGAACTATATCCTATATAATATATGTGTATTAAAATTTGGCTACATACTCTGATAAATGTGCAATCTTAATAGGTGATCATTTAGCTTGTCAAGTTATAGATTATTAAAGTTGGAAAAATGTTAAATGTTATTGAATACAACCTTCTTTACTATATAAGGCATCTTACCAATGCCTTCCCTGTTGGGTGATTATCCATACACTGAGTTTAAAACATTCAATTAATTGGGATTATATGTATACATATATACTGTCTATTTTCAGTCTGACATAATGATGTTATTTTCGAAACTACAGTAGCAGTATTTAAAAATTTTGTATGTATATACATGATTTTTATTGATACCATTTGTTATTTCCAGAAATACTCTTCCTAACTAGAAATCTTTAACAACAGAGAGAGGAGGGGGAGGAGAGAGAGAAAGAGACAGAGAGAGACAGAGAGAGAGAGACAGAGAGAAAGAGAGAAATAAGACTGGTAGACTGGTCATACTTGACCATATATGCAATATTCTGCCCTAGTAGTCTTCTACTTCTCTGTCAAGGGGGATGTATGTATCATTATCTCTTCTCTGGGACTGTTACTAGCTTTTTTTTCATTGTTCAGTTTGTCTTCATTTTAGTGATCTTTTCATTAGTGTTGCTGTAGGCATTGTTTTTCTACTGATGCTTAATTTGCTCTACTTCATTTCCTATACATTTCCCCATATTTCCTTAAATTTCTCATATTTATCATTTCTCACTGAAAAATAATGTACAATTCATTCATATACCTCATTTACCTATTTCTCCATTAATGAGCATCCAAATTATTTCCATTTTGACATAATACAAAAAAGTGTTGCTATGAATAGTTTGGTATATATGTTTTTATTTTAGTATATTTTGTTTCTGTCTTTGGTGAAATATAGCTATTTGATTAAGTCAAGGCCCATAAGCATTTACTCAATATCAATTATGTGCCAGGATTTATATAAAGTGCTAGGGTCACCAACAATACCCTTTGTCCATTCCCTACCACAAATTCTCTATAAAGGATCAATCTAATGTACTAGAGTACTTTCTCTTTTGGACTTATAAAAACTCGGTCTATGCCGGTACTATACTTAGTATTATATAAAGAGCAATGATTATTAATTCAAGAAGATCTGGTTCAAATCTCAACCCAAAAACATTCAGCTGCAGCACTGTATTCAAGTCACCTAATCTCTCTCACCCAGTGTTTCCTCATTGATCAAATAGAAATTTTAATATTGTAGCCCACAGGGTTGTTTTGAGGATCAAATGAGACAATATATATGAAGCTTTCTATAAAATTTGTAGTGTTATCAAAGTTGCAGTTGTCATTATTATTATCATTATGTTGTCCACTCACTTAACATAACCAGCACACTTTTCTTTTGATTGTGTCTTTTTAGCTAACTAATTATTTCTATTAGCTAAAATATTAATTTTGCCTAGTGTACAAATAAAAAAAATACTGACTTTGTGAAATAAAAAAATTTTAAATCACTTTGCTTTCTAAATACTGCATTACATTTTCTGCTTTAACATTTTTAAATTCTCTGACCTTAAGATTTGTGCTTTCTTAATCATTTCTCTTTGTTTCTAAAGGGGACCTTGCTTTGGCATATTTTTATGGTATGGCAAATATATAAGGTATAAAGATATATCAAAAAATCTAAAAAAAGTCATACAAGTATATCTCCAAATAAGTCCTGTCCTTTTTACATCAGTTATGTTGGAGATTTGTCACACTTAACACTATGGAACTGCTATTTCTCAAACACATTTAGAACCAACTGTTTCAGAAAAATTTTCAGAGCCTGTAGTGCATTCCTTTCAATTTATTACAATTCAATAAACATTTATGGACTTCTCACTATGAGGAAGGCATAGTTCTGGGCACCTACTATGCCTTTGAAATGCCCTCAGTGTGGGCAGATATTTATCCTTTGAGGGTGAATTTGATTTTTTGAAATAGCTAGAAGTCATTCAGATCTAAGTCTGCAGACAAGTTAGTGATCAAGCTGGGCAATACCATTTTGTCATGAAATGAAAGTATAGAAACTGGTTTTCTTGAGTAACTCCTAAGTTAAATGTAAACAAGATGCTCCAGAAAACATTTTGAACAATTTTACTATCTTTAGAATTCGGATATAACTTCTCAAGTTATTTATTTTCTGTTTAGTTCAGTGTTTATTTCTGCAGGTAGAAACCTTTTGATTTTTTTATTCATTCATTTGTTTTTGTCTAGATCTGATATTTCATTTGTTATTCAGTTATTTGGGGTACTCTTGATCTTGTGTTTTTTTTCTGTAAAATGTCATGTCTATACTGCATGATCCTCAGAGTATTTTTTTCTTTTCTTCCTAAATAAGTTTTTTTTAAAACCCTTACCTTCCATCTTAGAGTCAATACTGTGTCTTGGCTCCAAGGCAGAAGAGTGGTAAGGGTAGGCAATGGAGGTCAAGTGACTTGCCCAGGGTCACACAGCTGGGAAGTTTCTGAGGCCAGATTTGAACCTAGGACCTCCCATCTCTAGGCCTGGCTCTCAACCCACTGAGCAACCCAGCTGCCCCTAAATAAGTTTTTAATGATATATATTTTTAGATCATTATAGTTTTGACTACTTCCTCTTCATCATTTATAACATATATTTTTTTCTGAAATAAGAGAAGGAAAAGAATCAGCATAACTGATCAGTATATTGAAAAAGTTTGGAAAAATGTTTAATGTGCAATAGTAGTGGACCTCCCACCTCTCCAAAGGGGTAAAGTGGAAATGTCTTTTTATATCTCTATTTACAACCATATATGTTTGTAAATATGCAACATGAACTTTTGATTTTTGTTTATGTAGTTATTCATTTGTTAACATTGTTGTAGTCATTGCGTAAGATGAGGCAATGTTTCATTGATGAGATGGCACTTGAGCAAGTCCTTGAAAGAGAAGGACTTTATTGGGGGATATGAAAAGTGAGTATATATCGAGAAATTCATGGAGTAAGACCAATGTAAGACAGCATCAGGTGTAAGCTAGTCAATTTGGCTAAAACATAAATTATATAAAAAATGGTGTAAAAGATGATTGGAGAGGAAAGTCACTGACAGTATTCTAGAGCTCATCTAGTCCAATCCATACATCACTTGGAATTTCTCTAAAATTGTCATGCAATCTTCCCTTGAAGACCTCTGGTGAAGTAAAACCTCTTCTCCCCAGAGATTCACTATTAAACTTTTGTGAACCTCTATTTATTGGAATTTTTTCCATATCTCAAAATGAAATATGCCTGACTGTATCTTCAATTGGTCATTCCTAGTTCTATGTTTCAGCACCAAGCAGAAAAAGTCCAATCTCTTTTCTCCATTATAACCCTTTAAATACTTGGAGGCAGCTTTTGTGTGCCCTTCCCCCAAGTCTTTTCTTCTCCAAGATAACCATCCCCAGTTTTCTTAAATACCTTCATATACGAATATGGTCTATACTGTGTATTGGCTCCAAGGCAGAAAAGTGGTAAGGGCTAGGCAATGGGGGTTAAGTGACTTGCTCAGGGTCACACAGCTAGAAAGTGTCTGAGGCCAGATTTGAACCTAGGACCTCCTGTCTCTAGGTCTGGCTCTCCATCCACTGAGCTACCCAGTTGTCCCCTAGAAGTCCTTTCTTGAAACAGTTAAATCTAGTCAAGTGAAACAAGTTCACCCATTGACCATGTCTGAAAATTCATGTATCTACATCTTGAGTCTATGACTTCTTCATTAGAAGACGTTCTTAGAAATGTGCTTCATCAGTCCTTTGAAGTCATAGTAGTTAATTAAATGTATCATTATTCTTAAGTCTTTCTTTTTTTTAAGTCATTGCTTCTGTCTTTTATTTAATATGAAATATCTATTTTGAGGCAGAAGATTAGTAAGAGCTAGGAAATGGAGGTTTAAGTGACTTGCCTAGGGTGATGCAGCTAGAAAGTGTCTGAGGCTATATTTGAACCCAGGACCTCCTGTCTCCAGGCCTGGCTTTATTCACTGACCCACTTCATAGACCCATTCTTAAGTCTTTTAAAGTGTTTTTTTCCCTTCCATTACTATTGTCATTATGCAAATTGTTTCTTTCACTATATCAACTTATTCAAGTCTTCCCAGGTTTCTCTGAATCCATTCCCCCCCACCTCCCCACACACACACACTTCTTGAGGAAGAGTAATATCCGGTTACATTCATATTATAACACTCACTTTTTTTTCTCGGTTGCAAAAGTTTGTTGAACTGCCAACATAGTGACATATTTAACTTTTTGGGTTCAAACTTGTCATTTTATTTTTATTTTTTAAATAATATTTTTACCCCCAATTACATGAAAAAACAGTTCTTTTTTTAATTTTTTTGTTTTAAAAGTTAGAGCAAGAGGGCATCTAGGTGGCTCGGTGGATTGAGAGCAAGGTTCTGGGTTCAAATCTGTCCTCAGACACTTCCTAGCTGTGTGACCCTGGGCAAGTCACTTAACCCCCATTGCCTAGCCCTTGCCACTGTTCTGCCTTGGAACCAATACTATGTAAGACAGAAGGTAAGGGTTAAAAAAAAAAGTTCGAGTGAAATTCCCACCTTCCTTTCCTCCCTTTCCTCCTCCTTCCCTGAGATGGCAAGCAATTTAATGTAGATTTTTTAATTGTCATGCAAAACATGGTTTCATGAAACAAAAACATGAAACAAAATTTCATGTTGGTCATTGTTGTAAGAGGACACTCATACATAAACAAAATCCCAAAATAGCTAGTATTTTGAGTACAATATTGAATAATAGTGCTGATAATGGGCATCTTTGCTTCACTTCTTATCTTATTGGAAAGGCATCTAGTTTTTCTCCATTACATTAATGTTTGTTGATGGCATTCGATACATGCTATTTATCATCTTATGAAAAGTTTCATTAATTCCTATGCCCTCCAGTATTTTAAATAGGAATGGTTGTGGCATTTTGGCAAAAACTTTTTCTGCATATATTTATATAATCATATAATTTCTGTTGATTTTATTATTGATATAGTCAGTTATGCAGATGGTTTTTCTAAAATTGAATCATCCCTCCATTCCTAATATAAATCCCATTTGGTCATAGTATATGATCTTTGTGACTTTTCTCTGAAGACTACTTGCTGGTATTTAAACATTTTGTATCAATATTCCGTAATCAGATTGGAGTATAGTTTTCTTTCTGTTTTTGCTCTTCCTGGTTTAGGCATAAGTATTATATTTGTGTTATAAAAGTTTGGTAGGATGCTTTCCTCAGGTATTTTTCCAAATAGTTTGTATATAATTGAGATTAATTGTTCATTAAATGTTTGGTAGAATTCATTTCTGGATCCATTTGGCTCTACAGATTTTTGCTTAGGAAGTTCATTGATAGCTTGTTCAATTTCTTTTTCTGATACAAGATGGTTTAAATGTATTATTTCCTCTTCTGTTAACCTAATTCATTTAGATTTTTATGAATATTCATCCCTATCACTTAGCTTGTCAGATTTATTGGAAGATAATTGGGTAAAATATGTCCTAATAATGAATTTACTCTTCATGGGTGGTACATTTGTTCTTTTCACTTTTGATACTAATAATTTGGTTTTCTTTCCTTTTTTAATCAAATTAACCAATGGTTTATTTTATTGCTTTTTTATGAAACCAGTTTCTAGTTTTATTTATTAGTTCAGTTGTTTTCTTTCAATTTTATTAATCTCTACTCTGATTTTCAAGGTTTATAATTTTGTATCTAACTGGATATTTTAATTTGTTCTTTTTCTAATTTTTTTAGTTGCATGCCCATTTTATTCATCAGTTCTGTTTTACTGATGTAGGCAATTAGAGATATAAATTTTTCCCTACATATTATTTTAGGGATATGTCATAAATTTTGATATTTTGACTCATTGTTATTATTCTCAATAATAAAATTGTTGACTGTTTCCATGATTTGTTCTTTTAACCCATTTATTCTTTAGAATTAGGCTATTGAGTTTCCAGTTAATTCTTATTCTCTTTCTATAAACCTTTTTTTAATGTAATTTTTTTGCATTATGATCTAGAAAGGAGCCATTTAATATTTCTGCCTCTCTGTATTTGATTGTGTGTCTCTTATGCCCTAATACAGGGTCAATTTTTGTGTAGGTATCATGACTGATGAAGAAAAGGTATGATCTTTTCTATTTCCTTTTAAATTTCTTCAAATATCTATCATATATAAGATTCCATTTATCTCCTTAAGTTCTTTTTTGTTAATTTTTGGGTTATATTTATCTAGTTCAGACAGGGAAAATTTGAGTTCCCCACTAATATGATTTAACTATCTTTTTTCTCCCATAACTTATTTAACTTCATCTTTTAAAAATCTCATTATTATTGTCCCCAGAGGCAGAGCCTCAGTGTTGGCCAGCTCCAGAGCAATAGGCTTACTGCTGCCTGACCCATGGCAGCACCCTTGCACCTCTGGTCAGGTTGGAGCCTCACTTTTAGGATGTGTTCTGCTCTTGCTGCTGCCTAATGAGCTACCTATGCTTCTGCCTGCTCAAACTTAATTTCCTTTCTCTCCCAGTGACACAGATGTCTAATGTTTGTCCTCCAAGCTTTGATCTGGAAAACTGCTTCACTCTTCTAAAAATTCTGAGAATTTTGTTTAGTGTTATTTAGAGGGGAATTTGGAAGGTGTCAGGTGGGTGGCTTCTTTACTCTGCTATCTTGGCACCAAAAGTTGACAGATAATTAACTTAAAGTTTGGTAAGATTCCTGAAGTTGTCTAGCCCTGACTATACTGGTATAGTTAATTTTTTAAAAAAACAAATGTGAGACTTTTCATATGTTACTATTATGCTTCATATTATTGAATTTAATGTCCATTGAATTAGCCTATGAAGTAATGGGTATAAACTGGGGTGGATGGTTGTTGTTATCCACCCTAGGGAACTGGTATAAATATCACAGTCCCCTTTAGTGAAGTAAGGCAGATTGAGCCTTACCACACTAGGGTCAGAGTGCAAACTAGACTTTTTGGTATAACAGTAACTGACTTATTAATTAACAAAGGGTGAGGAGGGAGGATTTAGAAATGAGACTGCCCTAATTTCTAAGTTCTAATTCTTCCCTCTTCCCTCTACATCCATTGTGAGATGGAGTCTTCGAGATCTTGAAGCTCCCTATCACTCCCTGCTTCTGGCTAAATATCCCAAAACCTCTCTATACTACCTTACACTAAAATCCTCCCTTGTTGGTTTATTTGGTTGTTAATAGTTTCTCCAAGCTGAATAAGGAGAAACTCAAATTGACTGAGTTCACCCTGGGCTGGACCTGGCCTGAAGTAAACACCTCAGGCCACACTACAAAGGACTTTAGGTAAAACTTCTTCTCAGTCAGGATTGATAAAATAGATAGATCTTCTTAAGGTGGATTTCTTCTGTGGAAAAGGTACCTCCAAAGGAAATTGGAAGGTTTCCCTTCTCTCACAAACAGGCTTGGTTAGAAAGGCTCAGCAGCTAGTAGCACCCTTCCTCTCTGGCTTCAGGACAGGAAGAGAGTGAAGAGACCTTTGCACCTTCAAAACTCTTCCTCCTCTAGCTCCTGTATTCCAGAATCCTTTCTTAAGAGTTCCTAGCATGTGTCCATGCTAGCCTCTTAAAATCAACCTTCAACTTCTCTTAAAACTTACTCTTAACTCTGACAGGGGTCTAATTACCCAAATATACAAGGAGTAAAATCAATTGTATAAAAAATCAAGCCATTCCCCAATTGATAAATGGGCAAGGGACGTGAATAGGCATGAATAGGGACATGAATTTTCAGATAAAGAAATCAAAACTATTAATGAGCACATGAGGAAGTGTTCTAAATCTCTAATAATTAGAGAAATGCAAATCAAAACAAAGCTGAGGTATCACCTCACACCTAGCAGATTGACTAAAATGATAGTAGGGGAGAGTAATGAATGTTGGAGGGGATGTGGCCAAATTGGGACATTAATGCATTGCTGGTGGAATTGTGAACTGATCTAACCATTCTGTATGGCAATTTGGAACTAAGCTCAAAGGGCTATAAAAGACTGCCTGCCCTTTGATCCAGCCATACCATTAGGGTTTGTACCCCAAAGAGATCATAGATAAACAGACTTGTAGAAAAATATTTATAGCCGTGCTTTTTGTGGTGGCAAAAAACTGGAAAACGAGGGTATGCCCTTCTATTGGGAAATGGCTGAAGAAATTGTAGTGTATGCTGGTGATGGAATACTATTGTGCTCAAAGGAATAATAAACTGGAGGAATTCCATGTGAACTGGAAAGACCTGCAGGAATTGATGCAGAGGGAGGGGAGCAGAGCCAGAAGAACATTGTACACAGAGACCAATACACTGTGCTGTGGTAAAATAGAATGTAATGGACTTCTGTACTAGCAGCAGTGCAATGATCCATAACAATTCTGAGGGACTTATGGAAAAGAACGCTACCCACATTCAGAGGAAGAACTACAGGAGTGGAAACACAGAAGAAAAGCAACTACTTGAACACATGGGTTGATGTAGACATGATTGGGGATGCAGACTTGAAACTACCACACCAATGCAACTATCAACAATTTGGAAATGTCTTGATTGGTGACACATGTTAAAACCAGTAGAAATGTGCATCGGCTATGGGGAGGTAGGGGGAGGAGGTTGGGGGGTGAAGGGGAAAGTAAGAACATGAATCATGTAACCATGATAACTTTTCTAAAAACTAAAAATCATTTAAAACAAACAAATAAATAAATAAAAACAGAAAAAAACTTTCTCTTATTTTTATAATTCTACTATTATACCTCTCAAACTCTTTTCATCTTGACTTAGTCAAGTCAACAAGCATCTATTAAGTGGCCTACTCTATAATAAGTACTCTATTAAGCAATGAAGATAAAAAGAAATTCAAAAATATTTCCTGTTCTCAAAGACCTTGCTACTAAAATACCATTCTATTAAGGAATGCAACTATACATATGTATATGTGTGTGCATATATATATATGTATGCACACACATATACATATGTATATATACATACACACATGTGTGCGTGTTTATTTATATAGGATAAATTGTAAATAATCTCAGAGAAAAGGTACTAACTTTAAGAGGGATTGGGACAGACTTCTTTTAGAAATTAAGCTTTAGTTGGGACCTGAAGGAAGTCAGGAAGATAGAAAGGAGATGATAAAGGGGAAGTTAGGTATAGGTAGCAGTATTGAAAATGCTTAGAATTAAGAAATGATATGTTGTCTTTTAGGAACAGCTAGGAGGCCAGTGTCACTGAATTATAGATTATGTGAAGAGGAGTACAGTTGAAGAGTTGTAAAACTGAGAAGGGGCCTGGTTAAGAAGTGTTTTAAAACTAAACATAGATATTTTATTAAATCATGAGATTAGTAGGGAACCATTGGAGTCTATTGAATAGGGAGTCAGAGGAGGAACATTATCCATCTGTACTTTAGGAAAATCAATTTGATAGCTGATAAAATGATACCAGGAGAGCAACCAAAGTATTTAAATAGTCAGGGTGATAAGGGTTTGCACCAGGGTTTGGCAACATTGGAGGAAAGAAGAGAATATATAAATGAGATCTGTGATAAAAGGGAGGTGGCTATATGAGTGGGAGAAGTAAGGAGGAGTGAATTAGGCCATTCTTGAGGCTATAGAATTAGGATACTGGTATGGAGGCAGCAGGGATCCTTCACACAACTTGGCGGAGAAATGAGTGAAATACTCTCCAGCTAATATACCCAAGCTCCTTTAACTTCAGCCTTGCCCTGAGAAGGAAGTAATTTCCTATTGGATAAAAGATGGAGTCAAACAGGAAGGAAATATAGCACTTCCTGATCCAAACTGTTAATGCTGCAGACCAGTTGTAGCCTTTAGAATGTCTAGACAGCTCTCCTTACTTGGCTCTAGATGAAGGTAGGCAATGACTATAAGTTTTTAGGTTTAAAAGGGTGATGGATTCATTTGATGATGAAGTAATTAGGTGAAAGGGATTTTATAAGAGGGTGAGGTAATCTAAGAACTTTAAACAGCTAACCTCACTATACTAGGTTTGAGATGTTGAAGGTCTTCTTGTGAAGCTAAAGACAAGAATGCCTAAGCAGATTTAAACTCTAATGTGCTTCTCTGCTGACCCAGGGCTGGTAGGCCCTGGGTCAGTATGGTGTTGTCTCCTTCGTTGCTATAAATAAATATTCTTCTCTCCAAAGCAGTGACTCCCAAAGTGGGTGCTACTGCCCCCTGGTGGGTGCTGCAGCGATCCAGGAAGGCAGTGATGGCCACGGATGCATTTATCTTTCCTATTAATTGCTATTAACATTAAAAAAAATTAATTTCCAGGGGGCTAAGTAATATTTTTTTTCTGGAAAGGGGGCGGTAGGCCAAAAAAGTTTGGGAACCACTGCTCTAAAGGATGGATTGATTTGCCAGATGTGTTGCTAATGGTGGCCTGCAGTGTTAGATTAAGTCTACCTGCCTAAGTAAAACTAACACCTCCCTCCAACCTGGGTCTCAAATTCAAGGGGCTAGAAGGAAAATTGACCAACTCAGGCGTCTGAGAGCTCTTTATATACCCTGCCTTCAAACTGTCAGGCTGGTACCAGCCTCTGTCTCATGCCAGGTTCTATATTCTAACTGGGCAACTGTTAGCTTGCATCCATGCCAAACACGGCTGCAAGATTTTACATTCTATAGATCTTACAAAGGTAGAATTGACAGGACTTGGCAACAAATTGAATATAGGAGATGAGAGAAAAAGGAAGAGTAGAGTCAATGAATGAAACCTAGAGTTGTGAGCCTTAGTGACTGGGAGGATGATGGTGCTCTACACAGTAATCAAGAAGTTCAAAAGAGGGGAGAGTTCTGGGGGAAATTAGTTCAGTTTTGAAAATGCTTGGTTAAAGATTTTTGTGAGACCTTGAGTTTGAGATGTTTAAACGGCAGTCTTCCAATATATTAGTTTATCCTTCTCAGACACGTCATCTGAAAATATTGTTTTTGTTTCTACATTCATATCACTGATCAAAATAGTGAACCCTAGAAGACCAAAAATGACTCTGAATCACTCTATAAGAAACTTCCTTCATTGACTCATTAATGACTATTCATTGGATCTGTTTATTCAAAGAATTTTGAATATTCTTAATTATTCTAAACCATACTGCCCTCCTGTTTTTTAAAAAAAAATAAATTGCTTAAATCCCTGTATACTGTAGTTATAACATTTTCCTAAATTGCAAGCTTAATCTTGTCAGAAAAGTACATGAGTTTAGCGTGCCATGACCTATTATTAAAGGAGTCACTATGGCTTTTAGTGTTTACTATTTCCCTTTCTAATTGATCACAAATCAACATTTTCACATTCCTTAACTGTTCCAGCATTTTTCCACTGACTAAAGTCAAGTTCAGAGGTATATCCTTTGAAAACTGTCCTCATCCCCTTTTGAAAATTAAGAGAACATTGAACTATCTTCAGGCCTATAGTACTTCTCTCATTGTCATGTCTTTTTAATAGTTACTGACAGGTTCAAAAATTTGATAGCAACTTATCTATTTTTTTACAACGATGTTTCTTTTTCACATAAATTAGACTAGATGGCTAATGAATGAGTTCCCTTCTAATTTGGACATCCTATGATTTTGTAATTTTTTTTAATTTTATATTTTATTTTATGTCTTCACTTGGTCATCTTTTATAATACCATCCCACCCTAGGCTTGAGCATATTTCTTCTTTGATCTTTCTCTTGCCCCTGATATTGTTCCTGGTCAATAAAATAGCTCCAATCATTTGTTGTTGTCCTTTTTATATATCTCCAACCTTGTTTTGGACTTAAAGTGTTCCAATGCTCATCATTATAGCTTTCTAACACCAGGTTACTACTTTATGTTCATCATTCATCACTCACTTCCTGCCATAGTTTCTAGCTTCTGTCCTTTAAAAAAAAATCTAAGTTACTTGTGGTTCCAGATAAATCTCTTAAACTATTCCCATTTGTTTTTCTCAGTGGAATAATTCATCCATATTTTATTCTTGATAGCTTCCCATCTCTTTGACTCCAGTTTCCTTTGTAGAATAGGAGACCACCTACTTAATGTTTCTTTTAGTTTTTAAAAAATTGCTTTTGATTATGACTTCTCTAATTCAAATGGGAGTTAATTTCCTTTAAGATCATCATTATTTCTACTTAAGTCACTATTTTCCTTACTGGCTAGAATCTGGTCCAAAATAGCAATTCTTGCTGTTGTTGGCTCAATGTTTGGAAGATGAAATGTTCATTAAGGTGAGTTAGAAATTTATCAATTGTTCTGCCTTTAGCAAAGAGAGAGCTTCAGCACTCTGCATAATTGTCTGTATAATTGAAATCCCACATCAGTACTATATCATGTGTCTCTCCTACATCAGTGATTTGTTTCCCAATCTCCTTCTCTTTCTTGCTCCTTCATCTGCATCAGTGTTCCTTAAATTGAGGTCATGAACTTATTTTAAAAAATAATAACTATATTTTAATATATTGGTTCCTCTATAATCATTTGTGTTTTATTTTAGAAACTTAAAAACATTCTGGAAATTTTTAAAAAATATGACTGTTGAAAGAGTTTATGAAACAAAAATGGTTAAGAATCTCTAGCATAGGTAATCTTTGCATTACCATTTTGATTCAACAAACACCTATTATTTCCCTACCATGTTTAGAGCAAGAAAATCAAAACAAAACAATCTATTCCTTTAAGCAGATTATATCCTAATTCCAAGACCACTTGTTTTTCCCTTTCTATGTTGTCTACCAGATTTTCTCTCATCTGATTCCTGGATTTGTACATGAGTATATCTTGTTATACTGATTGGCATTAGGAGCTATCATTCCTTTGAATATTGGATACCCTTGAAGTTTCATTGTCTGGGAGAAGGTTATCTATGTGCTTGTTTACATTGAAGAGGATAAACTTCAGCTTGTAGTATATTGTAGCATATTGCCATGGCTTGTCACCTTGGGTTTGCCTGTTCTCCTGATGGTGAACCTATGGCATTTGTGTTAAAGATGGCATGCAGAGACCTCTCAAGGGGCCTTCTCCCACAGAGTTAGTTACTAGAAAGGCAGAGGGACTTGGGTGGAGCTGCCCCCTTCCCCCTCTCCACCTCACCTTCCCACCCCTCTGCCCAGTGCCCAGTGGAAGCACTTACTCCCTCCCCTGAGCAGACCATGTGGGTCTCCCTCCCTTTCTTCCACCCCTATCTGGAGGGAGACAGTGGGGGGTGGGGGCTCAATCACTGGGGGTGGGATGGAGCATGGCACCCAGTCTTGGGGGAATGGGGCACAGTACACAATGTCTAAAAGCTTTTAAAAGTTTAAGAGTTTCACATCACTTGCCTATTCCAACTTGCTCAGAAGCACCAGAAGATTTGCCCGAGGCCAGGCTTTCTGACCCCATAAGCCAAGGTTAGGTTGTGGGTTGTGGGGAGGAAGACATGGGGATTGTGAGTAAAACCTTCTTAGCAGAAAGTCTTTGACCATTCATTAGGATTGCAATACCTGGAGGAACATAAGAGTTTTCCTAATGTAGCAGATACAGCATTACTTGGCAAGACTTGAGCTCTAATATACCTTCTACATATTTAATATATACTAGTTAACCAACTGTAACATACTACCAAACTGCAGGGATATTTCAAAATTTCAAGGATCCATAGGGGTTTTTTTGTTTGTTTTTGTTTTTTTCCCCTAAGGGTACTTTCTTTTCCATTATAGTTCATAATCCCTCAGTAGTTTAGTAGCTGATGTTCAAGGTCTGAAAACATCATTGTTCTGTAGCCTGTTTGCTGATGCAGCATTTCAACTTCATGGACCCTCATCCTCAGACCACAGATACACAGTTAAGTCTAGCATCAAATTCATAACGTAATGCAGAATCGATGGTATATAGAGCACAGGATTTGGAAGCAGAGTATTTTCAAATGTCAGCCATTTTTTACTATTGGTATAACCTTGAGTAAACCATTTTTACTTTTCTAGGCTTCAGTTTCCTCATTGGTAAAATTAAAGAAGTGTACTAGGTGAGTTTTGAGTCCCCTTCCAGCTTTAAATATGTGATCCTATAAGCTTCCTATATTATTCCTGGGATATTGGCTGATACATATAGTAGTTTTATCATTCCTTCTCTGACTTATATTTAAGGCTCACTTAATCAGATTTGTAAAATCCCAGGCTCTTTTGGGGTATATTTTATGGCCAATAGTCTACCTTTTCTTTTTCTTTCTTTCTTCTTTCCTTTTTTTAACCCTTACGTTCTATCTGAGAACAGATATCTTAGACTAGGTGATGACAGCAAACTTCTATCAGTACTATGTATTAGTTCCTAGGCAGAAAAGTGGTAAAGGCTAGGCAATGGGGGTCAAGTGACTTGCCCAGAGCTACACCGCTAGGAAGTATTTGAGACCATATTTCAACCTAGGACCTCCCATCTAGGCCTGGCTCTCAATCCACTGAGCCACCCAGCTGCCCCCTACCTTTTCTATAATTTAAGCCATGGCCTATCCAGAACTCCAAATTCTATTCGCAGGACATAATTCAATACCAGTTATTCAGTCTTCAAATCTGACTTTTTCTTCTTAACCCTTACTTTTTAGATTTTGATGGGCTTTTATTGCCATATTTCTTTTTCTGTCCACTTTGTAGATATTTCATCTAATGTCCCTTGCTGTCTTACCTTTTAGAGAAACATCCTTTAAAACTAATGTTTCTTTTTAAAAGAAAAAAAGATAAAAAACATTTACTCAAGTGATCAATTCATCAAAAAAGTCTAACATTATATGCAGTATTTCATAATTATGTAAGACCTACCTCTCTAAGTTTGTTCTTTATAAATTTTCAACATTCATATTTTGTTGTTTTTTCATCTTTCATTGGTGTATGTAATCATCATGTATATTATTTTCCTTGATCTGTTTATTTCACTTTGCATCAATTCATAGAAGTCTTTCCATGTTTCTCCGTATTTATCATGCTAGGTCCTTATTTTCAATCAGTGTGAGCTACTTTTAAAAATCACACATACTACCTATGTCTCTGATGTATTCAGTTTTTTTTTTGGTCAAATTGGGGTCCAACTGTGGTGACCCTTAAATGCCAAAGGAGTTTATAATAGGCAATAGGGAACCACTGAAAGGTTTTGATCATTTTAGTGACATGGTGAGACTGACATAGGTGGATGAATTATTAAACAGTTTCAGCCACCCAAGTGTGAACCCATTAAGGACTAGACTAGGTTATGACAGTAAGAATAGAAAGGAACAGAAAGATGAAAGTCACAAAGGAAGATTTGATCCTTCCTATGGTTGGCATTGGAAAAGGAAGAGTCAAAGGTGATTTTGGAGTTTGAGTCTAGAAGAGAAAGTATGATGAAAATAATACTACTTTTTACATAAATAGCAGATTCAGGAGGAATAACTAGTATTGATCAGAAGATTGCATATTTTATATATTTGAATTTCAGATTATGACAGGGTACTCAAATACAAAAGTCCAGTGAGCACCTAGATGTATACCATTGTAAATCGTAACACAGGTCAAGAGAATGGATGTAGACCTGAGGGTCATTCACAGAAGTAATCATGGAAGGCAATATGGACTACTCAATGGAGACTGTAGAAACTGAAGAATGAAGGCATGCAGTATCTGCCCATTATTAACGCACGAGAGCAAAAGTAACTAATGAAAGAGTACCAAAAGAAACTTTTAGAGAAGTAGTAGAAAAATTACTTGGTTTTTTTAGGAATAGAGTTTCAAGACATAGCCCTTATCTGGTCTAGCTAGAATGAGGATAGTATAGACTCATCCCTAAATTCACCATTTATAAAAGATTAGGATACATATTCCCCAGGAACTCCTATCTATCTATCTATCTATCTATCTATCTATCTATCTATCTCTTAACCATTATAATTACTCCCTTCTAAGAAATGGACCCAGGAATGGCCTATATATGAAAGGAGATATTTTCCCTCCTAGAACTTTTGTCAGTTAATAAACATTTATTCAGTGCTCATGTACCAGGCACATTCCAGTGGGTGAGATGATATGAAAAAGAACTATATACATATGAGAAATACACACACATATGCACATACACAGAGTAAATGAAAGATAAGTTCAGATTTACAACACTAGCATTTTAATTTAGTTAATTAGTTCAAATGAAATAATATATATATATATATATAAATGCTTTGTAAAGTACAACTTTAGGTCTAAGTGGGTAATGAAGTGGAGACCTCTAGTGTAGATGGATTTTTAGCAAGTTTAGTCATAAAAGAGAGGACACTTAGGATCATAGCTGTTGGGCATGCTGAGAGGTAGTGAGAGTTTTTATAGGATTGAGTTGTTATGGCTATATTTGTAGGTAGTAGGAAAAGAATCAGTTGATAAAAAGGAAGTGAGAATAATACTTGGACCACCTCCAGGGAAAGATGGGAAGGAACAAGATCAAAGTACCTTTAAAAAAATAAGGATTGCTTCTTCATCTTAGTCCAGAAACATGTAGGAGGAGATGGTGGGGAAGTTTTCTGAGTAATATGATTTTATGAAAAGGAAAGAAGCACTAACTCTTGGCAAATGACCTCACTTTTTTCAGTGGGGTCTCAGGAGACATCCTTAACATAAAGG
The DNA here is from genome assembly GCF_016433145.1 of Gracilinanus agilis. Taxonomy (NCBI): domain Eukaryota; kingdom Metazoa; phylum Chordata; class Mammalia; order Didelphimorphia; family Didelphidae; genus Gracilinanus; species Gracilinanus agilis. The sequence continues at coordinate 541,102,331 of NC_058131.1, forward strand.
TATGTATCTTTGAGAGGGTTAAGGAGATTCATAAACATTTGGAACAGCAATTAAGGAGAGTGGACTAGCTAATCAATTAGGGAAATGGAGGTGAATTCCCTTGCTTCAATGCAGTCTTAGTAAGATTTTATTATAAAAATTTTTACCTGGACCAGGGAGCAGTTTTCAAATTTCTTCCAGCTCCATTCGGCAGTGTCTGATAAGGAGCGAAGCAGGTCTATGTTTGTAGTTGTATAGGGTTCATGTTTGAGAAAGTATTATCAGGGATAATGGACGAAATCAGATCTTGAATGGATACTAGAGCTTCTGATAGTAAGGATGAAGGGAAGATAAAATAAGCAAGTCACCCTTTACATTTGATGGATACTTTGTCACAAAATTATGAGAAGACATGGGCAAGAGTTGCACAGGAGAGACAAACATGAAAAGTTATAAGATGCATCATTAGAAAGGATTCTCTGTTGATGGGATTGTAGATCCATTGGAGTTTTTTACTATTTTATTCAGTGTCTACTATGTTCAAGATATTCTGTGAAGCACTGAAGATACAAATATAAATAGTAATTGTGATTCCCTTCTTAGACTTTGTAGTTTATTTACCTAAATGGACATTTCAATTTACTTAGGACTTGCTCAGTATTCAACATTAAAAAAAAAGTCAATAGGAGTATTAAAGGACCTATTATGTACCAAACATGTAACCTATCAGCAATTATTCTCAACTTGCTCTCTTGGCTTGCTCCTTCTCTCTTGCATTCCATTCAATACTCCACCACCCCCTGCCCTGGTTTGAATAACACAAGTTAAAAAGCTCTGTTCTCAATGGTGAAACAGGAATTTCTAGACAGATGAACATTCATGTTTGGGACGCAATGCAGAGTAATGAATAAAGTGCCATTCTTGGAAGCCAGAAACCATGTTTGAAACATGCCTCTGAGACATAATAGCTTTGTGATAATGGGCTAGTTGCTTTATTAACATCCAAGCTTCAGTCTAAAGTATAAAATAGACTTAATACTAACTATAGTAATAAACAAACTGGTTGCTGTAGACCTAATCATAAAGTGTTTTTTGAACCTTAAAATACTATATAAATTTCTTGTCAAAGCTGAGGAAAGAATTGGACATTTTTTTAGCATACTTGCCTACTAAATAGACATTAACATGATAGATTTTATTTATTGTATATTTTAATTCCAGATTGAGTAATTTATTTGGAGGAACAGCTATGTGGCTGGCACAGTAGATAAAGTGCCAGGCCTGGAGTCAGGAAAATTCATCTTCCTTAGTCCAGATCTGGCCTCAGGCACTAGCTATATGAACCTGGGCAAGTCAATTAAATGTTCCCTTAGTTCTTCATCTATAAAATCAACTTTAGAAGGAAATGACAAACTCATTTGGTAGCTTTACCAAGAAAATCCCAAAATGGGGTCATGAAGAGTTGGACACAAGTGAACAAAAATGCATCTTAAGTTGAGAGGTAAAATGGACCTCAGAAGTTATCTAGACCAACTCCTATATTTTGATGAAGAAATTAGCTTTCTTTTTAAAACTAAATTTTATGAGTGAAGCACTTCAATAATCTAATGTCATAGTCTTTCTAGAATAAAAGGAAACTTTCTATGTCAAAGGAAACAAAATTTCTTAGCCTCATGGGAATCTTAGAGATCCTCTATTCTATTTTGCGGATGAGGAAGTGAAGAATTATACCAGTTAATTGACTTGCCCAAAGTTATACAAATTATGAGTCTAATTTTTGGTGGTTGTTTCACAAGGTATTTTAATGATTCACCAGTTGTTTTTTAAATGATTTTATTGCTCATCCATATTTTTCTTTTTTCTTGTTAGCTCCCAGTTACTGCATCTTTTTCAAGTCCTTTTAACGTGTTACCAGTGAAGACCAAATCAAGCAACGCTGACTTTCATGTTCTTTTTTTTGATCTGGAAAACCTTGTGGAACTTCTACTCTCTACCCAATTAAATAGCTTTAGCTCCTCCAACTCATTGCATGGCAGTGACATTCTGAAAAGAGCCAGAAGCACCTTCGAGAAAAGACCCCTAACGTTGAAAAGAAGTAAAACCTCCAACTCTTCTATTTCAGGGGAAGGGCAGATGAAAAATGTTTGTGAGAATCAGGGCCAGGGAGATAGCCCAGGCAAGTCCTTTGAAGAAAATGAGGGCATCAAGCGACATAAAAAAATGAAGAGCTCTAAAAAGACTCAATTTATGCCACCAAGAAAAGTTGATACCAACCTTATGATGGACACAGCTAAACTTCTCTTGTCATGCCTCTTACCATGGGGCATTGATAAAGAATTAGATAATCTTTGCATTCAGCATCTAAATATTTTAAGGCTTCAATATCCAGTTTCTTTAGGACTAGTTTCAAATGAAGATCATTTCTCTTTAATGTTGCCTGGTTGGAACTTTTGCAGTCTAGGAATGAAGGAAGGGTGTTCAGTAGTCAACTTGTTTTCCAGAAAAGTGCTGGAGTTGTCAAATAAATATATTGCTGCACTTCCAAGTCAGCCAGAAGAAGGAGAGCTAGAAAGTGATTCATCACAAGGGTCAGACACTATAGTATATCTATTAAGCAAACTGTTTTTAGTTAATAAGTTAGTTAACATGCCTTTAGAATTGGCCTACAGAACCAGCAGGTAAGAAATAATTATGATATTTTCCCTTTTTGGTGGTAGGTGGGTTTGGTGGAGAGAAGGGAGTATTTATCAAAAAAGAATTCCTACAAAATTTGCCTTGGTTTTCATGGGAAATATTAATCAATCTGATAAGCTAAAAATATGTATAATTAACTTGGGTCATAGGACTAGAACAGAAAGGGTACTTGGAAGCCATTGAGTCCAACCTTCTCATGAGGAAACTGAAGTCTGGAGAGGGTGTGACATATGATTTATCAAGATCATACAAATGAGAGAAAATACTTCTAAGTAGAGCCAGTATTTTTTGAAATCAGTTCCTCTCATCCCAAATCTAGCACCCTTTCCACTGTTCTGTGCTACCTCTTTATCACACACACACACAAACACACACACTCTTTTGAGAAGCGTCAAAATTGAAGTTAAATATGATAATTTATTTCATATTTATTTTTGAATGCGCAATGCTGTTCCACTGGTTATAAATATTTCATGATCATAAACACCTTTACATGTGGGGCTGCTACCTTCCTATTTAGAAGCTAAATTCACATCTTGAAAGAAAAAAAAAATTCTAAAAATTTGAATCTCACCCAATCTGATTCTTTTAATGTATTACCAGGAAAGATCAAATCAGACATTGTTGATTTTCATGTTCCTTTTTTTACTCAGAAAATCTTGTGTAACTTCTACCCCCTACCCAATTAAATAAGCTTTATCTCTTCCAACTCATTGCATTGCAGTAACATTCTAAAGAGAACCATCATATTTTATTCCTCATATGAAATAAAAGAAAGTTTCTTTTTTATCATTGATTTCTTTAAAAATGGATATTTCTCTCTGAGGTTTCATCCATTGCGTGATTTTCTATATTTTCATATTATTATATTTAATTCATTTCTTCAGTGTTTTGTTTATTGAACTCCCAATGTATGCTCAACAATCTAAAGGGTATTATGAGATATCTAAGTGTATGGCATGCTCCCAACCCTCAAAGAACTTATAATCTCATTAGGCAAGTAAGACTTAAATAGATAGATCAATTAAAAATAATGCAGTTGAGAGGCAACTAGAAAATATGTGGTACATATAAATGTTATAAGCGGTCTGAAAAGAAAGATCAATGGAGTATCTGTGGAAACATCCTTAAACAAAGTGGAAGTAGCATTTAGAATAGCATTATATTGGGGGGAGGGAGGCAGCTGGGTGGCTTAGTGGATTGAGAGCCAGACCTAGAGATGGGAGGTCCTAAGTTCAAATCTGGCCTCAGACACTTCCTAGCTATGTGACCCTGGGCAAGTCACTTGACCCCCATTTTGGAGCTAATACACAGTATTGACTCCAAGATGGAAAGTAAGGGTTTTAAAAAAAGAATAACATTAAATTATTGTGATTATTTTTTATATTTGTCTTCATACTCTTTAGGGAACAAAATAATATATCAGAAAATACACTAAGCTCTCCTTTTTTGCCCTTTAGAAGACTCCATTATTGGAAGGATTGATGAATTTGTTTGATGTACATTTGTACCACTAGTCTATACTTACAGTTAATGTCCAATAATCAATTCTTTTACTTCTTCTATTACTTTACTATATGATTCATATAATTTCACACTTATATATGACTTACTTTCCTATAGTCACCCAAAATATTTTGAAAATTATATCCTCAGGATTTCATTATTTTTTTCCCAGAGAGAGAGAGAACAGAGTCTAGATTCTTTTTTCTTCACATTTTTTCATGAGGCAGACTAACTTTGCTTTCTTTACAGTGATCAATCTATCTACATATAGAGACGTCCTTCATCAGTAGATATTTGTCTTAGGTTGAATTATTTGACCATGGCAATCTATAAACAAAAGAATAATAGAGAAGTATCCTCTCTGTGGCCCCCTTCTATTTCTGTTTCTGCACTAGTGAGAAACTGGTGGCAAAGAGGTCAGATGGAGCTAAAATTTCCAGTTTTCCATCTATAAACTTTAACTTTGCTGTTGGAACTCAAATGTGGGCCTCTTGTCCAATGCCTAATGAATGAGTGGATCATTGGAGGAGTTGATCATATCACTATTTACATTCTTACTATAAATGAAGCCCCCCAAAAGAAGGAAGTTATACATAATTGAAAAGATGGTCCATGGATACTCCAAGAAGAGGCCAAGGCTATAGTTAGTGGCATTAATATTATTTTAAGCCTCAAAGCAATAAGAAAAATAATTTTGTGAGACATTTGGTCATCTCCTACTGCAGTGATTATAATGTGTGTTTTCAAAAAGAATTGCAATTAGTGTATAATCATTGGTTCCATGGTAGGAAGCCATAGAGTAGAATTCTCCAAAGGACTTGTTAATATCTTCTAAATTAAATTATTATTATATACTTTGGTTTTCAGCAACCTCTGTGTATAATAATACTGATAAAAATATTGAGAAACATCAGAAAGGATGGGTCATGAATAATAAATGTGAAAGGCAAAAGATTTGTATACTACTCGGATGCTTCATAACTATGTTATGAACAACTTTTTTTAGAACTGAATTGATAGGCACTGGATATGAGAAGCACCAAATGATTTCACAAAAAAGATGACTATTTCAACATAAGAAAAGTCATTAGTAATATGGAATCATTGCAAAATCATCTATTTATTAAGAATCTGATTATCAACTTATTAGAACAAAGATCAGATATGTATAAAGCTGTAAAAAGAATAATGACAAAAAGGTGTGGCATGCAATCAAAACAACTAATCCCTAACCTATTTTTAAAAGTTATAACAAAAAATGGGTAATGAACAATAGAAATGATAATGATACCAATTATAATCTTACACAGAAGTTTGTTCAATGTTAAGTCAGTTTCCATAGCAAAGAAACCAAAAGAGGCTAAAAAGTACTTTAGTCAGTAAATTCTTAACATTTTTATATTAAGAGAATATGGTCAAAGAAAATGCTAGTTTAGAATAGCTAAACACCTCTGTAAAATCTTATGTAACAGGATGGTGGAAGATTATGAACTGTGTGACTTCATAAAGCAGAAAAAATCACTGGAATGTAGAATGTTTGAGAGAGTCAGCTAAACAAAGACATTCAAAGAGCATTTGAGGATGATAATAGAAGGCAACAAAAGGGAAAAAAGCTGAAAATATTTTTGCAATGCTATTTTACCATCAGAAACAGTAGAGACTCTTAACTTTTATTTCAACATTACAGACTTGGACATGCTCATTTTAAGAGGTCTACATAGCTGTGAAGAAAATAAACCAGCCTGTTTGGAACAAGGGTTGTTAGAGGAGATCTGTACAGGGTATAGAAAAACGTTTGAGTTCAGAGAGAGATTGATTCACAAGGTGACTGAATGAGGGAAATATATCAGAGGAACGGAAAATATTCAGATCTTAATAATGTTTTTTTAAATATGTTTATATGCCTACCAATTAAACATTTATCAAGTATATCTTTGATGAGAATATTTATACAAAACAGACAGACTTTTTCAAGTGCTATCCCACATATATTTACTTTCATTTATTTGAATGAAATCTATAGAGAATAAAAGATCTCATAGTACTTATTTCCTGTTTGCTATGATAAAGCTAATTGCACAAAGAAAAGTAACACCTTAAAGACTCTTTTCCCCCAAGGTATCTCTCACAATACATCAAAATCATTCAAGATTTTTGAAAGATATACCAATGGAAATAAACATTATTCAGTGATCTTCTAATTATAAATCTTTGATAAAGCATATGACTGGGAGGTACATGTTTGCCATTGTAATAGAGAGAAGGTGAGGGAAGTTTCCCCAGATGTTACTATTTTCAAATAACATTGTGCCAGTTGCATCAACCTCTGGAACATTTAAGAGCTTTCTGTGAAAGACTCTGGCTACTGAAAAGAGGTTGTCCTGAATTTCCTTATCGAAGAGACTAAGGGTAGAAATCATGACTTGATTATAACATTCAACAACATCAATACACCTCATACATCAGTATGTCTCTCTGTAACAGGTGATAGAAATGGGCAATGAGTCAGGTCCAGAACTAAACCAAGAGATAAAGACTCACAACTTCTCTAGGAAACAAAAGCCTCTACTTTTAATTCCACTATTCTGCCATTGTTCCACCATAATTTCAAAAAAGGAGCATAGTCTTTAAAGAACTAAAAATGAATATTCAACAGAGGGCCATGAAGATGTTCATGGTAGTCATGATCAATCTGAAACATGACAGCTGAGGAATTTCAAAATAGAACAGATATAAAAAGAAAAAAAATTCTCTTCAGAGAAATATGTAATACAAAAAGATGACTTTCCTTTAGCAAGGGCAAGGGATTATGTGAACACTTCAAAAGCTCCCTACTACTCTGAATATTATGAGAAAGTAAGGAAGACCTATAGCCATATTGGCGAACCTATGGCACATGTACAGAAACATGTTGGAGGGGGCTACTCTTTTACCCCTCTCCACTTACACCTGAGGACATTTCTTATATGACCTACCCTTCCCCTTTCCCCAGCAGCCCAATAGAAGTGTTTCCTTTCTTCCCTTTCTGGGGTAAGGCAGGGGGTGGGGGGGCTCACATGCAGCATGAGAGTTTCAGTTTGTACATTTGGTCTCTAAGGTCTATAAAAGTTTTGCCATTACTGACCTATAGAATGCCAAGTCAGTTTCCTTGAATGTACTTAGGAGTCAAATGAGACAAGAAAGCATCACAGAATGGATTGCTATATAAAGAGAACAACTGAACTTGATTGATTTGAGTAATTCTTCATTGACAAAAATTACTTGATAATTCATTTCATTTTTCTCATTCATTCATTCGTTCATTCAACAAGCATTTATATTGCCAAGCAAAATGCTATGCTTGGGAAATACAAAGGAGTAGGGAATAGTGAATAAGGAAGCTTCTATTACTAAAGCAGGTATGCATCTTCTCTGTAATTTATAGTCTGAGAGTTGCTTAGAGTAACTACATGTTAAGTCACTTGCATAGCAGCACATGGCCAGTGAACATCACAGATGAAACTTGAACACAGAATTTCCTGGTTCCAAAACAACTAATAAACTAGAGCCAGGTAAGAAGAGAAATTGGTAGAGTGTTGGTCTAGGAATCAAGCAACATGTCTGAGATGTATGACTCTGGGAAAGTAAATTCTCTGAGCAGCCTCAATTTTATCAGCTTTAAGATGGAAATTAAAATAATAGCACATCCTTTACAGGGTTGTCGTGAAAGTGTTTTGAAAACTTTAAAGCAATATATTAATATTAATTATTTTAAAGAAATTACTGCTTCTTTGAGATAGAAACCAAAAATTATAAAACTGAAACTTTTAAATCTCCCTTAAAATATTTTACATAGTTGAACTATTCATAATTTTTATTTTTTAAAATAACTATCAGTCTGAGATTTTTCCTTAAAATTAATAACACTAGTTTTGATGTGATAACAGAATATTGATATAGCACAAGGAATTCTCATTCCTTAGAACAAACTTTATTCCAAACAAGAAAGACACTTAATTTTTCTAATTAACAATTTTATAAAAATTTACTCTTGAACATAAATATAACTGATTAACCTTAGTAACTTTGTTTCATGAATTTTTTGCTTTTATTTCATATTCATTTCTTTTTTAAAAGATATTTTATTTTCCCAATTACCTATAATAATAACTTACCACACTTTTTTTTAAAAAGTTTATAAGATCCAAATTGTTTCCTTCAATTCCCTACCACTTCTCAGAGATGGTAAGGAATTTCTATATCATATTAATTTCTTAATGTGTCCTTTTCCTTCCTACCTAGTGAGCCCTGTAATAATAGTTCAGCAAAATCAACAAAGTATTTACCATGTGAGGGTACAGTTGACATTCTACACCCATACAATTTACTCTCTTCAAATAAAAATGAGGATCATGATGGATATTTTGATTTTAAAGAGAGTTCAGCTATAAAAAGAATAATTATGTGTTTAAACTATGCATGCATTAATTGAAATAGGAAAATTCACAATTTAAACTATATCTTACCTACTGCTCTAACAATACATGTAATTTAAAAATTAGTCTTTATAAGGAAGGCATGGAATAATATATATTTTAAAAAGAAACGTGTTTTGCCCAAGAGATTTTATATATTACTAACTATTAACATTCATGTGATTGAAACAAAAATTTTTAATAGGCTTCTAAAAGAAGGAAGAGACCTAAGGAAATAAAATGTGTGGAGTTGGTTATAATAGTGTCAGAGTACTGAGACTGTGTAGGGAAAATAGACTGGATAGCAGGTTATGCTAAAAGAGATGAGAGGAAGGAATAATATTGGAAAAGAAGACTGTAATAGGTCACTGAAAATAACATTTACTTTATTTCCTTTATATTTTTCCTTGGAGCCCAGTATTCCATGTATTGACAATGTATTACTTAAATATTACTTTTCTCAATAAAATCCAACGGTACCTTTTTTGGTTGCTTGTTTGTTTTTAGCAGTTACTACAAGAAGGAATCTGTTCCTAACAAGGGAAAAAACACTGGCATTGATAATTCAAGTTTCTATGGCAATTTACGAAATGGTAAGTTTTTTGAGCTCAGAAATAAGTAATGTCTAATGTTTATTTAAATGTCTAATGTTTATTTAAATGCTGAGGGTGAAAAATTTAAAGGAATGTGATTTTGATGTTTATTTTATTGATACTTTTTTTTTATCATTTTTTTCTTAATTCATTTCCCCTTTCTCTGTCCTAGAGAGCCATACTTTATTACCAAGAATAAAAAGAGAGGAGAAAAGCTCAATTTAGCAAAACTTATCCAAATGGTAAAAAAGTATATTGTATTTTTATATTGTGTCACTCTCATCAAGTACAAAGAAACAGAGTTAGTGCCTTATTGTACTTCTTTTCTGAAGCCATTGATATTTGTTATTATTTTTGATTCATTGTTAATTTCGTGGTCTAAAATTATTTAATATTATGTTAATTTTTTTTGTTTCATATGTCAAGGGCCTAAAAGTATTTGTTTAAATACACCTGGGACTATTGCATCATTTATGTAATTGCTAAATACTTATTTGAACTTGGAAATATAAAATATTTGAGTAGAAAGATTTTAGGAAACAAACACTTTTTGATGTGTTTCTCAACAGGTTTACGTATGCATCAATAGTTGATATAGTAATAAAGTAAGAATCTAAAGTGTTCATCTTAAATGGCTGACATGGTTAATTCCTCACTCATGACAGTGGGAAGAGTGACTGTATATTTGAAAGGCCAAGATATTTTCTTTTTATCTCTCCCCTGAAGTTGCAATTAAGATTTTTTAACTCACTGACAATGCCAAGAAAAGTTGGCTCTTGTTTCTAGCTCATATTAAAATTTTAACATCACATTAAAGTACCCTGTGAAGTGCCCCATGATGCCAGTAAGTAGCTATATTCAAGACCAATATTTAGCTTTGATGGTAGATTCACAAGGTCAACAAAATGAAAGAGAGAAAAAGAAAGGAATGGGGAGGGGAGGATAGAAGAGTAAAGATCAAAAGAAAAATCCACCTGACATGCTGTATTAAAAAAGAAGTAGAAAATAGGGCATAGAAATTGTTTAGGGTTTTCTCCTTTTTGCACTTATATACCTTGTTCTTAGTTATCATTTCCCATTTACAATCATTATTTCATATAGGGGGAAGTAAATTAAAATGATTGAGAAATCTCCTGTGTCTATTAATTTCTTGTTCTTTTATTCTGCTGAAATGAATACTGCTCTTGCCTCATGCTAGCTTTTATTTCTTTCCCCTTATAACTGTTGATTAATTAAAAGGTTGAAGATAATGACCATTCACTTTCATTGACTGAAAAACATATCAGATTTAAATCTAGTTGGACTTAATCACATCAAAGATTTTAAAATACTATGTGTAGCAATTTAAGCTAGAAATTATAGTTTTTCAAAAATCCAAAATCACCATTTAGCACCCTAGGCAACTTTCTGAGATTTTGTTACAGAAGAAATTTCTACTCTCTACTAGGTCTTCTCCACTCAATCCTGGACACAAAACAAAACAAACTCATTCTTATTATTGGCATATGAAGTTTTTTGTTTGTTTGTTTTTGCAGATATCACAAAGTTTTGACTCATTAATTTTCATTTGAATAATCTGATAGATTTTCAGTCAATCAAAGTTCATTAAGTACATATTTGTATCTGGTCATTTGCTTGATATAGATATCTAAAATCAGCATTTTCTCATTGAAAGTGAGTCACATTGACTATGACTATATAAAATAATGATAGCAACAAGGCTAAAAAAAGCTGAAAAGGTGGGTGTAGAAGTAGGTTTTTATCATTTTATTAAAACATATGCACCTTTTTTCACCAGATAAAATAGCAAATACTTGACCTTTATAATCTTATGTATGCCTTTTTGGTGCTATTATCTTTGTGTTTATATTTATAATACAAATGGTTATTTCAAAAAGCATTATCCTATCTCAAGTTTTAAATCTGATAGATGTGATTAAACAAGACAAAGGGTAATTAATGAGGAATTAATTGCTTGATCCTATTGCTTGAATTATTGCTTGACCTCAGTGTGTGGCCTTGAGCAAAATACTTAATCTATTCAGGCCTCAGTTTTCTTATGTATAAAATAAGTCTCTCTTACACCTTAAAATTAGTGATTTCTTGAGGAAATGTGGATAAAAGTAACATATAGTAGCAATCAATCTATTGTAGTAGTCCAGGTGAGAGTTAAAGGCCTAAACTATGTTTCAAGATCTGGGTGCGGAGAAAAAGTGAGATATCAGAGATTTTGTGAAGAAATAAGATTTGGCAACTTATTGGATATGTGTTGTAAACAAGAATGGAGTCCAGAGAATGACACTGTAGTTGTAAACCTAGGAGATCAGAAGAATTGTGGTCTTCTTGACTGTTAATAAGAAAGTTCATAAGAGAAGTTGGGTTTAGTTAGAAAGATAATGAGTTTTATCATGTTAAATTTGAGACGTTTATGAGACATGGAGTTTGTGGTATCCAAAATACAATGGTGATGGAACACTGTAGCTCAGGGAAGGGATTAGGGGCACATCAGTAGATCTGGTAGCCAACTATTCAAATGATAACTGAAACAATGAAAGTTGATGAGAACAACAAATAAGATAATATAGTGAAAAAATAAAAGGAGAAGGTCCAAGATAGAGCAATGGAAGATACCTACCATTAGGGAATCTGATATGATTGAAGATTCAGCAATAATGACTGAAAAGCAGTCAAATTAGAGTTGATCCAAGAAAGAATAGAGTCTTTAAGGTATTAGAGTAGAGGAGAAAATATCCAGAAGGAAAAGTTGGTCAGCAGCATCAGATACTGCAGAGAGGTTAAGAATGAGAATAGAAAAGATGCCACTAGATCTGACGCTTAGGAATTGTCAGTACCTTTGGAGAGAATTCCAGTTGAATAAGGAAATCAGAATTGAGATGGCAGAAGTTTAAAAACAAGAGAGAGGAGAAGAATTGGAAGCACCAAATTTAAGACTGTTTTTTATTCCTTCAGTGATTTTTTCCCACTTACATATAAAAATAATTTTGATATTGTTTTCTAACATTTGAGTCCCATATTCTTTCCCCAATGAGATTGTAAGCAATTTGTTTTTTTTTTAACCCTTGTACTTCGGTGTATTGTCTCATAGGTGGAAGATTGGTAAGGGTGGGCAATGGGGGTCAAGTGACTTGCCCAGGGTCACACAGCTGGGAAGTGTCTGAGGCCGGATTTGAACCTAGGACCTCCTGTCTCTAGGCCTGACTCTCACTCCACTGAGCTACCCAGCTGCCCCCCAAGACTGTAAGCAATTTGATATTGCTTAAAAATGTGCTATCATATAAAATAAATCTTCATGTTTGTCATGTTGAGGAAGAAGACATATTAAAACTGTTTAGACAGAATTTTATGAAAAAGGAGGGGAAGATATCTAGGATGATAGCTGGTAGATGTGGTAGGTTGTATTGAGTGTTGTTTTAAGATTAGGGGGACATGTCTGTAACTAGGAAGGAGACAGTATATAGCCAAAGGTAATGGGCCTCTTTGCCCAAGAATCAATCCCCTTGTCATTTCACAGGACCATCTTTATATTTCAACTACATTCTTTTTCATTTCATTGGTTTTAGTTCTTCCTCACTCCATGTAGAAAATACACATGTAAACAGTCTTGAGATGTGAATGACTAAGCTTAATTTAGGATTTTACTCTTTTTAAAAAGGATAATTTCTAACTAATTGGATGTATCTAGAAGTCCTTCCCATAGCATGCTTTGAAATTGATTGTGAAATATATATTTACAAGGACTTCAAATTAACTGTTGGCTGATTTGGCTGATAATCTAGCACCAGTCACCTGTCTCAGAAATCACATGTGTTATAAAGAAAGAGAGAGCTAAACACATTTCTTAATAGCTCTTAAGTCATGATGAATATTTTTACGTTTCTAGGTAAAACTGAATTTCATTTTCCTGATGCTGATCTTTCCCTGGTGAAGCTAGTTTCCTGTTGGAGAGACCAATCTGTTCAGGTAGGAGGCAGCTGTTGTTGTAAAAGATGTCCCCTTGATGTTATGGCCCAATTTTTTATTTGATACATATTGCCTTTACTCAAGGACAATAGGTGCTTATCGGTACTTCTTTTGGGTTTTACAAGTAGGGCTAAACATTGCCTGTGATAGGTCTAAGACAGACAGAAACAAAAGAAATGTGAAAAATATGAACATGGAATAAAAGCAAGAGGGAAAAGATCAAAGTTCTTAAGAGAAGAGAAGATCAGCCCCCCAAATTACAAGAGCTTCTCAGAAACATTGAAAATGATTGCTTCCTTCTTGTCAAATTCAAAACCGAACTAGAGTATTTTATCTTGGGGTGGCAATCAGCCTTTCAATAAATATTTACTTAGTATATGTCAAGCATTGTACCTAACAATGAGGATAAAAAAGAAAAACCAAAGATAAATCTGCTTTCAAGGAGCCCATAGTTTAATGGGGGATACATGTAAGAAAACAAGCTATTTATAGAATTAATTCAAAATCTTCAATAGAAGAAAGGCACTCTAATGAAGAGATATCAAGAAAGACTTCCTATGGAAGGTAGAATGGTAACTGGGACTTGAAGGAAGGTGAGATGAGAAAGGAGAGCATTTCTGCATTTTATATACACACACACACACATATATATATATGTGTATATATATGTAAGTTCATAGTGTATTCATTCACATTCTTCTATAAAATAAAAAAAATAATAACCACTTGATGCTCAGATCACAAGATGATTGCTGTCAGACCACTTAAGAGATTTTACTTGTAGAGATGTCAAATTTTGATTAAAAATGAATTTTAAATAATACTTTTTATATATATTTCTTTTTTTCTAGTCCCACTTTCTCTCAAGCTTTTAACACTTCTCGCTTATTCAGTTGCACTAGTTCATGGACTTGTTACAGTGCTTTCAGAATTTAGTACTTTTCTTTTGCATATACATCAGAGATTAATCTCCTCTGAAACAGAGCTTTCACCATATATCTGTTCCATTCTCAAAGTTTTTCAGTGGTAGCCCACAGGGTTGAGACTTTATGACCCTTCACAGTCTATTGCCAGGTTTATCTCTTACCAAAACCCCTATTCCAACAAACCTGGACTACTTGTGTCACTCTAATCCATTATGACCATTCCCCGCATCTTGGCTTTAACTCGTAAGGTCCCCTGCCTGGGGTATCTTCCTTTCTAAATCTAATCATTCTTTCAAAACCCTGCTCAAGTTCAGTCTTCTTCGTGGAGTATTTCCAGACTATAAGAAAATCTTCTCACTCTGAGGACGCATTGTGATATACATAATAGGTGTTTCTCCTATAGCTCTTATTGATAGTATCATTGATTTGGTACTTCTTCATTCATTCAAAAATGATTCGTTATTCATGTACACTATGTAAAAGCACTCTGCTTGGCTCTTGGGGAGAAACTCAGAAAATTAAAACATGGTTCTATTTGTATGGGCCTTATAATTTAGTCCTTTACATATACTACTGGGAGAGAGGGGAAAGGGTTTCTTTTAATGTTATTTTTCACCTATATCTCTTTTCTATCCAACTAAGTTCTAATTTCCCTTGGGGTAAGAACTATATCTTATCCTTTGAATCCCCTGTACATATAGTAACATTGTACTCTCCACAAAGTAGATAATCCACAAATCTTTTTGACTTGATTAACTAAATGTAGAATTTTCATCCATTATCCTACTGTAAAGAGCATATTGGAACATAGCCTTTTGTGGTGTAACAAATATGAGCAAGGTCAGCAGTCTGAGATTTCAGGGACATATGGATGTTCATCTCTCAAACTCTATCCCCCTCCCATGAATATGTTACAATTGCTTCTCTTATCTAAGAATATTATTCAACTTAATCTCCAGATGTTCCTTTTCTCCTTCCCTTAGTGTTGTTTCATTTGTCTATCTTCATCCAAGGACATGGTTTTAAATAATTATATTATTAAAAGCAAAAATATTACTTGCACATAACATTCTATTTCATGTATCATCCCTCTCAAGACAGAAGCTCATTTTATGTAGTTCATTCTCTGTTCTTTCTTCAGTTATTTCCTCCAGTCACAAATCAGAGAAGCTCAGTGTTTTATGATAGAACTCTCATCTTCTTTGTGAAATAGAAAATGAGACACAGGCAACCACAACTGAACTGGAGAAAGCTGTAGAAATGTCTACGTTTCCCACAATATCACCGATTAGAGGAAATAGGAACACAGGCTTATGTTTCCAAGACTATAGAAACTCTACTGTGCCCTGGAAGACCTGGAAGGTCCTAGCTAGTGCCATTTTCTATTCCTGCATTCCTTCAAGACAATACACAAATGCCCCAAAGGTTATTTCTTACAGAGTGCTCCTAGAAGGCAGAATGGTTTCGCCACCATTGTGTCTCTCTTGGTCCTTGAATTAGACATTAAAAAGTTGCACTCAGTCATCTGTCTGATATTGCCTTCCTCCATTTGACTTTCTTCAAGTGTTTTACATGGTAAGAGGGATACGAGACAGGAAAAAAAAATATGTCACATATTGGAACCATGCTGGTGAGGTTAAGTTACTTTGTTGTTTATTTGTTTTAGTTGTGTCTTACTCTTTGTGACTTTTCTTGCCATTTCTTTCTCTAACTCACTTGACAGATTAGGAAACTAAGGCAAACAAGGTTAAGTGACTTGCCCAGAATCACACAGCTATTGTCTGAGGCCATATTTGAACTGAGGAAGATTAGTTTTCTTGACTCCATCTCTGGCATTTTGTCCCCTGCACCCTGTAGTTGCCCCCAAATGCTTCTATTACAAGGGGAAAAGGGAATGGAATCTATCTCACTCTATCTTATCACTACTAAAGTGCTTTTTAAAGAAGATTTGCTTGGGCCAAGCCACTGGAGAAAACATATCTGAAAACTTGAGTAACACAATAGTCACACATTTGGTAGTTTGAGTAGCAGCTCTAAGAGTGACCGGAATATACTCGTTTCTTATTTTTTAACACAATTCAAAATACCATTTCCTGTAAAATTTTCTTGCCCCAACATCTTGCCCATTCTCTTGATTCAGTCTTGTGAAAGTTGAGGAAACTGAGGCAAACAGGGTTAAGTGACCTGTCAGGGTCATATTGCTAGTAGCAGGAGTTGAATGCAGCTCTTTCCGACTCCAGGTCCAACATTCTTATCTGAGCACCACCTAGCTGTCCCCACAAATTCTGATAGTGTCAAATAGTTGATATTTTAGCATAACAGGAATCCTAGCTTAAGAAGCAAACCCTCCCCAAGAAACCGAGTTCAAGCCCTGCTTATGACACAAATTTGCCAAGTGTCCCTGGATTAATTGCTTAACCTCTAAGGGCCTCAAGAACCTCTCTAAGTCACAGATTATTTTTTGATATGCATCATTATTGTTCACCAGGACTATTCTTCACCATCTACACCAATGCAATCCCAGGTTAGGTCCAAAAATCTAACAATGAGCCTGCAATCCACATATTATGGAAGTGTTATTATCTGATCCTTGTCCCTGATTTATTATGCAATTCCTGGAAAGTTGTGTGACTTGTCCTTGCCTTAGTTTTCTCACCTGTAAAATGAGCACAGTGTTTTGTGTTTGTTTTTTTGTTGTTGTTGTTCTACATAGAACATCAAACATTGGCAAAAATTAATTTAGTTAGGTGCTCTATATGATCAAGAGGCAATGTAATATTGGGCATAACAAGCATAAACTAAGACATGGGATCAAGTCCTGTCTGTGATTTATATTGACTCTGTTACCCTGGGCAAATTTAATCTCAGTATTCTAGGCCATCATTTCTCAAACATTTTAGCCTTAAGACTCCTCTATGCACTTAAAAATTATTGAGGAACCCCTCCCCCAAAGTAGGTTATATCTCATGATACTTACTGTATTGGACATTAAAATTACTTAGTATTACTATGAAAATAGATTGACATTAAGGACCCTCTGAAAGGATCTTGGGCATACCCAGGAGGCTTTGGACCATACTTTGACTACAACTGCTCTAAATAACTCTTTCAAGAGAAAAGTCAAGCATAAGATTCATTGCTTGAGAGAGTTTCATCATTTGGGGGAATTTTCTATATCATTTTAGTCATAGGTTTAATTCCAATTCCTTTCCTTATGTGATTATAGTTGTAGAACCTAATGGAACCTCAGAAGTCATCTCACCCAACCTATTTGTATTAAATTGGGTGAAATTGAACCTTGGAGTCGACTTCCTTATTTCACCCAGAGAGTAAATAGCAGAGAGAACCTCCCACCCAGATCTTGATTCTACTGTTCATTCCACATCTACACATTGCCTTTTTTATGTTCAATAGTATTAAGAATTTTTTTCCTTTAAACACTAAGTCAAATTATAATGGCTATATAATTGTGTACAAGTCATTTAACTTCTCAGTGCCCCTAAATTCAGACTTTCTCTGTTATCCAGGCCCTTTGACTCACCTCTTTCTATACCTTGCAAAGAATTTCACAGAACAATTGTCTTTCTATCTCAGTTTGTAAAAGGAGTGGCATGTCAATACCTATAACAGTGAACTATATAGGTGCACGTAGATATACATACCTTACTCATTTATTGCAGCAGCATGCTCTGATATTTAGAGGATGATGTCTAAAATTTGGAAAAATTAAA
This sequence comes from Gracilinanus agilis, assembly GCF_016433145.1. NCBI lineage: Eukaryota > Metazoa > Chordata > Mammalia > Didelphimorphia > Didelphidae > Gracilinanus > Gracilinanus agilis. Next base: position 541,120,195 of record NC_058131.1, read on the forward strand.
TTAAAAATATTTCTGAAGACACTTAATAACTGTATACCCGTGAATAACCTTGGCCTCTCTTATTCTCAATTTTCTCCTCTGTAATATAGGAATAATAAGAGTATTTACTTCTTGGTGTTATTGTGAAGATCACATGAAAGAATATATGTAATGCATGTTGCAAGCCTTAAAGCAATTATGTAATCAACAATAAAATACGATTAACTTACTACAAACTAATATGAGTGATAAAATGTTATAGTTATTCTCTGAGAGAAGGTTGACAGTAGTGATTCCCAATAGTTCATCCTGACTTCTAGGAATTAAAAGGCATTTTTAAATGCATACCCTGTGCTAGGTGCTAGGATATAAATTAAAAAACATCAGAGCACTGTCACTCCTATAGTCCTTGTTTCTGGGGAAATTGGGGCTGGTGGGTTGGTTGAATTTGGGATTTCTGACCTGTGTGAGAAAAAATGAATAAATTCTCAAAGAATTTGTTATATAGTATTTAATAATAAATAAAGTGAGAAAGGGCAAAAAAAGATTCGTTTAGCCAAGTGAGCAGAGCACAGAGAGCCAGAGACCCACACCTGCAGCATTTTACCGAAAGCACAAGCTCCAAAAAAGTCTCACAGTGTGTGTCTCAGCTAAATTTATCTCCCAAGCCTCCCCGTACCTCTACATAAATGAGCACTGTAACTCAAAAGGACACTGGGTAACTATAGTTCAAGTGTTTTCTATTTTCACACCTGCAATAAAGCTAAAGCTGATTGGTTATCTGCAAAATGTCCGGCACCAATATGATGAATCCCTAAGAGCAGGAGACCACCAGGCTGCCTAAGGGATGGCAACCTGTTCAAGGTCCAAGAAAAAAAAGATAACAGATGCAAACTTCCATATAAATCAGTATTAGGATAAGGCCTTTAATTGGTCACTGTAATTCCAAACTAAAGGAGACAGGGAGACCCAGTCTTTAAAAAACAACAATCTGCCCTCAGGATATTTAAGGTTTTTTTTTATATCCTAGTGAGCAGGGAAGGAAGTTTTTGCTGAGGAGTCACAGGAATAAAGTGGAGACATAGCCGATTGTCAAACAATAAATATTCATTTTATAACTATTCCTGGAGCAAAAGATGGAAAACAGTGGAGGTTGAAAGGTGAGCATAAGGTGATAGGGTAAATGGCAAGTAGTCCTGTGTGGATAGATAGGAAGACTTGGGCAGCACTACCTCCCTCCCACTGCCCCTTTCTGAAGCATTTATCAGACTCAGAGAGGGGAAAAAACACACACATACACCCTACTTATCTGCTATTTTTCCCACTGTTCAAACACAGCTGACCTTGAGAAATAGTGTTAGGGAAGAGATGGGGAGGTAATGGCTGGCAATTTACATGCTTTTGATATTGCAAGTTACTGGAAGCTCTTAAGATTCGATATCCTCACACTCAAGAGTGTCAATGGTGGACTAGAGTCCCTTGGGAGAAATGTTGCTTAACTGTAGAACCTGAAAATGCACAAAAGACCAGAGTAAGAATGACTGATGTGTAAATGTTTGGTTTTTTTGCACACAAGGATAGACAGACAGGAAGCAGAGATTTATAGATACCTTCACAATGTCTTGTGCCATTTTATGGCACTTTGTTGTTCCAAGATGTTAGGGAAAATCATTACAAAATGTTATTTGGCTGGAACACAGTAGTAATTCCAGTAATGAATGTGTGGTCCAGATTCGTGATGGCTTCTTCTCAGGCAGTGAATTGTGTAAAGGTTATTTTGAATCTATGGGCACCTATGCATAGAAAAGGCAAATGCTTTGGTATAATTCTTCTGAAAAGAACTTAAACTTTTTTTTTCAGTGGGAAACATATCTGTGATCACAGTCTTATTAGGGAGTCTGTCATTTAAAATAAAACTTCACAAAACTGACTTATTTTTATAGTTTCATACAGTGGACCTTTTTTTTTTGGTTAGAGTAATTCAAAATGTATTTTAACAATAATGTCTACCTTAAACATACTTTAAACTATTTTTATAGATAGCATCAATTTTATGTCACCCATATTTCTTTCTGTTTCTATTCACTAATTTGCATTTTATTACTGAGTAAAGGTACTATCATTAACAATTTGAATTCTTTTCCCAGATGCATTTATTCTATCAAAAATTAATGTCAACTTCTAACCTATTCAATGCTTTTATAGAATAGATGAATTAGTAATGTTCAAAGTCTCTTCCATTTCTAAAATTTTATGATTTTTGGAAATATATTCCCATTTTTTGGCCAAAGGTTATTGATTTTTGCTGTCTTGTTTGTTTGTTTGTTTTTTTCAAAATTAAACACCTCCACTTAGGAGGCTGAGGCTAATGCATCACTTGAGCTTGGGAGTTCTTAGCTGAAGTGAACTAGACTAGTTCCAGTTGGGCTTAGCACCAATATAGTAAGTCCTCAGAAGTTTGTTTGTTTGTTTGTTTGTTTGTTTTGCAAATTGGGGGCAGGGGGCACCAGGCTTTCTATAGAACAAATTGATCTAGATCAGAAATGGAACAGGTTTAAGTTTCCATACTGATCAACAGTGGGATTAGAGCCCTGAGGAATTGCTTATTTCCAACCCAGACAAGATTTAGAGACCTAATGTCCTCTCTGCTTCATTCCCCAAATTGTATGAATGTGTACTGTACATCATTAAATGATGAACACATCCTCAGTTTTCAGCTAGGCATTGTTGAGAGTGCAGAAGAATGTGGTTCTTTACTTAATGAGTTTACAGTCTCATCAGCAAGACTACTCCAAAACCTGTAAGAGGACAAAAATAATACAAAATGATCTACACAAAATAAATTATATTGAACATTTTATTCTGTAGAAGTCAAAGGAGTAAGGAGAGCTTAGGTAGAATGACTGTCAAATTTTCATATTACATCAGGCTAGGTGGGAAGCTACCATGTGGGGTGCCAGAATCTGTCTGACAAAATATGGAGAGTCCTGAAGTGGTATAATGGATAGAGTGCTAGACCAGGAGTCAGGAGGACCTGAGGTGAAATCTGGCCTAATACACTTACTGTCTGTGTAACCCTAGGCAAGTCACTTAACCCAGCCTCAGTTTTCTCATCTGTAAAATGATCTGGAAAAGGAAAAGGCAAACCACTCCAGTGTCTATGCCAAGAGAACCTCCCCAAAAAGGGATCACAACGAGTCAGACATTGACATGACTGAACAACTGAACAATAACAATTTATGCAAAGGCACTAGATAGTGCAATTAGATGATATTTAATGAGAATAAATCAAATCTAATACTTAAATTTAAAAAATCTTAACAAGTACAGAATGGGGGAGGTACAGTTAGACAACAGTTATTATGAAAAAGTCTAAGTGCTTATTGGACAGTAAGCTTAATAAAATAAAAACGGAACTTAGTGACTACAAAGAATTTGATTTTAACCTCCATTAAGTGAATTATAGAGTCTAGAGTAAAGTAAGTCAGAGTTAATTTCATGCTACCCTCTTTAGACCACATCTGGGGAATAATATTTCTGGACCCAAAGGATACTGATCATGTAGAATTTATTCAGAGAGGTGGAGACAGAATAATGGGACTTGAAGCAATGCAGTATAAAGTTTGGTTGAAGAACCTGGAAATATTTACTTGGTAAAGAGAAAAAAATTTGTGTGTGTGTATGTGTGTGTGTATATACATATGGCAACTACAAATATTTGTCGGATTTTTGTGTATTAAATTAGAATTGTATAGTTTGTTTCATGGAGAATTATGAAAAGTGGTGAAATATGAAGAGCATATTTGTTCAAAAAAATTAAGTTTTCCTAATTGAGCTTTCTAAAAGTAGAAAGGGGTGTTTTAAGGGATTGTAGATTATATATTTTTAAAGGTCTTCAAAACAGAAGTTTCATTATCTCCACTTAGGGATTATTAGAGGATTCCTATTCAGGTATTTGTTAGAGTAGATTAGGATGTTTTTACTACTATCACTACTACTATTAAGGTTAATATTACTAATTTTCTTTCATATGGTACTTTATTCTTTAAAAATTGCTTTTCTCAAAACAGTCCCAGAAATTACATAGTTATGATCCCCATAAGGCAAATGGTGTGCCTATGGTTCTATGGCTAGAGTGAATACATGAAAAAACAAATGAATGAACAGTTGAACAAATAATGAATGAATAAATAGAATATTAAGCACTAATTATATTCCATAAAATATGCTAAACACTGCAACTACAAAAACAGTAACATATATAGTCCTTTCTCTAAAGAAGCTTACATTCAGGTTTAAAATAATACATTTAGGCAAGTTATGTCCAGGGAGGAGTAGTTTGTTATGGAAATTTATAGAGGTGGTGAGTGAAGTCTTAACAGAATAGATTTACATATCTTTTCCACTAGCAATGGCAGTTTTAAATTGATTACGTTTCCAGAATTGTAGTTATGGGGTCCCGGTGAGATAATGCAAGAATGCAAGCTCTTCTTGGACAATGTAAATTTCTGAATGGAGAAAGTGTTTTGTTTTGTTTTTCTTATTTTTATGTCCCCGGTGCCTACTACATTGCCTGCCACTTAGTAGGTATTTAGTAAATGCTTATTAAATTGTATTGAATAATATCTGTAAAGTGCCTTTCAAATCATAAAGTACTACATAAATATCTTCTATAATTAATGATTAGAGGCAGCATTCTAGAATCTCCATGTACTTTAAAGATAGATAATTTTTTTCACTAGCAATGTCTATGTTTTATATTGAGTTGGTGTTGATTTTGTACTGGCAGTATGCATTTTGAGCTTATTTGCAATTGGGCGTGTGCCACCCAGAAGTCACTTTTGAGTTAGTGAGTGTTAGGGCTCTGAATATGTAATCAGTCCTGCTTTTAATGTCTGATGTTTTACATGGTTATTATTTCTCTTGTTTTTTTATGATATTCATATTGATTATGAACGTAATAGAACTTAAAATGACAAAATAAATTGATAAAACTGGATTTAACAACTCACTCATGAATGCATTATGTACAAAATTAAAAATTAGAAGTACTAAAAGAAATTATGCACATGTATATGTTTTATGAATCAATGAGCTATTGTGTCTTAGGATATTTTATCCAATTGAATGTGTAATTTTCCCACTTGTGTATGACACTGGAAATAATTAATATCTCTCTGTAACTGGATGGCCATGGGCCAAATGGATAGCATTTCAATTTGCAGGCTTACTACATACTGTGCTTATTACATATCTTTATCCTCTAAGGAATCTTCAGAATTCTAGGAACTATATATATAGTTAGGGCTGAGGTTGTAGGTTTATATTAGAGGAAGTCTAGAAGATATTTTGACCATGGAACATTTAATCTATGGATTTCAGTATCCTGGAAGCCTAGAGGCAAGCTTTGAGCAACTCTTTGAGTATATTCACATGACACTGAAATCCTCTTTCATTCTGTTTTTGTGAACTCCCTGTAGGAATTTTGGAAACCTCATAAAACTACTTCCCCAACTCTGATTTCTAGTTTCCCATGACACTTCTATGGGCCTTCTAGCCCAATGTCTATTAAGGTTAACCCAGGATTATTTTTCCCACACAGGAAAATCCTTCCAAAGAATTGGCTAATAAGATCAACAGATTAATGGCATTATTTATATAGAAATGAAAGAGCAAAACTTTCATGAGCTATCTTAGTGAAGCCAGAGAAACTGAGAGGTAAAGAGGGAGAGTATTCGACACACATATATGCACAGAACTCAAAACTCTACTAGACCAGTCTTCTTCTCTTCCATGTGCTATATTACCTATAGATAGACACTTTATTTATTTATTTATTTTTAGAAAAATTTTCCATGGTTACATGATTCATGTTTTTAATTTCCCCTTCACCCCCTCAAACTCACCCCCCCTCATAGCTAATGCACATTTCTACTGGTTTTAAAATGTGTCATCAATCAAGACTTATTTACACATTATTGATAGTTGCACTGGTGTGGTCCTTTCGGGTCTACATCCCCAATCATATCTTCATCAACCCAAGTGTCCAAGCAGTTGTTTTTCTTCTATGTTTCCTCTCCTGCACTTCTTCCTCTGAATGTGGGTAACGTTCTTTTCCATAAATCCCTCAGAATTGTCCTGGGTCATTGCATTGCTGCTAATACAGAAGTCCATTACATTCTATTTTACCACAATGTATCAGTCTCTGTGTACAATGTTCTTCTGACTCTGCTCCTTTCACTCTGCATCAATTCCTGGAGGTCTTTCCAGTTCACATGTAATTCTTCCAGTTTATTATTCCTTTGAGCACAATAGTATTCCATCACCAACATATATCACAATTTGTTCAGCAATTCCCCAACTGAAGGGCATACCCTTGCTTTCCAGTTTTTTGCCACCACAAAGAGTGCAGCTATAAATACTTTTTTGTAAGTCTGTTTATCTATGATTTCTTTGGGGTACAGACCCAACAATGGTATGGCTGGATCAAAGGGCAGGCATTTTTTTATCGCTCTTTGGGCATAAATCCAAATTGCCATCCAGAATGGTTGGATCAGTTCACAACTCCACCAGCAATGCATTAATGTCCCAATTTGGCCACATCCCCTCCAACATTCATTACTCTCCCCTGCTATCATTTTAGCCAATCTGCTAGTTGTGAGGTGATACCTCAGAGTTGTTTTGATTTGCATTTCTCTAATTATTAGAGATTTAGAACACTTTCTCATATGCTTATTGATACTTTTGATTTCTTTATCTGAAAATTGCCTTTTCATGTTTTGATGACCACCGTTTATAGTATAGCTTAATATCTGGTACTGCTAGGCCCTTTCCTTCATGGTTTTTTTTTCATTATTTCCCTTCATATTCTTGATCTTGCAATCTTATAGACCTCTCATAATAAACATCTCAAAAAACTCATTATCTTTTCCCTTTAATGGACCTCTCTTCCTAATTTCCACATTTCGGTTAATAGCACCACCATCTTTCCAGTCTCTCTGATCCACAACTGGAACATCCTTTTTTAACTCCTGACTCCTCCCCCTTTTCCTCTCCTTGCCTCAATCCAGTGATTTGCAAAGTCTTATTTAGTGAACTTCCTCAATATTTCTCTTCTAGCCCTTTTTCACTCCCAAGATCTTCACTTTAACTCAGGCTCTAATTATCTAATTATCTCAACTATTAAAATAGCCTCCTAATTTCCCTTGCCTCCTTTCTGCCTTTTCTATTCTACAAAGTTCTACAAAGTTATCAAATTCATCTTCCTCATGCTCAGATCTAACCACATAATTCTCCTTTTCAAGAAGCTTTACTGACTCCCTATTATCTATAGAATGAAATATAAAAATCTATTTGTCACAATATGTTTCTATCCTATCTTCTTATAATTCATGTTTTTTTCCACATCATGAACTTAGTATTAAAAAAACTTACCTAATTGCATATGATATTACATTTTCCTCCTCTGTGTCTAAACAGAGTTTATTAGTATGCCTAGAATATTCTCCTTCAGTTTCATCTTTGGAATCTCTAGTTTTGTTAAGTTTTAGTCTAGGAGATATAAGTTCTTTTCTGATGTTTCCAGCTCTCACTGGTCCCTCTCTAGTAACTCTAAAATCAATTTATTATTCATCATTTTTATATTTTGTATTTTATTATCTCTCTAAATGTCATTTTCCTTCCACTAAAATATAAGTTTCATGAAGGAAAGGACTATTTTGGTCACATGTCCTTGACATTTAGCATGTTACCTTAATAAATACTTGTTCCATGTCATTCTGCTGATCTGCAATAAGATCATTTGAATTTCTTGTTGTTGGACCAGAAATATCAAGAGGTATACAGCACTTTGTCTTGCCATGTTCTTCTGAGAGACCTATAATCCTTAGTTTGTCTTTGCATGTCCTCTGTTTAAGATGCATATACTTTGCTTGGATAGAGAGCATATTTTCTTTTAAGATCATTGTTTTCTGTTTCTCTTTATCTAGATCATCCTTTACTTATATGTGTTTACATTCCTATCCATTATTATCTCTTTTATTTCTTTAGTAATATTTGTTATCACAAATTCCATTTTAAAAATTTTGACCATAATTTTTACTAGAGAGGCTATAAATTCTTTTTCAGATTTATTTTTATTTTAATAAAATTCCACATATATTTCCCAAAGTTATATGATCGAAATTGTCTCCCTCCATGCTTCCCTTCCCCCTCCTGGAGCTATGTAGGCCATAAATTCTGCTCCCATAATTCCCGTTTTCCTTTTCAACCACTCAGAGACAGCATGTTGTGGGTCCATGTTCTCCCCAGATTCCAAAAGACCCACTGTCTCATCAAGTGTTGAATCATTTTCTTTTGATTTCCTGTGTTTATTTGTACATGACCAAATGAATTTACCACATATAGAAGGCATATTACCTTCTGCTATTATTGTTTTCCCTGTTGATTTATCTGCTTACATTCAATATATTTAAGTTTCTCCTTACTCAAATTTTTGATAATTTAAAGTCCTCCCCTACCTTTCCCTTTTTTCTCATATTGATCACATTCTGACTCCTTCTCCTTTATGGTTTCCTTGGGGTTTGAATCTCAAAATGTTTCAGTCCTCTCCCACATGGGGCAATTTATGATATATCTGCCCACATTTCTGTCTCAACTGACTTTTGGAGGTGGGGCCAGAATTTTTCCTAGCTGGAATCTGGGGTCTTTCAGGATTTGTGAAGTGCTAAATAACTTCCCTTAACCGCCATGTACACCCACATACACAGAGTATCTTGTCCTGTTACCTCAATACCTCAGTTCTGTCATCTGGCAGTCCCTTGCTACTTTAGATGATTTTTGTAAGTTTTGACAATGCCCTGAGAGAAGGGAGGTTTAGTGTAGTATAATATTGAGTTCTATTTCAAGTCCACACATTCATTCTGCTCCTTTCCTTTGGTTTCTTGCTTTTCTGTAGAGTTCTTTTGCAGCACAGAATGTTATCACTGCAGTCCTTACTTTCAGTGCTCCAGGAAGTTTTAGCAGCCATAGCCACATGTCCCAAGCAAGCCAAGCTCAGGATCTCCAGAACCCTGGAGAAATGTCTTTTTTTTTTTACAGGAAATAGAATCATACTTTAATAAAGATCAAGAAAAATCTTGGCCCATGTTAAAGAATAAAAGGGTGAAGGAAAGGGACAAGATGCTATTATTGGGCATAAATCTTACAAAATATATAAATCTATGTTTTTCTACAGTAACAAAACCCTAAAACTTTTAAGTACAGCTATATACAAACCATAAGAATATTCTTTCCCATGCAAATGGATTTCAGGCAAGATGTTGAGTTGGAGAGGGAGTTGGAAGGAAAGGGACAATGGGAGGAAATTCTGGGTGTGAGGTTTAGTTTTATTTCAAGTCCTTGAGTCATCTAGTACAGCATAACTGCTAGTGCTTAGTAGAGGAGAGGGTACTGATTGGGCTCAGGTTCAATGTTAGTCAATTCACTTTTAAAAAATTTGTATTATGAGTGTTTTAGTCTATAGAGTAACCAAAGTTGTTTTTATCCTTGGCATATAATTTCTCTTTTGGAGAGGTCTGAGAAGTCAGGGGAATCAAAGAAAGTATCTAGTCCTCTATATTGTTTGCCACATGACTGAGAAGTCCAACATGCAGTACTTTGGGCAGGATGGGCAAAGTAGGAAAAAAGATAATGTACCAAACTTTGTATAATGAAGAAGCATAAAGTCTATGAGCTCTTGGTTATAGTAGATAGCCAAGGTAAACTACTTGCACAGTTGAGTGAATAAAAGGAAATTAAAATCTTTTAAAAATAAAGTTCTCTTACCAGTCCCACAAGAGTTGGCTAAAAAATTTTTCCAGAATCTAAAGGTTGCTTTGATTTAACCATTTTGAAATGTCTACTGAATTGTATTGCTCAGTCTGGATCATTAAACATATATGAAGGCATTTCATGAGCCCTGAAGATATAAAGAAAGGTAAAATTAGTGCCTGCTTTCAAGAAATTCACATTATAATGGGCAAAGGTGAGTAAGGCAAGACTTTCATCAAACTGATTTTAAATACAGGTACCAATAATTAGTAGGGGTATAATTAAAAATTGTATTGGAACTGGAATCAGACAAGATGGTCTTAGGCTTGAATCCTGTTTCTGTTACTTATTCTCTGTGAAATTTAAGTCACATTATCTTTCTGGGCTTCACTTTCCTAATATACAAGATTATAAGATTGTAACCATTGAGCTCTAAAAATCCCAGAAAGTGTACTAGGAAATCCATAGAACACCACAGAAAAGTTTATATAATAATACTTCCTACCTGTGTGAGTTTGGGAAATGTCTTTGGACTCTTTAGGCCTTGACTCTGAAAAACAAGGAGGTTGAAACAGATGGCCATTAGTTTTCTTGCATCTATAAAGCCATAAACAAATATGGGGTTTAGTTTACTTATGAACAAAAAAAAATAGGATGGGGCTGGTAGGAGAGCTAGATAACATCTAAGGTACCATCAAAATTTAAACCTACTAACTCATTATCATGTGTGACATCACACACAGAGTTAAAAATGCGGTTTTAAGTACAATAGAAATGCCATCAAGAAAATCTTACATTCAACATTCTATTAAAATCCAGTAATCTTAGCTTTTCTATGCAGATAAATTAGAGTATCCAAAGTTGTTCTAAGAAAGCTATATATAATTTTTATTACACTATAATTTTTACTTGTAACAGAATTTTGAGTCTCTTTCATTTTTTTGAAATCAGAAATAGCTCATTTATCTGGTGATACAAATTAAGTGCTTCATTATTTCTTGGTAGCTTCATGCTTATAAGATGTAAGGGCCATTGAGCTTTTAAAAAAGTAGTCTAATAAGCTGTACAATAGTTCCACTTTCTGTGTTCAAAATAATTCAATAACTTAATGCACTTGAAGGGACTATTTTTTGACCATACCAATTTAATCTATTTCTAAATGAAATTTCATAATTTGGTGCTAGTCAGATATCACTATCAAAATTCTTTAAAATAATCTTTTTTCTAAATCCCTTTTTCCTTTTGATTTTATCCAAACAGGTCATTGAAGTAATACAGGCTGTTCTGCTGGCTGAAGTTCAACAATATATGAAAACCTTAAGAAAGATATCCATCAGCAGTCCACTGCTGTCCATGGTAGACAATAGAAATGGAGAGACGGAGACACTGCCAAAGAATGAACAGTCAGAACAGCTAGAGTTACAATGCATTAAAAACATTTCTCTGCAAAGTAAGTGCAAAATTTATTGGCATATTCTTACATCGGAACTTTTCTACTACTTAGAACATGTTGAGAATATGAGTTCATAATATATCATTTTGGTAAGACTCGAGCCAAGTGCCCTGTTTCTGACCTATCCTGCTATCAATTTTCTCTTACAATTGTCAAGGTTTTAAAGACTTCCAAATTCCATTATTATCTTCCATCATTAAATATTTTCAAGAAGAAATAGTGTATTATTTCTCAATTTTGAGTAAAATGCATAAAACTAAAAATTTCAGTGTGATCTAAAACAATGTTTTTTATTTAACAGACACAATTATTTTTTCCCTATTGATAATTTTATTCTCATTACAGGGAGCACTAAAATAAATTGCTTCAATTCTATATCTTAATAAGGACCCTGTATGCTGTTTCTCTCTTTTTTAGCAGTAATAATAAGATTTGGAGATTAATCCAGTTTTATAGTTAGATCATTCTATTTTACTACAGAGTTTATCATCATAACTTTTTTATCCTTTCTTTTTTTTTAACCCTTAACTTCTGTGTATTGGCTCCTAGGTGGAAGAGTTGTAAGGGTGGGCAATGGGGGTCAAGTGACTTGCCCAGGGTCACACAGCTGGGAAGTGTCTGAGGCTGGACTTGAACTTAGGACCTCCCATCTCTAGGCCTGACTCTCAGTCCACTGAGCTACCCAGCTGCCCCATCATCATAACTTTTTGATGGTGCTAATGTTTATGGTTGGACTAGAGTGAAAATGAATTTATGTTTTAGAATGATATCCATTCCTTTAATCCCATTAGCTTAGTCTTGTAAATAAAGTGACCTAAATTTTACTTTCCATCTTATTAGTAAGGCTTCACAAAAGGAGCTAATTTACAATCTGATCAAGTGTGTGTGTCTGTCATGAAAATTTGTTACCCACATCCTTGTTTCCAATATGTGGAAATGGTCAACACCACTTGCCATGAATAAAAAAAAAATACCAATCATTTTATCTGTAACTCAGAAGGATGCTATAGTACTAAAAATATTAAACCTTTGTACAAGTATCACATAAGGAAGTATATAATACTTTCTTTTGATGAGAATATTGCATTATTGAGCAATTTTGTTAGTTATGATAAATATGGTTAAGTATAAGAGACTGAGGCTCAGTACTTTGGTGCAGTGAGATCTTCAGAATCTAGGAATGTCTAGACTCTGAAACTGCATTTATATTGCTTCACCTAGGTATTTGGGACATTCTGAATTAATTCCCAGTAACCAAACTGTTTTATATAGCTCATGATGCTAATTTAAAGTGAAAAATATAGTTACCAAGCATTGGAATATTCATTTTGACTGCTAATTCTGTCTCCTTCCTCCCCAAAAAACCTATTATTGGTAATAAAAGGTGGTTTGGGGAGCACAGAATAAGAGCAAAAAGAGGCATGGTGACCATGTTAACATGTGCTTAGAGCACTAAATATGGATTAAGAAGATGTGAGTTTCAATTCAGCCTTGAATTCTTCCTCGGTTTATGATTCTAGCAAGTTATTTAATTTCTGAGTACTACATTTCTCAGCTTTGCAATGGGCATAATAAAAGTACATACTTTGCAGATTTGTTTGGAGATAATATGTATAACATTTTGAAACAGTAAAGTGCTAAATAAATGTGAGTTGTTACTATTGATAAATTATTGGACTTCAGATAGAAAATACACCCAGACAAGTCACTATCCCATATATCTAATGTTTGTCAGACTAACGTGAAGATGGATAATGCGATTGCTTTCGTGCTGCACTATAAACTCATTTTCTGTAGAGGCACTGAAAACATTTTTGGGACAACTTAAGTAGCAGATACGATGATGGGAATAATATAGGGTTCACCTTTTTACACTGGTTTCAACTGTTTATATATATTTGAGATCTTTACAATATATGCAATTTGAAGGTTTTGTACATTATATATGACAACTTTATAAACATGTTTTTAAGTTGTAGACTAATGGTTTTGCCTATGATGGTGCTTTGGTGCTAGTACAGTTAATTTCTTGAATTCTCAAGAATATTGTAAGAGTTTTATTTATAATATAGTTATCTGTTATATTTATGAATAACAGTGAGTTTCTGGTGTTTAATTCAAACCTCTTGATTTTATGTTTGCAGGTATCTATTAGGTGCTAAATTTTCATAGGCTTTGGTGTTTTGTTGCATTTTTTTTTACCATTTCCTCATAAAATTATCAATAACAAGTCTAAACATCTTAAAGATGGAATTTAAAAATTTTCCTAGCAATGACAAGTGAGTAGTAAAGGTGGGATTTAAACTCAGTTCCTCCCTGTCATTCTACCTCCAGGAGAGGCATTTTAATCCTAAAGAGTAAACATATTTAAGTTGCAGCTAGGTGACTCAGTAGATAGAGTGCCAGAGTCCAGAGGACCTGACTTCAAATCTGAAGTCATATACTTCCTAGTTGTGTGATCCTGGGCAAGTCACCTAACTCCAACTGCCTAGCCCTTACCACTCTTCCACCTTAGAACCAATCCTTGTGTCAATTCTAAGGGTTTTAGAAAGAAAAAAATGAATAAACTCTTTGGAGGACATGCTGGAGAGTAGAATTCTTGTGGGATACATTTATTATAGATAACTTTTTCTTTCTAGGCAGATTTTTTGCCTTCTCAGGGGTTGATTGTCTATCTCTATTTTGATGTCTACATAGCTCATTAAGCAATTGGGCCTCTAGGTTGGTGTCCTTGGGTCTGACTTAATAAGGATGAAACCTTAAGGTCACATTGCCTTCCATTCTGTTCATAGTTCTTCTTCAAAGAACAGTTCCCCTGGCTTCATAAGATTCAGCCATACTAAGGCTTTGTCCACTATTGCCTTACTTCTCTGAGGCTTTTTCTGAGGTATGTTCTCATCCACTCAACTGTTAAGTAATCCTAAAGTTTACAGGGATAGGAGATTAGAGGATACAGCATTTTACTGAGGAAGGGAAATTTGAAAAAGAATTTAAAACAGGTTTATATGTTTATGTTGTGTGTGTGCTGACATATAGGTAAAAATAAGATTCTCTAATAAGATTAATTTTAACATTGCATGTGCATGCTTTTTAAAATGTATAATTAAAATTATGATATTGAATATTGGATTTGAAGTAGTCAAAAGCACATATTTGAGTCTTATCTCTGATGCTTCCTATATGATCTTGCTTGAGTCAAGCTCAGAATCTCATTTTTCTCATCTGTTAAAAAATACAGATGAAATAACTTACTTTAAAGTACTTTATAATCATAAAAACATTATAAAAGATAACTATTATTGTTAGCTATATATCTTGGAACAAGTCACAGTTTCTTCCAAAGTAAAATGGAGTAATAATAGCACTTTTCTTGCAAGGTTATAAGAATCAAATGGTAAAAGTGCTTAGCACAGTGCCTGACACATAGTAGTCACTTAATCAATACTTATTCTTAATAAACAAATTTATTTATTATTTAGATATTTTATTCAAGACAATTACTGTTTTAATAAAAAATATTTAATAAATAATAAATTCTGTCTTCTAGCATTAGAAACTTTTTCAATTACTTTTTAATTTTTAAATTTTTTAAAAAACCCTTACTTTCTATCTTGGAGTCAATACTGTGTATTGGCTCCAAGGCAGAAGAGTGGTAAGGGCTAGGCAATGGGGGTCAAGTGATTTGCCCAGGGTCACACAGCTGGGAGGTGTCTGAGGCCAGATATGAACCTAGGGTCTCCCATCTCTAGGCCTGGCTCTCAATCCACTGAGCCGCCCAGCTGCCCCCATTTTTCAATTATTTTAAACTATGGTAGATGTGTAATAGCAAAAAGGAAAGTCACAGGGAAAAATTTTAAAGTACTAATTATGCTTTTTATCTCTTTGGGAAGACTCTAGTATATTAACTCCAACTTTAAAAATCTATCCACTGAGGAAACTAACAATTTCTTTTGAGAAAGACATTTAGACTTCCAATGAAATGATATACTTGCATAACTGGCAAAGTACGTGTTTATTCAGGTATTCTATAGAAGAAGAATAAGGAGAGATCATATTTTAAAAATGTTATCTTCTGTTTCCTAGACACGGAGATGGATTTTCTGTTTCCAGTTTTACTTTTGTCATAGATTTGCCCAAGTAGAGTAGGGTGACCAAATATATTATTTCACCACATATCCGTACAAGATCATGATAATGGTTATTCTGTTACAGTGACCTTTTCTCATTCTTAGTTGTATTATCCTATTGCTAATCTATAATCACATTTTTCTTCTGTTAGTTAATTGAGTGAATGAAAAAAATGAAATAAATTTTTTCTATAGTTAAAGCACTAAGATAAAAATAAAAGATACCAATAGGAAAATAAAGTAATCCCTTATCTCAAGGAGTTTAAATTTTAATAGAGGGAGCCCTCAGATGTAGGGGACTGATGCCTAAGAAGGGAGGGGCTATTCCAGCTTGGGAAAATCTTAGGGAAGGTGAATAAAGCCAAAGGAGAAGCTTCCCAGTTGTGATGGCAGTACTGATTTTTGATTACATATTGATTAATTACTTCCTTGTAATGTATTCAGTTTCTGAGTTGTGTGGAAGAGAGCAGGGAAAGGTTCTATTCTAGAGTGTGTTGGAACTAGCTCAAATTGACTCATGAGAACCAATTGTTAAATTTTCAGTGTATGCCATGGAAATTGGAAAACACTAGAAATCAGGGCTTGATTTATTATTTTTTATTGTTTAGATTTAAGAAATTAATGGAGCAAATGTTTAAAATACAGATCAAACTTAAAAACACAGACTAAACAAAAAATGATTTTTAAACATTTCCTGCCATGCTCTTAATTTCAAAGAACTTTAATTTTATAACAGTAATGATACCAATATAACACTTTTCACTATTATAATACTTTATAGTATTTTAAACATTTGTATATTATCTTGCTTATTCCTTATTGCAATCTGTAGTGTGAGCATGATTATTCCCTGGGATGCTGGTTTGCTTTTGGTCACAGTGCTAGAAAAGTAGAGCCAGAACTACAACCCAAGTTTTGTGATTCTTTTACAGTGTTCTTTTAATTTTACTATCCCAATAATTCAGTCTACCAAAACAGAAATAGGGTGAAAGATAGGTAGCATGTTCAAAGTTTGACCCAAAGAGTCTATATATCACAGAGAAATAGTGTTTGACTTCTACCTTTACCTACCTAGCTAATAAATACCTACCTAATAAATAACCACAGCCAAAGTATACAAAGGACAGGTAAGTGGTACAGGGGAGAGAGTGCTGGACCTGGCATTAGGACAACTGAAGACTCATTTTCCATTCAAATCTGGCTTCAGACACTTACTGGCTGTGTGACGTTGAACAGGTCACTTAACTCCACTTGCCTCAGTTTCTTTATCTGTAAAATGAACTGGAGAAAGAAATAGAAAACCTCTCCAGCATCTTTGCAAAGAAAACCCCAAATGAAGAGTCAGACAAGATTGTAATGACTGAGCATCAACAAAAAAGAATATAAGCTGTTGATTTTTATTTTGTGCACTAATCAACTCAGACTCCATTTTTTTTAGCGTGTTGTTAGATGTGAAATTTTGTCCCATAGATTTAGAGCTAGAGAGGATCTTAGAGATCATCTACTCCAACCTGTTCATTTTATAGTTTTAATTCAGTTCAATGCATATTTACTAAGTATCTACTGTGTACCATGTATTAATCTTAAAGATAAAATACAGGTAATGAGAGAAAAATCATAGTCCCTGACCTCAAAGGTGAAGAAACTAAATCACAGAGAGGTTAAATAATTCTGGAAGGCTTCACAAATTCTTAAAAATAAATGAGTGGGGGGGCAGCTGGGTAGCTCAGTGGATTGAGAGCCAGGCCTAGAGATGGGAGGACCTAGGTTCAAATCTGGCCTCAGACACTTCCCAGCTGTGTGACCCTGGGCAAGTCACTTGACCCCCATTGCCCACCCTTACCACTCTTCTGCCTTGGAGCCAATACACAGTATTGACTCCAAGATGGAAGGTAAGGGTTTTAAAAAAAACAAACAAACAAATAAATAAATAAATAAACAAATAAATAAATAAATGAGTGTAATCAATTACAACAGACTAGGTAGTTAGGTATTGTAGGACAATATTATAATCTTATAGTCAGGGCACATTTGGGATTTATAAATTATAAAATATATTAATTTTACATTCAAATGTTTTCTTTTAAAAAATGGCATTTGTACGGCCCTTTAATGTTTGAAGTACACGTGTGTACATAAGTTTTATGTTTTTGTATATGTGTGTTCTTGTTTGAGATTCTCAATATCCATGGGAAAGCTGATATTTAAATGATTTGTTTATAGTAAACAACTAGGAAGTATTGGAAATAGAATTTGAATCAAGGTGTCCCTCACTCCAAGCTTAATTCTCTCAAAGACAGACTCAACACTTTTCCATATCACCTCCCTCATATGTTCATTTGAAATACATCTCTCCTAATAGCTATATTTTTGTAGCTATTGTCATATTTATATTATTATTTTATGTTTAAGCTGTGAGGTTATTTTTTTGCCAAATGAAGCTATTTTTTAAAATAATGGCTACATTGCTGTCATTTATAAATCCTTTCTTACACTGAATTGGGAGATTAAGTTTAGTTTACAATAATGTTTAGGGCTAAGATTTACTGTATGTGAAAACTGTAATGGTTTTCGTTTTTAAATGCATTTGGAAGTTATCCCCCTCCACAATTTTTTTTTCTCAAGCTGTTTGGAATCCGTTTAAGGAAGTGCTCTAAAATCTTCCATTAAATAAATTGGTCTTGGTAGAAATGGAGACTTTGCAGATAAAACTGTCACCTTGGAATTATTGGTTGAATTTAAATTTCAAGTTAAACTGTATTGGAGTGAAGATGATGTATCAAATAGGGGTATTGCAAATAATCTTTTTTATTGTATACAAAGTTTTCAAAGACTTTTATCTACAAAATGAACTGATGACCAAATGCCTTTTTTAAAATGGTGAAACAAACCTCTACATTTGTAGTAAATCAATAGAAAACATCTATTCACTAGAAAAAGTCCTGCGGCCTTCTCTGGCAGAAGGTCTCAGGGCAGACTTCCTCTGCCTGCTGGGCTTTTCAGAAGGAAATCTGTCTGGTTCTGCAAAGCATTTTACACATAGTTGAATACCTTGCTGGGGAAACCCTTCTGTGACTGTCTTTTTCTATAGTAAATGAGTCTTCCCCCACCCTCTGTGAGGTCTCCCTGCCTGATTAAGAAAGGCCAGAGAGTTGATCTTTATGGCCATAGAAGTTTTTCCCCTCTTTTTTTTCTTTTGGAATCATCTCTGTGATTGTTGACTCATTTCCAGTGCTAATTTGACCAAAATATCTACTCCCCATCTTCCACTTTTTTTGTACTAAAAAGTAAATCTCCTTTCTTTAAGACTTAGGTCTTTCTCTTTTCAACCAAGAGTCTATTTTCTCTGACAGCTGTACAGATAATTAAAGGACATCTTTTGAACATCTTGAAACCTGGAGGATGATTGAGTATTTCATTTAGGCACCAGCTTGGCTCCCCTTTTTCTAACAATCACAATACAAATTTATTCAGATTCAACCAAATTCCCCTAGACAAAGCATTAGCGAATCTAGTTTTTGTCATGAGAGTACCAATTGAACTTTGCTCATATATGTTGCCTATGTTTCCAGTGAGCAACTTTGAAACTTTAAAACACAGAACATTAAAAATAGTTCTAGGATTTAGATAAGAATTTTTTCTTTCTCTCTCAGTGTTAATGACAAAAGTGTCAAGAATGGAACAAAAGGAAAAGAACTTGAACTTTCCTGTGGCTAGACTGGCATTGTTAGTCATATCATGGAGTCCTTGAAGAACCAGAAACCTGGAAACTCTGGTAGTTCTGCTACTGAATCTCTGTGTTATGTAGCCTTGAATGAGTTGTTTCATCTCCTTAGAACTGTTTGGTTCTCTCTAAAACAAAGGAATCAGATTAGATGATCTCTCATATCTCTCTCCCTTTTAAGATTCTGTGATTCTGTAGGCAAAAATAATAACCAAACTCTGCTTTCCTTGATCTTATGAGGTACCCTTCACTTATTCCCTCTATTTGTGTACAAGGAAAAGCAACATGGCATAATGTATAGAGAACTTGCCAAGGAGTCAGAAAAACCTTGATTCAAGGCCTGCCTCAGATACCTATTGCTTGTGTGACTGGACAAATCACTTAACTCTCATTGGGTCCCTGAACAACTTTCTAAGACAATTAATTGCATATCAAATAAAGACAGGAGTGGCCTTACCATATATACAAGTAGTATGTTTACCCACAGTAGTAACTTCTACAGAGCTGTAGACAGTAGACAGTACCACCCCTGCTTTATAATGCCCCTTGAACTTAGAACATCAGTCACCGATCCGCCTTCTCCTGTATTCTCCTTGCCTTTTACTCTTCTTTTTTAACCATGTCCCTCTCAAAGAAATAAAAATGATAGTGCATAGGATCTAATAAAAATGAACATGGATAAGCACTACATGGGATACAAGCAGTCAATAATCTTTTCAAGCCTTTAACTAAGTATACTTTTCCTTTCCATGTGTACTTCCTTCCCCCACCCCTACACCTACTTTTTAATTTAGGAAAATCTTCAAAGGAGGGAAGAGATGCCAAGGAAAAAAAATGTGGTACCTTTAAGCTCATAAGAGGGAAGACCATCCCAGGAATTAACCTGTTCCTCTCCTAACCTTTGGACTTGAAATCCCTGATGTCCCTAGATGTCTTTGTGGTGTGTTGGGGGAACCAGAGAAGAAGGGTAAGGTTATCCTTTGTTGCCCTTAAGAAAGTAACTCTTCTTAATTAAATTAAAATATCAACTGATTATTTAATTAATTCCACAAGTTATTAAAATATTCAAAATACAGTATTTAATTTCAGCTCTCCTGTCTCCACCCCAACATGACTACTCTCTTCTTTTAATACAGACAACTGCATTTTCCCCCAGTTTCTTCATATGAATTGTTTCATTCCACCCAGTTCGCCCCTGCCCTATCTCCTGTCAAGGTTTTCAGCTTCCTGAGTTTCCTGGTTGTTTTCCAATAGCTTCACCAGCAGGTTTCTATCACTCTAGGGGCCTGGTCTACAAGGAGGGATGAGCCAAGTAATTAGTCCCAAAGTCATGGTCTTCACTGAGTGATGGGAATATACCTTTCAAAGTAGGGAGGAGGCAGAGTTGGAAAAGAAGAGAGAAGGAGGCTGAGGATTATGAACTGTATTAGTTAATGGTTTTGTTGTCTGTTTTCATGGTTGTTCATCCTTTGTTTTTGAAGATCAATGATGTCATGATGGTGATGTCTTGACTTATGCATGAATTTGATTAAAGTGAGGCAGAGTTGTGCAGAATAGACTCTAGATTCATTGGTATGGAAACAAAAGAAGTAACCCAATCTGATCTCTTCAGCATCATGTATTTGATCTCTTGCTAAAAATGAATTCAGTCTATAAACCGAGTGGCACAGTTTAGAGTACATGAGACACAAATAAAACCTAAGTTTGGTTCCTGAGTCTAGCTGAAACTAGCAAGCCAGTGTATTAAGTAAGATTAAAGAATAATAGGAGGTATCCAGGGCTTTGAGGAGCTTGGGAATAAGAATGGCTGCACCATTGAGTGAAGCTGATTGTAGGAAGGAGAGGCCTTTGATTTATGTCTCCTGGGATGAGAGCAAAGGGGAGGATTGAGGAATGGGGAGAGCACACTTAGCACTAAATATAGGATACAGAGAAGAGTCTGTCCCCACTATTGTTTTTCTGGATACTCTTTGTTGGAGTTCACAAGCCAGCAAAAGTCAAAACAAAACAAAAAGCATAGTAGTAGCCACAGGAATAGGAGAGATTTGACAGAAAGTAAACAAACATTTCACTCCTAGGTAGGGTTGTATTGTAGGCTGGAAGAACTCTCATACTAGAGATATTTAATGCAACACTTCCTTTTGAATGTTAAATATAGTCAATAGGTGAATTTGAGGAGGAAAAATCATGTTGCTTGTTTTCCATTTAGTAAGACAAAGGAGGTGATGGAAGAATTTCATAAGGTGTTATACCAGAAGATATTTGTAGGAAAGAAGGTTGAGTTAGAAGTAGAGCTGTAGGTTTGAGAAAAAGGAACTTTTCTTTTTTTCCCTTTCTTTCTTTCTCTACCTTCTTTTCCTCCCCTTTTCTTTCTTTTTTCATTTCCTTCTTCCTTTTATCTTTCCTTCATCTCCACCCCAATGAACTCATAATTTTGGGGCCAGACTTAGTGTGGGCATTGAATTGACTTTAACCCTGTTGTAGAGTACAACTTTAGAGTATAAAAGATTCACCAGCCTGACGCCTCTATAACAGGGATTATAAATATGTAGAATTATGCCCAATGAAATTCCATCATTTCCCTGGATACATTTTCTACTAGGATCTCTATATTTCTGCCTTCTCCATTGTTTTTTAACTATACTATTAGAGGCAACTAGGTTGTACAGTGGATTGAGCACCAGACCTAGAGTTGGGAGGACCTGGGTTCAAATCTGACCTTAGACACTTCTTAGCTGTGTGACCCTAGACCAGGGGTCAGCAACCTTTTGGACTGTGAGAGCCATAAATGCCACATTTTTTAAAATGTAATTTCGCGAGAGCCGTACAGTGCTCACAATGCACACTCCTGGAACAGTGCACGCTCCTGTAAAAGCTCCTAAAAAAAATTGACTTTATGGCTCCTGCAGAAAGAGCCATATCTGGCCCTCAAAAGAGCCAGATATGGCTCGAGAGCCATACATTGCCGACCCCTGCCCTAGTCAAATCACTTAACTCAAATCCCCTAGTCTTTACTACTCTTATGCTTTGGAATCAATACTTAGCAATGATTCTAAGACAGAAGATAAAGGCTTTTAAAAAGAAAGAAATGGTGCTACTAGTGTTTATTGCTGTTTTTCTAAATAGAGTTGTTTTTCATGCCCATTGATTCTAACAATATGCATTTTGGCATATGGAGATCAATTGCATTTCATTGTTCTATTTCTCAAATTGTTCTTTAACTAGAACAAGTGAGCATTCATATGTGTTTACATGTGTTAAATATTTTATTTTAACTTGGGTGTATATATATGTGTGTGTATATGTGTATATATATATATATGTATATATATATATATAAATTGGTCTGTTAAGAAAAAGTAAGGAATGAAGAGTAAATGAGAGGAGAGAGAGAGAGAGAGAGAGAGAGAGAGAGAGAGAGAGAGAGAGAGAGTCAGTGTGTGTGCTGGATTAAATGAATTCTAAGTTCCTTTCAGTTCTAGATCTATGAGCCTATTGAAAATCACAAAGGGAAGGTTTCTATATCTATAGATCAGGGGTCGGCAACGTATGGCTCTCGAATCATATCTGGCTCTTTTGAGGGCCAGATAAGGCTCTTTCTGCAGGAGCCATAAAGTCAATTTTTTTTCAGGCACTGTTCCAGGAGCGCACACTGTGAGCACTGTATGGCTCTCACGAAATTACATTTTAAAAAATGTGGCGTTTATGGCTCTCACGGCCAAAAAGGTTGCCAACCCCTGCTATAGATAAACCCACAGTGGAAGAAGTGGCTCATTAAAATTGCACCTGTGGGAAGAGAGGCCCAGTGCAAGCACAGTCAAGGAAACTCTCATCAGGAGGAGAGAACTGGTGCTTTGTACACCCATGGGAACTGGAAGATGGGGAAAAGAATCTAGCTCAGTCCAGTGCATGTGGCACCTAGGGGAACTCAGGGACAGTAAGTACTCCCTCCACCTTAGCAGTAGACCTGAATTTTCATATAAAGACAAAGTCAAAAAAAAAGAAAATGAGCAAAAACCAGAGAAAAATGTAATGTTAGAAAGTTATTTTAGTGAGAAGATAAAAATATAAACTCAGAAGAGGACAACAATGCCAAATGGACATATATAAAGCCTCAAAGGAAAGTATAAAAGGGTATCATATCCAAAATGACCTCCTGGATGAATTTGAAAATGAAATTTTGCAAAATCAAATAGAGAAGTATAAGAAAAATTGGGGTGGGGTGGGGGGGAATGAGTCAAACAGCATGGTAAGTGATACCAGGACTAGAATGAATATGATGGTGAAAAACCGATTAGGTGCCTTAAAGGAAACCTTTCTTGAGCTCCTTAGTTTTAAGTATAGTGGGAGCTCACTTTACTCAACCTCATCACATGCAAATTTAGATGCTCAGATGAATGGTTTTAAAAAGTTTGAAGGCAGCAGTGCCAACATAGTCAACACAGGTTTGCTTCCTTACTGATGTGAACCCTAAATTCCTGATTCTGATTGTGAAGTGCAGTTGCACTGCATGATTGACTCTTATCTGAAGTCATACAGTGTTAAAAATCTTTTCCCTACTTTATCCTTTATAGAGCAAAAAAAACAGGATATCCCACATAGTCAAGTAAATTGATCTTTGAAATCCCTGAAATTTGAATGTGCATAGCCACATCTGTACTTCACCCTGTATTCACTCTTTTCCTTTATCCTGATCTCCTCTCCTTTTCTGTTCTTCCCACCACTCTTCTTCATATCCCTGCTCTAATACCCTCTCTCCTCCCCGCTAATATTCTCCTATTGAGATCTTTCCAGAAACCACTAACACCAATCCAGACCAAGCGATGCAGACAGGACCATGAAAGACCCCAAGACACATTGCCCCTTCCTCAGCAGGAAGAAGTTTTGATGAGCAAGACCATCACCCATTTCTCGCCTTGGACTCATGGTTCCTCTCCCTTACACCCCCCCCCCCCGCCCCCGCCATCTCATACTCCCATTTTTCCTTTTTAAATACATTGAATGACTGGGATGATAGATCCTGGGACCAAAGCTCCCTTTCCCCCTTTTCCATGTTAGCCACCCTTCTTTCCCCTGTGCTCGCTGGAATTCCAGAACAAAGCAGTTGTTCCACTCCATAGGGCATTGTTACTTCCTATGCTGTGACCTGACAGGTCCATGATGAATTAATGTTCTGGACCTATACTATCTGTACCATGTTAGGAATTATACAATCATGGGAACCAGCTATGTTCCTCCTTAAAACAGCCATTGAGAGATATCTCAGATTGCTTAATCCTAGATCACCACCATATAAAAGATTACCCCCTTCTCTACCCAAGGGGAGACCCCCAGCCATCTACTGGTTGTGGGCTCCTTCCTTGCTTTCCCTTTCTCTCCCCTGCCCTTTCTACAATAAAGCCTTCCTATATTATTCAATCTCTCTGTCTCATTTGCCTCTTGATTATACCCCGTCAGACAGTCTGACAACACCCAGTTGACTATTGAAAAAGATAAAGGCAAAAAATATATAAAATAGATATTTTTAATGATGCACTAAAAATAGGTAATTTTGCCAGATTGTGCCTTGTAGGACTTGTGCCCAGGCTTGCAGTTCTCAATCTGAGTCATTACATTATTCTAGGCCAGGCATTGGCTCCTGCATGAATCTTTTTCTTGCTTTTGGCAGATCCCATCTTCATCAGATCATGCTTCTCATTGGTCATTGGTAGAGGCACCAAGGTGCAAGGGTGGTGATGTTGGTGGTTCTAATAAGTCTAGGGAAGATTGTGGAGTACCTAGATATGTTTATATAGGAAATATTTGTTAAATTATGAGGTTTGCTATTATGTTTACAATAGTTTTGGGGACATTGTAGTTGTATAAGATGAGGTCCTACTGTACTTTCCTTATAAGTTATCATGTATTGTCTTATCTATGTATATATTATACTTCTATTCTTTTTTCATTTTATCTTTGTATCCTTAGTGAAGGGGTCAGCAACCTTTTTGGCCGTGAGAGCCATAAACGCCATATTTCTTAAAATGTAATTTTGTGAGAGCCATACAGTGCTCACAATGTGCGCTCCTGTAACAGCACCTGAAAAAAATTGACTTAATGGCTCCTGCAGAAAGAGCCATATCTGGCCCTCGAAAGAGCCAGATATGGCTCGAGAGCCATACGTTGCTGACCCCTGCCTTAGTGCTTATAAATGGTTTACATACAATAAATCTTAGCTGAATATTTTCTCAAAATGCTTTATTTTCTGAATTGCTCATGATAAGGGGATTTAAAATCAGTATATTTATTTTACTTGTTTATTGTTGAAGAATAAAAGTAATTTGCCTTATCTTTTGAGAGCACTAGTGTTTTCAATGGTCATCAGGTTTTAATGGTCAATATTTTGCAAATGGATATTTTTTCTTTTACCTACAGTTTCTAAAAATATAGTACATGGTTTTCAAATGAAGGACATTTTTGTATTTGTATAAAAGTTCTTACTTTGAAAAGAATTTTGGCACTGATTGTTTCATTTGATCCTCATGATCACTCTGTTCCTGGAAGAAGGCCTATATAAAATTTTACAGATGAGGAAATTGCAAAGCTAAAGGATTTGTTGAAGGCACATAGGTAGACTATCCAAAATTAGAATTTGTTTTTCTGATTTCTGTCCCTATACTAAACAATACTATTTCATACAGTTAAGTTTCTCCTTGAAAAGATATTATTTTTTGACATATTTCAAATACTCATTTTAAAAGAAAAAATATTATATACCACCAAATAATTACAAAGATACATATTTCTTTCACTGACCTAGTATTATAGTGCTTACCTTATATAATAACCAACTATCAGTTGTTTGATAAATGTATATAAATTGATAACCACCAGTTCATTTCTTTTAGAGTGAACTTGATTTTCAAATATTAGTATATTATTAGCTGGCCTCACATTACAAATATTTCCAGTAAGCAAACCCAAATCAATTTTATATTTAGCATCTAACTTGTGGCCTTTTAAACATTAAATCATATTTTAAATATTCAATTAAATTGTTTTTTGATCCTTTTTAGAAAAATATTAGTGGTTAGGTATGAAGGGGAAACAAGCTTGCAGGATATTTCTAAAACCATAGTTTATTTCATTTCTTGTTTCGTAAATTTTGCCAGAGAACTTCTTAATGCAACAGAAATCAGATTTGGTGTGTATTTTTGCACAAAATCAAATTGTACAGGCGCCACCTCAGAGTTCTCCAAAACATTAGGAGGATAAGATTCCACCAGGATGTAGCTCAAGAAAGAGGTAAAGCTGTGTAAGGAGCTGTTGAGATAAAGCAGTAAGGATGAGTTTTACTGGAAAATGAGGGTTAGTATAAGTTATTTTTAAAGAACTTTGCTTAGTTTTGTGCTTATTTATTTGGATTTGTACCATAAATTCCCTAGAGCTTTGTTTTATAGAGATAAATCACAACTGAAAGAGGAATGCATGACCCTGAAGGCTGTACTCCAGTGTCAGGATGTAAATGTTACCCTGTACTTGAGAGTCACTAATGACTTCGAGCACTTAAAGGCTACAGCTATAGAGACTGAAAAGGATGAACATACTAAACTCATTTTATTTATTAAAGCCAAGATGTTTCCCTTTCTAGAGTTATTTAATTTAATTGTAGTTCCCCTGTCCTCCATTCACCAAATCAAAATTCCCAATTTCCAAATGAGTCTTCATAAATTTAACCTTCCTGTTTGTTTGCAAGACTGCTTTTGAAATGCCCTGTCATCAAGCAATGATTCTTTGTGATTACTATTTTCCTCAAATCCCAGAATTGATGGAGAAGGGAAGAAGAACCATTGAGAATCTTAGGATCACATATTTCAAGCTAGAAGGAAGAACATTTAGTTGATCATCTTGTTTTAAATTTGAAAATTTCAGTGAATTTTCCAAGGTTATTCAACTAGGAAATATCAAAACTATATCCTACCCCAGAAGATGGCAAATCCATTCTTTCCACTATACCATATTGCTTCTTTTATTGCCCATCTTTTTTTTAGCATAAAATGTTTATTTTTTAACAAATAGTTCCACAATTAGGTGACAACCCATCATAGAAGTATTATTTTTGATGTGCTGATGGATCTGATTTTTATCATTTTTTTCTGTTGTGTATCTCTCATCTAAATTTTCCTTAAAATTCTTAAAGTACTTGCACCTCATGTGCGTGATCTTCTTATTCTTTTAGTAAATAAGAGAGACCACGGTTAATATTTGGGGTGCCCTTCATTCTTATATCATTTGGGGCCACTTTTTCTGGTCATTGTGTCCTAAGTCATTTCTAGCCACATGCCACTTCTGATAGACAAGAAATTGTAAAATGTTATAGCCTTATTATGTGCACTTGATAGTCTTTCATGAACCCCCCCTTTTTTTTGTAGTTAATTATCCTAAAATCACATTCTATCCATGATTTTCAGGATGTTACATTTAGGAGACTTTTGATGTTTAAGAAGAGATGGGATTTTGCTTCGATAAGCAATTATATATGAGAACAAAACACCACGCCATTTCTCAAATTCATTCTGATCCAACTTGTCCTACTGTTAATCTTGCCCTTGCTTTTTGTCCATCAGCTGTGGCTACCTAACATATAGATATAGATGCACATACATATATAAAAATAAATACTAATTCATTGAACTGCCTCTCATCAATTGGGCAAAATGTATTCTTCATCTACTTTGGCAATGTTGGTGATTAGATGAATCTCTCTTATTCATGTGGCCATATTAAAGAGATGAAGATACTTAATGCCTCTCACTCTCCTTCTTGTTAAAATGTTGCAGGACTATTTCTGTGCCGGACAAAAGCATCATGATGTTTGTTTCAGAACACAGGGCTCTCTCCATGTTTACATTCGACAATTTACTCAAACATTAAATATAACAAACACTGGGTCAATAAAAATACCACACTTGGATACAAAATACAATTTTCATACTAGAAAGCCATACTACTGACTTGCTTCCTTTTTCTAACCTGGAGGGAACTTGTCTATGCTTGGATTTGTATCTGGAGCACAGAGGAAGTCATTCTGAAATTTTGATGTTTCCTTTTCTAATCTGATTTTTTTTAATTAAGAAAGTACTACTTTTATTTGACACTTTTCTGTTTATTTGACAATTTCTATTGTTACTTTGAATGACATCATTGTTTTATGTTATGTCAAAGGTCACAGAAATGAATAATAATTTGTGGATGTATAATGTTTTAAAATTTACAAAGCTTTGAAGAACTATTCTAATATATATATATATGTATATTTTTAAATGAGTAAGTTCATTTTCCTCTTAGCACACTAAGATTTTGGGTCTCTGTCAAGAGGTTTACTTTGTGACCAAGCAAGACATTAATTCACATAGAAAGGGCTTCCAGGAAGCTGTCTGAATGGGCTCTCTTCCAATGCTATTCATTGGCATGGGCTCATTCCATGCTTTTGCAAGGAGACTATCACAGTAAGATTATAAAGGTGGCTTCCCAGAAGTGCAAGCAATTATTTACTCAAAAAGTCTGGCCATACCTCATAATTCAAAATATTTTTCCCTAATCATATTTTTTCCTAAACTCTCTGTAGAATGATTTTTACAAACCTAGGCCAGATATTTTAATATGCTATGGATTACCCTCCAAAACAAAATCTTCTTTAAAGATGGATTTTGGANATATATATATATATATACATATATTTTTAAATGAGTAAGTTCATTTTCCTCTTAGCACACTAAGATTTTGGGTCTCTGTCAAGAGGTTTACTTTGTGACCAAGCAAGACATTAATTCACATAGAAAGGGCTTCCAGGAAGCTGTCTGAATGGGCTCTCTTCCAATGCTATTCATTGGCATGGGCTCATTCCATGCTTTTGCAAGGAGACTATCACAGTAAGATTATAAAGGTGGCTTCCCAGAAGTGCAAGCAATTATTTACTCAAAAAGTCTGGCCATACCTCATAATTCAAAATATTTTTCCCTAATCATATTTTTTCCTAAACTCTCTGTAGAATGATTTTTACAAACCTAGGCCAGATATTTTAATATGCTATGGATTACCCTCCAAAACAAAATCTTCTTTAAAGATGGATTTTGGAAAGTGCTTTGTATTCTTTGTAGAAAATTAAGGGTTTTCAAATACTTTATTTTGACCATCAGCACCACTTTGCTTTTTCTTTTTGAATCATTTATGATGATGATTTATTTTTTTGTCCAATTTGACTCTGGGATTTTTAGAGGTCAAATGAGTACTTAATCACTGATTTATCACAGTTGTAAATTCCATTTCAAAGGAGTTCTTGAAACATTCAATCAGGAACAGTTAGGTGCTTACAACCCTATCTTTAACAATCCCACTTAAAATTTTCATAGACTACAGATAAAAAAAAAGATTCTCAGAAGCAATTTAGTCCAACTTTCATGGACTAAGACCAACATCTTAAATTAATGGTCATCCTTTTTTTTTTTTTTTTTGCTTGGAGACTTCATGTAAGTGGGAAAGGGGAGACCATTATGAGGCATTTAAATTTTGAATAGCTTTGATTATTATGATTTTTTTCTGAATCAAGTCTAAATTTGCTTTTCTGCAGATCCACACAGTTCTCCTACTTCTGCCTTGTTGTCAAGCAGGTCTAATTTCTTTTCCATATAGCTTTTTCTTGAGGTTTACTCTACCAACCTGTACCCTCATTGGCAAGTTGAGTCACCAGAGGGTCACTGACTATATTCCTTGGGTTTCTAGGGGTTTCTTCCAGAGTTTCCCAGCATACTGTGGAATAAGACTTCTTCCAACACTATGCTCCCTATTGAATACAGCCAAACTTAATTAGCCTTTAGAAAAGGAAAAGTTAAACAGGCATATAATATATACACATCTATGTACATACATATATTTATGTGAATATATGTATATTTTTTTCAATAAGGAACAGTTGAATAGTTTTAGTTTCATGCTGCTAGTTTGTTAAACCCTAGAGATCTATACTACCTAATATGGAAGAGATAAATTTAGCTTGAACTCTTTTAGGCTGCATTAGCAAGTAATCTGTCATAAAAATAATCTCAAAGTATAACCTCAAGATCATATTACATCACAGAGGTATATTTATCCATGTGGATGAGTTTGCTATATAATATATGTTTAAGTACAGTATTATTTAAGCACACTACAGGTAAAACTTAAATACAACATGATAAAGCTTTCTTTTCACATTGGGGTATTGAAGGTGGCTCTTAAATTGTAATTATCAGAGAGAAATAACATTAATTCATTACTGATTTTTAATATTTAAACTGAAAATGTGACCTCTCTAACAGAAAAGAAGCCTCGTGATAGAATAAGACTAGTTACACTTTATGGGGAAAGGAAAACCTGGGAATATGAAGTATTGCTACTCATTAAGGGAGAAAGAATAAAATATTAGGGGGAGAGCCAAGTATCTTGGCAGGAATATAATGATGCTGGCAAGTATGTAGTATTTTAGAAAGAACACTAGATTTGAAGTTGGGATTTGTTTGGATTTTAGCCCTACCATTTAGGTTTAGAAATGGAATGTAAATTAGAGTTAATCTAATGGGATGGTGTCAAACTCAAACAGAAATGGGAGCTACTAGACCATTAAAGATCTTTATAGGCCATATATTGACCCAGAAAAGAAAGTTTATTTATTTCTCTTTTTTAATATATCAACACTTTAAAAACTGATAGGAACTCTATTTTGATATGGTTACATATGTACTGGGAAGTATTGTGGGCTACCTCTTTGACACTTGATCTAATTTAATCCTCTCATTCTGGGCATAGGACAGTACAAGCATTATTAAGTACATTGCTTAAGGGCACGCATTTGTAAATAGTAATGACAGGATTTCAATCCAAATCCTCTGACTCAAAATCCAGGGCTTGTTCCATTTATTGTGTAATTACTACCTGTGTGATGTTGGTTAAATCATTATACCACTTTGACTCTCTGTTTCTTCATCTGATGAATGATAGTATTATAAAAGAAAGAATAAGATGATTTTATTTTATTTTTTAAAACCCTTACTTTCCATCTTAAAATCAATATTGTGTATTTGTTTCAAGGCTGAAGAGTGGTAAAGGCTAGGCAATGAGGGTGAAGTGACTTGCCCAGGGTTATACAAGTAGGAAGTGTCTTGAGGTCAGATTTGAATCCAGGACCTCTCATCTCTAAACTTGGCTATCAATCCACCGAGCCACATAGCTACATTTGGATTATTTTAATAATAATAATAAGTAACATTTATATAACAATAATAAGGCAACAGGTACTGTGCCAAATACTTTACAATTATTATCTCATTTGATCCTTACAACAGTCCTGTGTGTGCTCAGTACTATTATTATCTTCATTTTACAGATGAGAAAACTGAGGCAAATAGAGGAAAAATTATTATTTTCAGGGTCAAACAGCTAAGAAGTATCCAAGTCCAGATTTGAACTAAGTTTTTCTAGACTCCAAGTGCTTTCAGCTCTAAATTTATGAACCTTTGACCTGTCAGTTATGGCAGTACAACAGGGCAAAAGGAAGGAGAAACAAAAATGATGGATTAGAGGAAGTAATTAAACTAACAATAATAAATAGTTTAAATTGGCTTAAAGTGCTTCCTAGCTGTATAGTAGATAGAGTGCTGACTGAAGTCAGAAGGACTCCTCTTCTTGAGTTCAAATCTGGCTTTAGATACTAATTGAATGACCCTAAGCATGTCACTTAACCCTATTTGCCTTAGTTCCTCATCTATAAAATGAACTAGAAAAGGAAATGGCAAACTATTCTAGTATTTTTGCCAGAAAATCCCAAATAAGGTAAAAAAGAATTGGGTTCAACTGAAGGAAAGACTGAATAATTTGCATGAATTATCTCTTTGATCTTCAGAACAACTCTTTGGAAGTACATGATAGAGAATGAAGACATCCAAGAGCATGTCCAAAAGCAGTAGTATGAGGCTATAGAAGTAAGGCAGAGAATAAATATTACACTGAGATTAGAATAATGGCCAGGCTTAGACCTCAGAGTGGTTACTTGGAATCTTGAAAGCATTTTTTTTGCGACTCAACCCTTTTTTCATTCATATAATTCAAATGCCAGAGCCCATGTGAAATCTTTAACCTCAGTTTAAAGGCTCCATTTATCACAATGCACCAAAAAGATAAAAAAAATCATATGATCTTTATTGAGAGAAATGTAATTCTCCTTAGAAGCCCGTTATACTCAAAAAATTTAAAAGATTTTTCTGGTTAATAATGGCAATATCCACCTTCAGTGCTTTTCATTTACATCTGTCCTAATTTATGTACCTTATGTATAAAAATTGGTGGGGAATATAAATAGTCTTTCAAAGCATTTTAATTTCAAGACTTAAACTTAGGTGTGTTTTATGACCTATCTTCAAATTATGTGGGCAGGTATATAAGGTTAGTATGTTTCAAAATAGATATTTATGTGTTAGTAATTAAAATTTTATTTTTTGAACATTTCATACTTTTATTTATACAATGGGACCTGTAGCAAATAGTATTATAGTCTAAAACATTAGCACACTCTTATAAAACATCTATTTGGCATATCTTAGAGAGTGGACAAGAATCATATCCTTTTAACAATAAAGATTAAGTACACATTCTTACTTGCAAATACATTCTCTTTCTATAGTTTACCATGTATTCCATTACAATCTCAAGGATGCCCCATGTTAATAGTCAGAGCATTTATACCTCCATTTTATTAGAAAGAAATGATGAAGTAATATTCAGATAACACATTACTAATTTACCCAATTCCTCTTTTTGTTTTTGTTTTTAGTAAATTTTAATCTTTTATTTAGAGACACTTCTTTGATTTAGGGCAGCCTTTAATGGGAATTTTTAGTGGGAATTTTAGTAACCTTTAAATAGGATTTTGGTTCATGAACTGGCTGTTTAGAATTATACCACATTGTCCCTTTTTTGAGGGTGGGGGGGGTGAATTTGCCTGGTCTTCTTTCATATTTCTAGTAGAAGGGGAAATATTAGCTCTTCATTCATTGTTTACAAAAGGTGTGAGACATAACTAATGTCTGGATGCTCTAAATTCTAGAGTTTTTATTGTTTAGGGGCGGTTATATGAAAGATGAATTAGTTTTATTCTGTTTTGTCCCAGAGGGAAGAAGTAGGAACAATCAGTAGAAGTTAAGTTAGTTGAGGTTTAACAAAATAATAACTTAATCATTAGGCTTATCTAAAAGTGGAAGGACTGCCTCAGAAGGTAGACATTCCTTCTCATTGGGTCCCTTTAAGAAAGACTTAAAGGCCCACTTTGGAGATATTTTAGAAAAGAAAAGGGATGCTTGATCAAGTTGGCTTCCATGGCCTCTTCCAACATAGATTCTATAGTTCTGGTTATATTTTGATAAACGAACATGCTCTTCTTCGTGTCTTCAACTGAACGGTGATTGAAATTCTAGGTAAAGAAAAATACCCAACCTCTTTAGGATGTATTATTGANTATTATATTGGCTCAGCCTATACATGAGCAATTAGTATTTTTCCCACTTGTTTAGATCTGACTTTGTGTGAATAATGTTTTGTAATTGTGTTCATATAGTTCCAGATTTGCCTTGCAAGTAGATTCCCAGGCATTTTATATGATCTAGAATTATTTTAAATGGAATTTCTCTTTCTATCTCTTGCTGATGAACTTTGCTGTTAATATATAAATTCTCATGATTTGTGTGGGTTTATTTTGTATGCTGCAACTTTACTAAAGTATTATTTCAGCTAGCTTTTTAGTTGATTCTCTAGGATTCTCTAAGTATGTCATCATATCATCTGCAAAGAGTTTAATTTCTTCATTTCCTACTTTAATTCCTTCCATTTTTTCTTATTGCTAAAGCTAGCATTTCTAGAATAATTTTAAATAATAGTGGTGATAATGGGCATCCTTCCTTCTCTCCTGATCCTATTGGTAAGTCTTCTAACTTATCCCCATTGCAGATATAAGGGCCAGAATTGTAAGGGGTAAAAATTAAGGGGTTGGACTAAATTTATCAGAGTGTGGTCACCAGGAATGAATCAGTTCCAAATCATTTTTTATGGTAGTTTATTTTCAAAAGGAGAAAGAGTGAAAGTAAGAAAATCATAGAGAATATTTACTTTGGCCTAGTTTGAAGCAGGCAGGGCTATAGCCCCAGCAAAGGGGGTACAGAGGTAAATTAAACAAGTGTTTTAGCCACAAGGCCTCCTCCGAAATGAGGGGTCTCTTCAGAGTCTAGTACTCCAGAACAAGCCAAGGAAGGGAGTCAGCCCTTTTCACTCACTCACATGGTAGTCCTAATAGAAAATAGAAAGCA
The DNA here is from genome assembly GCF_016433145.1 of Gracilinanus agilis. Lineage (NCBI taxonomy): Eukaryota > Metazoa > Chordata > Mammalia > Didelphimorphia > Didelphidae > Gracilinanus > Gracilinanus agilis. The sequence goes on from NC_058131.1 coordinate 541,154,656, forward strand.
GTCCAAAGTCCTCAGCTGGAGCCCCTCTTGGGTCAAGTTGAAGGCAAAACCCTCCTCACAGGAAGTTCATGCCACTTATTAAGACCATTCCTTTCTTCACTTCCTGTGCCTTCCTCCCACTTTATGTGTACTGATTACAGCTAAATCTTTGCTTAGAACTGCCCACGAGACAGTGAGTTGATTCTGATTTGTCACTCACTATAGCACACATGGGTCACAGACCTCACCATACTTAAGGATAAGTGGGGTGTACACACTTCTGGTGATTAAATCTAAAAATGAGCAGGGGAGAGTTAATCCCATCTTCACACAGAAGATACTTTTTGATGATTTTAGGTAGATACAACTTATTTTAAGAAATGGACCATTCATTTCTATGCTTTCTAGTGTTTGGGTTTTTTGTTTGTATTTTTAAACAGAAATGGGTGTTGTATTTTGTCAAAGGTTTTTCTTGCATGTATTGAGATAATCATGTGATTTCTGTTAGTTTTCTTATTTATATGGTCATTTATACCAATAATTTTCCTAATATTAAAACAGCCTTGCATTCCTGGTATGAATCCTCCCTAGTCAGTGATTCTTGTGATATATTGCTGTAGTCTAATATTATTTTATTTTAAATTTGTGCATCTATATTCATTAATAAAATTGGCCTATAGTTTTCTTTCGCTGTTTTTGCTCTTCCTGGCTTAGGTAAGATTACCATATTTATTTCATAAAAAGATTTTTGTAGGATTCTTTCTCTGCCATTTTTCCCAAATAATTCATATAGCATTGGGATTAACTATTCTCTAAATATTTGATAGAATTCACTTGTGAATCCATCTTGCACTTGGCATGTTTTCTTAGGGAATTCATTGATAGTTTGTTCAATTTCATTTTCTGAGATGGGATTATTTAAGTATTATATTAACTTTTTTGTTAATCAGAGCAATCTACATCTTATTGAATATTCATCCATTGTGCTTAGATTGTTAGATTTATTAGCATATAGTTGAGCAAAATAGCTCTTAGTAATTGCTTTAATTTCTTCTTCAATGATGGTGAGTTCATCCTTTTCATTTTTGATACCTGATCATTTTATTTTTTCTATTCTTTTATTAATCAAATTAACCAATAACCTTTCTATTTCATTTGCTTTTTTTATAAGACCAATGCCTAATATTAATTATTATTTCAATGGTTCTCTTACTTTCAACTTTATTATTTTTTTCTTAGAATTTACAATTTAGTTTGAAACAGGGGATTTTAAAATTTGTTTCTTTTGTAGTTTTTTAGTTGCTCACCCAATAAATTAATCTGATGTAAGCATACAGAGATATAAATTTTACCCTAAGCAGTGCTTTGGTTTTTATCTGATAAATTTTGATATGTTGTCCTCTTGTTATCATTCTCATTTATGAAACTATTGATTGTTTATATAAGTTGTTCTTTGAACCCATTTTTTGCATTAGATTATTTAGTTTCCAATTAATTTTTTTATTTGTCTTTCCATGGATCCATATTGATTATAATTTTCATTGCATTATGATGTGAAAATTATGCACTTATTAGTTCTAATTATTTGCATTTGGTTTGAAGTGTTTATGCCCTAATACATCATCAATTTTTGTATAGGTGCAATATAATGTTGAAATGAAGATATTACTTTCTATTCCCATTCAGTTTTCTCCAAAGACCTATTAATTCTAACATTTCTAAAATTCCATTCACTTCCTTTATTATTTTCTTGTTTATTTTTTGGTGTCATTTATCTAGATCTGAAAGGGGGTAGTTGAAATCACTCTCTAGTATAGTTTTACCTTCTATTTCATCCTTAAGTTCATTTAATTTCTGTTTTCAAAATTTGGAGAATATACCATTTGGTGCATATATCTATATATCTATATCTGTATATGTTTAGTACTGATATTACTTCTTTGTCTTGTGAGGGGGTGAAGGGATGAAGGTAGGAGGATTGGAGGAATGGGAGAAAGGAGAAAGGAAGGTAGTGGAAGGGAAAGGAAGGTAGTGGTCCCCAGCCTGGCAGGGGGAAATCGACCAGAGCCCTTCAGGGGCTCAAATAAAAGATCAGAAAGCAACTTTAGGTTTTAGAATACCTAGGTTTTATTTAAATTAGAAAGGGGAAGGTCTAGGAAAAACTAGGATATAGATAGAAAGGTAAAAAGATGCCAAGAGAGAGCTCAGGATACAAGAGCTTCCGGGGGCTGGAGAGCAGACCCTCCCAGGGTAGAGAGAGCCTCCAGGGTAGAGAAAAAGAAAAGGTGCCATACTCTCTTTTATACTTTCTCTGACACCTCCCACAAAGGAAGTGGGAGTTGTCAGGGGAAATTGTAGCAGAGAGCCCTGGGAGTTGTAGTCTTCCAGGCTTCCAATTGATACAGTCTATACTACCTTTTAGGAAGATATAAGGAATTTCTTTCCTTATCTCTTTTAATTGGATCTATTTTTGTTTTTATCTTTGTCTGAGATCATGATTTCTACTCCTGCTTTTTTTTTTTAACTTCTGATGATTACAATAATTTCTGCTCCTGCCCCTCACTTTTACTCAGTGTGTCTACTTCTTCAAATGTGTTTCTTGTTAACAACATATCATGGTATCCTGTTTTTTTTAATCCACTCTGCTATCCACTTCCATTTTATTGGTGCGTTCACACATTTACATTTTGAGTTATGATTACTAATTATGTATTTTTTCCAACTTATTTTCCCCTTTTGATCCTGCTCTTTCTCTTTTCACTCTGTCCCTTCTCATAAGTGTTTTACTTTTATTTCCCCTCCCTTCTATTACTCTCCCTCTCCTTGTCTTAGTCCCCTCCTATTTTTTATAGGGTAAAATAGGATTCTATTCCTGAATGAATGTTTGCTTTTCCCTCTCTGGGCCAAATATGACCAGAATAAATATTTTGTTTAGAAAATTTTTCTATGGTAACATGATTTATGTTTTTTCTCTCCCTTCCAACACCCCCTCCCCCCCACACACACACCTCCCATAGCCAACATGCATTTCCACTGGGTTTTACATGAGTCATTGATCAAGAGCTATTTCCATATTATTGATAGTTGCACTGGGGTAGTTGTTTAGAGTCTACATCTCAAATCATATCCTCATCAAACCATGTGTTCAAGCTTTTGTTTTTCTTCTGTTTTTCTACTCCCATAGTTTTTCCTCTGAATGTGAATAGTGTTCTGTTTCATAAGTCCCTCAGAATTGTACTGGATCACTGCATTGCTGCTAGTACAGCTAGTGCTGCCATTACATTCAATTTTACCACAGTGTATCAGTCTCTGTGTATGTTCTCCTGATTCTGCTCCTTTCACTCTGCATCAATTCCTGGAGGTCATTCCAGTTCACATGGAATTCCTTCAATTCATTATTCCTTTGAGCAAAATGATATTCTATCAACAGCAGATACCACAATTTGTTTAGCCATTCCCCAATTGAAGGGCATCCTCTCATTTTCCAATTTTTTGCTACTACAAAGAGTGAGACTATACATATTTTTGTACATGTCCTATTCCTTATGATCTCTTTGGGGGATAAACCCAGCCCTTTGGACATAGTTTCAAATTGCCATCCAGAATGGTTGGATCAGTTCACAACTCCACCAGCAATGCATTAATGTCTCAATTTTGCCACATCCCCTCCAAAATTTATTACCTTCCTTTGCTGTCATGTTAGCTAATCTGCAAGGTGTGAGGTGGTACCTCAGAGTTGTTTTGATTTTAATTTCTTTATAAGAGATTTAGAGCACTTTTCCATGTGCTCATTGATAGTTTTGATTTCTTTATCTGAAAATTGCCTATTCATGTCCCTTGCCCATTTATCAATTGAGGAATGGCTTGATTTTTTTGTACAATTAATTGATTTAGCTCCTAATATATTTGAGTAATTAGACCTTTGTCAGATATTTTTGTTATATTTTTTCCCCGATTTGTTGATTCCCTTCTAATTTTGGTTGCATTGGTTTTGTTTGTACACAACATTTTTAATTTAATGTAATCAAAATTATTCATTTTACATTTTGTAATTTTTTCTAACTCTTGCTTGGTTTTAAAATCTTTCCTTTCCCAGAGATCTGACAAGTATACTATTCTGTGTTCACCTAATTTGCTTATAGTTTCCTTCTTTATATCCAAGTCATTCACCCATTCTGAATTTATCTTGGTATAGGGTGTGAGAGGTTGATCTAACCTCAACCTCTCTCATACTGTTTTCCAATTTTCCTAGCACTTTTTGTCAAATAGTGGATTTTTGTCCTAAAACCTGGGCTCTTTGGGTTTATCATAAACTATCTTCCTGAGGTCACTTTCCCCATGTGTATTCCACTGATCCTCCCTTCTATCTCTTAGCCAGGACCATATTGTTGTGATGACCACTGCTTTATAGAACAGTTTAAGATCTGGTACTGCTAGGTGCTCTTCCTTCATAATTTTTTTTTCATTATTTCCCTTGATATTCTTGATTGTTTGTTTTTCCAAATGAACTTTGTTATAGTTTTTTCTAAGTTAGTAAAAAAAGTTTCTTGGTAGTTTGATAGGTATGGCACTAAATAAATAATTTGGGTAGAAGGGCCATTTTTATTATGTTAGCTCATCCTACCCATGAATAATCAATGTTTTTCCAATTGTTTAGATCTAGTTTTAATTGTTTGGAAAGTGTTTTGTAGTTGTGTTTGTATAATTCTTGTGTTTGTTTTGGTAGATAAATTCCTAAGTATTTTATATGGTCTAGGGCAGTGATGGGCAAACTTTTTAAAGAGGGGGCCAAAGGAAAGGAAATGTTCATCTCTCAGTCTTTCTAAGGCAACTCTTTCAAAATGCCATTGTATTGTATCCTAATCATTGTATTCCAGATTAGGAATAATATCCCACAGCCAGATAGAACATTTCAGGGGGCCACATCTGGCCTGTGGGCCATGATTTGCCTATTATTGGTCTAGGGTGATTTTAAATGGCATTTCTCTTTCTAACTCTTGCTGATATGATGTGTTGGAAATATATAGAAATGCTGATGATTTATTTGTATTTATTTTGTATCCTGCTACTTCACTAAAATTTTTAATTATTTCCACTAGCTTTTTAGTTTATTCTCTAGGATTTTTTAAGTAGACCAATATATCATCTGCAAAGAGTGATAACTTGGTCTCCTCATGGCCTAATTTAATACCTTCAATTTCTTTTTCTCCTCTAATTGCTACTGCTAGTGTTTCTAGTACAATGTTAAATAATAGAGGTGATAATGGGCATCCTTGTTCACTCCTGATCTTATTGGGAATGCTTCTAATTTATTCCCATTGCAGATGTTTGTTGATAGTTTTAAATATATACCATTTATTATTTTTAGGAAAGGTCCTTCTATTCCTATACTTTCTAGTGTTTTCAATAGGAATGGGTGTTGTATTTTGTCAAAGACTTTTTCAGAATCTATTGAGATAATCATGTGATTTTGTTTGTTTGCTTGATGATATGTTCAGTTATGTGGATGGTTTTCCTAATATTGAATCATCCTTGCATTCCTGGTATAAATCCCACCTGATCATAATGAATAACCCTTGTGATCACTTGATGTAGTCTTTAAGCTAGTATTCTATTTAAGATTTTTGCATCTATGTTCATTAAGGAGATTTGTCTGTAGTTTTCTTTCTCTGGTTTTGATCTACCTGGCTTTGGGATCAGTACCATATTTGTATCATAAAAGGAATTTGGTAGAACTTCTTTGCTTAACAAGTCAAATAATTTGTATAGTATTAGGATTGGTTGTTCTTTGAATGCTTAATAGAATTCACTTGTGAATCCATCTGGTTCTGGGGATTTTTTCTCAGGGAATTCTTTGATGGTTTGTTCAATTTCTTTTTCTGATATTGGATTATTTATGAATTCCATTTCTTCTGCTGTTAATCTAGGAAATTTATATTTTTGTAAATATTCATCCATATACCCTACATTGCTATATTTATTGCCATGATTGGGTAAAATATTTTTTAATGATTGCCTTAATTTCCTCTTCATTAGGGGTGAGATTTCCCTTTTTTATCTTTGATACTGTTAATTTGGTTTTCTTTTCTTTTTTTAAAATTAGATTGACCAGTACTTTGTCAATTTTATTTGTTTTTTCAAAGTACCAGCTTCTAGTCTTATTTATTAATTCACTAGTTCTTTTACTTTCAATTTTATTAATTTCTCCTTTAATTTTTATGATTTCTAATTTAGTTTTCATCTGGGGATTGTTAATTTGTTCGCTTTCTAGTTTTTTTGATTTGCAGCCCAATTCATTGATCTTTGCCCTCCATAATTTGTTAATATATGCCCTTAAGGATGTAAATTTCCCTCTGAGTACTGCTTTGGCTGCATCCCACATATTTTGGTAGGATGTCTCATCATTGACATTCTTTTCTATGAAATTATTGTTTCTGTGATTTGTTCTTTAACTGATTTTGAAGAATCATATTCAGTTTCCAATTAATTTTTGATTTGCCTATCCATATACCCTTGCTAATTATTATTTTTGTTGCCTTATGATCTGAAAAGGTTGTATTTATTATTTCTGCTCTTTTGCATTTGTTTGCCATGTTTCTATGCCCTATTACATGGTCAATCTTTGTGAATGTACCATGTGCGGCTGAAAAGAAGGTGTATTCCTTTTTGTCCCTATTTATTTTTCTCCACATATCTATTAACTCTAATTTTTCTAGGAATTCATTCACCTCTCTTACCTTTCTTATTTTTTTTTTATTTGATTTATCTAGATCTGATGGGGGAAGGTTCAGGTCTCTCACTAGTATAGTTTTAACTATCTGTATCCTTCTTGTACTCTGCCAGTTTTTCCTTTAGATATTTGGGTGCGATACTCTTTGATGCATACATGTTGAGTACTGGATGGTTTTAATGAGTTCTGATGTAAGATCTTCCCCAGCTGACAACAGAAGTTTGTAGCTATTTTCTCTGCTCTCTATTCAGGAGGCATGTTGGAGCTTCCCTGCCCTCTCAAGGCTTCTTATCTGCCCTATTGATGGGATTAAGCCAGAGTGGTGTTGATCTGTAGAGCTTGATGTACCCTAAGACCAAAACCTCGAGAAAAGGGGTGTGAGGGGGCAAGATGCAGCAATTTCACTGAGTCTAGGTTGCCTTCCTACCATTTGTCCCGGCTATCTCACTGCTGTCTGTGTTCATAAGCCCTGACCCGGGCACAGCTGTGCCAGCAAGGCCCTTTCTCTCTTCTACTGTGTTTGCCCGCCCAGAGATCCCAGGAGCCACTGGAGACTCAGCACAGCAGCAATTGGGGGAGGGCTCCTGGGATCTTCCTTCTTCCTTATCCTCAAACTCAACAGTTTAAGAATTCAGGCTTTTATTATTTTTATTTTTTTTGTGTGTACCTCTTGAGCTGAGTACAGCAGGAGGATCCTCAAGTTCTTTCTTGTTGTTAGATTTAGTTTTCTTTCCTCTTGAAGTGCTTTGTTTTTCATCTCGGTGTGGAAGGTTATGGAGGTCTTAAGTTTTGTTCCATCTAAACCACCATCTTCCCAGAATTCCAAGAATAAGTTTTAAAAATTTCCAACACCACCCTCATCCTCCCTTGCACTGTAATAATTTTCCATGCCTCTTTAGGTGAAATAATTTATCCCATTCCATCTCTCTCTTTCCTTTTCTCTCAATGAAATCCTCTTTTTTAACCCTTTGATTTTTTTTTTTGGCATATCCTGTCATGCTAATCAACTTACTCTCACATACCCTGTCTATGTATACTCCTTCTAAATGCTCTAATACTGATTAAAACCATTTTAAGTATTAGCAATATAATCTTTTCGCATAGGAATAATATAATTTAGCTTCTTGCATCCCTTAAGTTTTCTATTTCTTGTTTACCTTATTTGGCTTCTTTTGTGTCAGGTGTTTGGACACAAAATTTTCTACTTAGGTCTGGTCTTCTCATCAGGATCTATTTTCATCAATCTTCTATTTTATTAAATGACAATATTTTCTCCTAAACAAATATACTCAGTTTTCCTGGATAGGAGGTTTTAGGTTGTAAACCTAGATCTTTTGCCTTTTGTAACATCATATTTCAAGCCTTCTTATCCTTTAATGTGGAGGTTGCTAAGTCCTGTGTAATCATGACTAACTCCATGAGTTTTGAATTGTTTCTTTCTGGCTGTTTATGGTATTTTTTCATTGGCTTGCGGGCTCTATTTGCTATAATATTCCCTGGAATTGTCATTTTGAGATTTCTTTTTTTTTTTTTTAAACCTTTACCTTCTTTCTTGGAATCAATAGTGGGTATTGGTTCTAAGGTAGAAGAGTGATAAGGGCTAGGTAATGCGGGTTAAGTGACTTGCCCAGGGTCACACAGCTAGGAAGTATCTGTGGACAGATTTGAACTCAGGACATCCTGTAAATTATCTCTCCTTGAGCTCTTTTTTCACATCAGTTGTTTTTTGAATGAGATATTTCATATTTTCTTTTTTCCATTCTTTTGATTTTGTTTTATTGTTTCTTCATGTCTCATGAAGTCATTAGTTTCTAATTGTCCAATTCTACTTTTTAAGGAATGATTTTCTTCCATCAGCTTTTGAATCTCCTTTTTAATTTGGTAAATCCTGCTATTATTTTCTCCTTGCATTTTTTTCATTTCTCTGCTCCATTTTTCCTCTTCCTTTCTTAATTGATAGTAATAATGTCCCCATATTTCCTTTGTTGGTGCTATCATTTTTCAATTCAATTCAAAAGCATGTTTTAGGTACCTACTATGTGCAAGGCACTCTTGAATTCTGAATATATAAAGACTGAATGAAAAAATGTCTCTTCTTTTAAGTAACTTGTATTTTACTAGGAGTATGTGTCTCTTTCTAGCTCAAAACATGAATCTTTTACTGAATTTCTCACCAGATTACTTTCTTACATAAAGGCTTATGAATTCCCAGCTAACACACACATAAACACACCGGTACACTCCTTATATCTTTAATTTTTACATGCTTCCTTTCTTTTTTGATTACTTCAATATAAGATGAGGCAATTTGACTACATGATGGAATTCCTATGTCCCTTCATAGTTCAGTTCAGGAGTAACCTACAGGAAGCTTTCTTTCACCCTATTGATCTCACCAGTTAGAGCCCCATGCCCCTTAATTTACTTTGTGTTTACTCTGCATGCATTTTTTTTGGCTAATCTGTGTCTTTTCCTTCCAATAGAAAATCTCATTGAGGTCATAATCTTCATGTGTCTATCACTAGCACTTAGTATCATGCACAGAGAAGATGCTTATGAAATGTAATGAAAGCTTAATGGAAAAATAAATAAATGATTGGTGTCATGGAATCTTCCAACTCTAAAATTCTGATATAGTTAGTATTTATCATTTTGACCTTTGTAAAATATTTTATATACAATTTCTCATTAGCTCTTCACATATCTCAGTAAAGTAGGTAATATTATACTAATTTTATAAAAGAGGAAACTGAGGTACATAGAAGATGAGTTTCTTACCCAGGATCACACTAGTCAGAAGGCAAATATTAAACTTTTGTCTTCCTGATTCTAAGTTTATCATGCCCTCTGTGCTATATTATGCTTCCTTCCATTGATTTTCTGGTGTTTTCCCTCTCCCCTAATCAACCATTTTCTAAAATCTCAAATTATAATGAAACAAAATCCTTAAACTTCAAGTAAGAAATAATAGATATGTTTCTCTTTACCCTTTTTCATCTTCATTCCAAAATTGGGTCATTCAGTGATAGCCACAGTAGTGACTCTCTCTCTATGAACTTAAAGGTTGTAAATATTTATTGCTTTTGATGTTATTTTTATGAATTCTTTATTTAATATTTTTCCATTTTCCTCAAAGCAGGAAGCCTTAGTAGATTCTTCTTCAGTATGGTAAAGAGCATTTTAACATCCCATTAAGATGATTTAGGATATTATCAGTGAAAAGGTCTACTTGGTTTTTTTTTCTTCTAATATTATGTGAGCATTTAATTATCCCAGAGGAACTTTTATTAATATGTTTAAATATGACTCTACTTTTATACAGTGAGGTAGATTAGATGACACCTCATAATAATTTTCATTCTTGTGATGCAAAATTCTTCCTATTACTCTGTCGTAGCTGACTTTTGTTATAATTTTAATACCTTGTTTCATGAAAAAAGTTAAGTTGCTAAAAATTGTGGGTATATCAAATCCTATTTTCCCATTGATTTACGTTACAATTTCAGAGATGCTTTATCTACTCTTGAGATTTATTTTCAAATGTCATTGACTCATAACATTTAAATCTGAATATGAACCAACAGTCTAAGGAGGCAGCTAAAGAATATTGTGCAATCTTAAGCTTCATAAACATAATATAATGTCTATACTCTTTCCAACAATCCTCTAAGATGATCAGTCTGCTACTAGACATGCATGTCTAATTTTGCGTTTCATTTTTGGAAGGAAATTGAAACAAAAGTTCTTTTGTGCTAAGGAGTTTGACTAGGAGATTGAACCTGAAAACCATGTCATAAAGAAGAAGTATATGCATCCACGGGTGTTTAGTTTGGAAGAAAAAAAAAGTCCTGATAATTCCCTTTTAAATCTTTGCAATATTGTCATAGAGGAAATATGAAGAGTTTGGCCTGATTTCTTTTTTGAGCTTCTTAAATGAGTGTGAAGGTTCAAGCTCGATCTTCTGAAAAGGATGTCAGGTTTTTATAAAGATGAAGAAATAGAGGTCCTGAGCAGTAAATTAATGTGCCCAGATTTTCACAACAAATTTGTCAGAATTTGAACTCAATTCTTTCTAACTCCAACTTCATATCAGTATATCTCACTGTCTCACAATAAGTGAAGTTTAGAGTAATATTATGGGCTAAAAAGATAATTTTATTTTTCATTTTACATGAAAACAGTAAAAGAAGCAATTCATTTCGAGGGAGACTATTAGTTTGATACCATTCAGCTCGTCATATTCAGCCAAAATAAATCTCCTTTTGACTTTCCTTGACTACATGTAACATAAAATTAGCAATTTAAGATAAAACTTAAGTATTAAAGCTATTGCTTTTTATATTAGTTGTATTGCTTTTCTTAAAAACAAACAAACAAACAAACAAAAACCTTACCTTCTGTCTTAGAATCACTATAGTGTATTGGTTCCAAGGTAGAAGAGCAGTAAGTGCTAGGGAATGAGGGTTAAGTGACTTCCCCAGGGTTACACAGCTAGGAAGTGTCTGAGGACATATTTGAACCCAGGACTTCCTGTCTCTAGTCCTGCCTCTCAATCTACTGAGCCCCCCAGCTGCCCCCAAAATTAGCTGTATTTCAAACAATCCATATTCTTATCAATGCTCACCTTACTTTTAGTGATGCAGATCTTGGAGGCCTTTCTTACACTCCTTTTATATGTGAATATCACTGGCACATGTGAGATATCCATAAGTCATCATTTGGTCTTACTCCATGACTAGCTAATCTTTTCTGAAAAGCATTTATTTATAAAAGATATAGTAATTGAAGCGAACTTAGAATTTTATTTGCTTTTTTTGTACTTACATAATTTTATAAATTAATTTTCTTATGCATATAACTACTATTGTTTCTATTTTATTGAAGGTGACATGAAAATATTCTACCCTTATTTGAATAGAAAACAGAAAACTTACTGTCTTTAGAGTTCAGAAAAAGACTGAGATAGTGATTTTTACATATGCACACATAAATGTAATAATATATGTCCATTTACTATAACATTATATTTTATATATTTGCATATATTCTACCATTTAATATAAAATGCCATTACTTGAAGTCAAGGACTACCTCATTTATCTTCTATTTATATTTTCAGAAGCTAGTGCTATGTTTGGCACGTAGCATTAATATGCCACGTTACATATTTTACACATATTAAGATTCCATAACTTAATTTCATTCAGAATTGCTTTGGATCTGTTACAATATTGAATATAAAGTAGCAGACTTATACCTCTGACTAGGTAAATGTGCTTAATTATTTTATGGTCAAACCCTCAGTCAGTTCAACTATAAAAATAATTTGATGTCACTATTGCTGAGACCAGGGCAGTTAGATGGCTCAGTGGCTAGAGTACCAGGCATAGAGACGGGAGGTTCTAGGTTCAAATCTGGCTGTAGATACATCCTAGCTGTGTAACTCTGGGCAAGTCACTTAACCCCAGTAACCCAGCCCTTACCTTTCTTATACCTTGGAACCAACACTCAGTATTAATTCTAAGACAGAAGGTAAGGGTTTAAAAAAAACTAGCTTAAACCTCTTTGAAATTTTACTGCTAATGCTTCTTATTCTTTGTGACCTTGGAAAAGTCATAAAATCTTGAGTGTCTTGGTATACTTATCTGCAAAATGAGGGGTTTAGTTAAATATATAGCAGGAGTCCTAGAGCATTGAGTCCATCAATCAGTGAACACTTTCTTTACATACTTCCAATGTTTTTGTTATTTAAACTATAAGTTACAATAGAGACTCATTCTCATCTTTGAAAAATTACGTGATTCTTTCACATGAAAAGCTCTCACCTTTTGTTTTCTCCACTTTTTCAACTTTCTTCTTTTCTTTACTCATCAACAAACTCCATAAGCCTGGAAGATTTCTAGAAGGATTTGCTAAGAAAATATGATGAGTCTTATTCTATAACACATATTCTAGAAATGACACATAAACTTGAAGCTAACCTTATAAAGACTGATAAAATGGGTGAAGAGTATTTCATTTCCATTGAATGTAATGCTCTTCTACTGCTTTATGCCAAGAACATGAAAATATTCTGATATTCTCTTGGGATAATAGTTATAGCCTCTAAATCCTGTCTGACACTTTTCTCCATGGTTATTGGAACCCTGAAGAAATGTATCAGGATGAGTAGCTTGTTTGGGGGAAAACTATTTTCTTCTCAACTCTCATTTTGGCCTCTGGAAAGAATTTGAGAACAGGATGCTGTATCTTCATCTCTCCTCTGCTCATATTATTCCCTGAAATAATACCAATTTAACCATATCTAGATTTCAGGGCAACCAAGAGTTTTTAATGAGGATTTATTTAGTCTTAATACTGATTTATTAGTTGAATATTGATAATAACATAGCATATTTTGCTGTATTTTTCTACTTTTTTCTTTTTTTTTTTGTTTCATGGATTATACAAATCTTATCCCCTCCTCTGTGAAGAATTAGGGAATGAAAAGGATAAGAATGGCACAGGCTGGGCAGGCCTATGTGGTTTGTGATCTGAATCCATAAAATCACAGATCCATTTGAGACATTTAGATATTTATGGATATCTTCTTTTAGCACCTCAAAGTATATTTTTATTTCATCTTCATGCAATAATTCTGTGTCATATATGTTGAAGCTGCTATTTCTAGTCCTTACGGAAACTGGAAGTGGAGAAGCTGTGCCTTGATTAAGCCCATATCAACAACAGTGCCAACAATGCTTCTGATTTTCAGTCTTATACCCTTTCCACTGTTGTGCTTTTGCCCTAAGAATAACTTCTTTCAAATAAAATGTTCAACCATAGAGACCTTTTTTTTTTTTAAGCGGGAAAAAACCAATAGTAAACCTTATATCTGTTAAAATTGGGATGATTCAGAAGATATCTGTGGTTGCCATTTATGAAACCTAATAAAGTTGGTCAGCTGAGATACCAAAAACTTTTGTGAGAAATACAGATTAGCTACTCAACTATCATTTTATATGCCATTTAATATGCTTCTTTAATTGTTTCTGTATATTATTATTCTGATAGCTTACAATAGTATTCCAAACTTCACTTCTTATGATTTTACTTATTATATATCAGATATTATGTTGAATTTACAGTCAGAAAGACTTCAGTTCAAATCCTGATTTTTACTACTCAGTAAACCAGAACATATAACTTCATCTTTCTCTTAACTTTTATCTCTTCATCTATAAAATAACCATGTTACTCTTAATTTCTTCTAAGGTCCTATTTAGCTTTAAAAGTAGACCTTAGGTTTCAACCTTAGTCTTTTGATAAGTATGCCCCTGTTTTCTTCATTTTCCCTGAGAGAAGAATTCAACGTTCCTTGTTGATCCAGGACAACACATTTCTAAGGCGTTTGCTGTTCAAGTATACAAGACGGAGTAATATTTGTAGTCTGAATAGAAATGAGGGCTTGCTTTCTTTGTCATGATCTTTTGCTCCCATATTCTACTATCTTGTTGTTTCTAAGAGTTGAGCGACAGAAGCCAAGTCACAGAATAACAACCTTTAAACATCTTGTTTATTAAATTCTGTTGTCGCTGAAACTGCCAGAAATAAATTAATGGTTGTTATCACAGCAGGGCATTTCTTGTTCACAAGAAAAATATCTTGACATATTTTTTGACTTTGTGATTGGTCTACATTTCAAGGGTATAAATTAATCTTCAAAGGATCCTAGGGAATATCTTTCCTGGACACTTCACTTATACATCAAGTTGGCCATGTTAGCAATCTAATCACAAACCTGTAATTCAGTGGACAACAATTTCTTATTGTGAGCAGTATAGCAGCTTTTACTATCATTTAGGTCAGCCTAAGACTGCTGATGCGCCATATGTTTCAGGCCAGGGATGATGGATGGTATCCTCTGACGCCCAGCCCTAAGTGATTGGAAAGATTGAAGACACCCAGTTCACTTAGGCTTGCTTACTGTTACATCAAGTAATCAGTGTGATAGGCAAACCTGTGCTCTTTATGTCACACTGCTCAAATTTTTGCAAGAACATTATGTCAAAAAGAACCCACTAAATCTTTTTTTTTCCAGATGGCAATCAAGTTGCTATAATAATCATTTACCAACTGTACTTCTCCAACACATTAAGCACATAGATATGTAAATTTTTTGGAATGTCACATATTTATATGTACTAGACATGATGCTTAACTTTAAAGGAAATGTGTTTAGAAATCATAAAGCAAACTGAAGTATTAAACAAATCTAACTCCTTTTTCTTCAGAGTACACATCTATTTTGATAGTTTATTTCCATTTTTTCTTCTTTTTAATCATTCTGATCATCTTAACAGAATAAGAGACTTCCTTAAAGGAATGGGACACTTAAAAAAATCTCTTATAAAATAAGGTAGGCTGTGTTTTCCTGCCAACTTTGTCATAAAATATGTTGAGTTGCAAAGATTCATCTTTCTGTTGATATTGATCCATGTTAATAACATCATCTTCAATCCCATTGGACCAATATCCAACACAAACAATTAGGGACATCTTCCCATCTGATATTCAGGTGGTACTGTGGTGTGGGAAATCCTTTAGAAAGCAGATGAAGATAAAACAGGCATATATTTTAAGAGGCCAATTTTGCATTAAAGGCATAAATCATCAAGATAAATCCAACAAAATTCCTTCAGTTGTATTGTTTTAGGCTCTATAATTTATGACATTGAGCAAAGCATTCCTGAGAATGACTAAATATATTTTGATTTGACTTGAAGGCTTATATTAAAGAAATATAAAACTTTTAAAGCTCTGAATATTAAATGCAGGTCTCTTCCTTGATCATCACATCCCCTCTGCCTACCTTGCATTTAACAAATTTAGCTCCTTGAAGTTTGACAATCATTAGTTTAAAGCCTGCCACTTCCTCCAAGGAGTGACTGTCCAAATTAGATTCTCTAAAGAGAAAAGAAATGTTGGGAGGCCATTTTATACCCAGAAAAAATATTATTTAAAAAGTTTAAAATCTGCTATACTACATGTAATTGAGATATACATTTGTAACATGTAATTGGGAGATCATGCATGTGTATACATGTTTAGTTAACTCTACATGTTTTTGTACATAATGTATTCATACACACCTATGTTATCTGGGCTTTTTTTCTTTTAAAACTATATTCCATTAAGGAATTCATATTAGAAAAAATGAAGACTTTCCTGTATTTAAATCACCTCTATTAATCATGTCTGAAATAAAATAGTATTTCACTTTCAGTTTTATCAACATTTCATGATAGATTATCTGTTTTGGGTTGTGGATGTTAGTACTGGGGAGGATGGATGGCCCCAGCATCTTTGTTTTATTTTATTGACTTTTCAATGGATTTCCAACCTGATTTTCTGACCAGATATCTAGTCTTGGGTTGTCCATTTGATTCTGAAAAGCAATGTAAGCATTCTTAGTAGACCTAGTTTTAGAGGAAGTCATTTTTGCTACAAAATGCTTATCCATTTTTTCTGCTTTCCACATGCATGTATCCAGATGGTTCTGTTTTAGGCATTTAATGAGCATCTCTGAAATGCTGATTTATTAACACTCTAGAAATTATGTCCTCAGTATTCACTGACTATATGTGCACATTACCTATCCAGCAATCAAAACTGCAGAGAGCAAATTAGGACTACAGGGCCAACATATTTATTTCAACAATAAGCATTTATCCAGCCCTACTATGTGCAGGTCATTGATTTAGGCAACAGAGAGAAAAAAATAAATAAGGCACAATCCCTACTCTCAATTGAATAAACAAAAAGAAAGCCTACCATCCTTAGAGTTCAGAAAATGTTACCTTAATATTTCTTCTTTCTGATTCTGTACAGAAAAGGAAAGCAAGAGGTGAAATTTATTGTAATAATTTCTCATTTTTATATACAAGATTTTCTAATTTACCTTACTTGGTGTGTTCTTCCTCTCTCTCTCTCTTTCTGAATGAGGTCTCTTAAAATTCTCAATCTATTATGATCATATGATCATGTCTCACATACACATGTGTATGTGTGTGATTATTACCATATAAAATAATTACTTGAAGAGTAGTAGATTTAAGGCAATGGAGTCCAGGCAAAGAAATTTTTGGATGTTGTACCACTATAATGTCATTTCCTTAGCAAGACTATGAATTAAGTCTCTGACACACATTGGATCCTACCAGAAAAAACTAAAAAATCATTGTTTTTCTCAGAGCAAACTTCCTTTTCCAAAGTAACCTTGAGTAAGGTAGAGAACTGATTTCTTCTTAGACCTTAATGTGACATTTGATAAGACACTTTCAATGGGATATAGTAGTTTAGCAAGAAAGATACTGTGGAAAAGTTTGGTATAGTATGTATTACTTATTTTCATCATTTCCTTAAAATTATTGCCTGATTGTGGCACAACCATCCTATGAGATTCTTGCCTTCATTTATTGTCTCTGAATGGGGAATATGAGTTTTTCACTTGAGCAGACTGCTGTCCCCGGTGCCTTGTTGGTAAAGTGAATTATATGCACCCAGAGGTAGCAGAATATGGACTAAGGTGTAACTTCCATCTATGCCATAATAAAATAACTGCTCATAAGTAGTTGGAGATCACTATGAAAGACTGTCCTTCATTTTGTTTTGCAGAAAGCCATCAGACAGGTTTGCATCATCTAACTCTATCAATCAAGGACCTCAACCACTGCTTGCTGCTGAAAGCTTTCCTGTTTGTCTCTGTTTTTTCACAGACAGCTCAATAACTTGTCTGTGGAGCTGTGATAAATGTACCATGTACTTCTAAACCGTCTCTTTAACACTGGACTGCATTTCTACTTGTAATGCTTGTGACTAATTGCTTGTATCAAAGACTTTTTATTTATTTGTAATGATAATCCTGTAGGCTTATCATTTGTATTTTTCACTCTTCTTCATGAAGTAGTTTTATTTTAAAGTTACAGGCAGCCAACTGTCTGTCAATTGGCTCACGTCATAGCAACACTTTCCTGAATGAATAAGCTGTCAAGTTGAGGACATAATTGGCCAACCCTTGTATGTAACCCGGGCAAGTGCAAACACCTAATGATTTTTCTTTCTTTTTTGTAAATGCCACACATCAGGCATAGTTTTAAACACCAACTTTATGGCTGTCCATTGTGGTACTCTGAAGAGAAATTTCTTGGTGGTTTTGTCTTCACCTAGAAGAACAGTAGTCAATATAAAAAAAAACCACCCCATTTGGGCACAATTTCCAGTTTCTGATGAGGAGGCCTAGAATAGAGCTATTATGATGAATAAATAACTTCTCACCCTGAAAGAAGATGGTTCTTTCAGATCAGGTTGGGAGTCAGTGGTAGGGAAAAGGAAAGAAGAACATATAACAGTTATCTGCAAATGAGCTTTAACCCCAGTTACAGTATGGAAAAAAAATCAGACTGTAATAGATGGGCTGATAATATCTTAACCTCTAAAAACACATTTAATAACCCCAAACCTACATGCTTTTCCTTATACCATCTCTTTTTTGTTTTGTTTGTGTATTTATAATTTGTAGGGTTTTCTTTCCTTTGTAAGGAAGCTCTGATGGAAATATTGGTGTGTTCTAATGACAAGGCTGTGGTAGATTTAAAAAAAAAAACCACAAACCTACACATAAACACTGAGATACTTAGATGCTGGAGCAAGGTAATATATTATCAAGTGCTAGCGAATATAAAGGGGAGAATCTTTGTTTTGAGGTTGCATTTAGCTCATGATTACATGTTTGCTAGGAGAATATGGGATTTTTGAGATGAAAGTTACTAAACAATATGAAAATAAACTAAAAGATTAGACAAGTAGACTGTTGAAATGCTTCTGGTTAGAGTAGTTTTATAATCGAATTTGAAAATAATGCAAACCTTTGTATTTAAGTGTAATTTGTGCACTAGTGAAGAAGTAAAATGTATTCTTCCTTTTACTTTTTAAATTCTGACAATAAACACAAAAAAAGAGTATTTTCATACACAAAGAAGAACACCAAAAGAAGATTGTATAAGAAACATCGAATCTTCATTTTGTGTCACTTTTTTAAAAAAATAGCATAAATTTCACATATTATCAAAATTGCCCTCCTTGTCTGTGCTTCCTTCTATCTTCACTCTTTTCTACTCTACACATCTTAAAAATGTTTTAATGACCTACTGTCTTTGTTATCATTATTAGTAATCTCATCTTTCCCTATTTCCTTCCCACATTACTTCAATTTAAAAAAAAAAAACAAAGGAAAGGAAAAAATCCCATGTTTAAAATAAACATAGTGAACAGAATTAATCAAGGCTCTTCCCCTTCAGTTCATCTTTTTTTCTGTCAGGAGATGAGTAAAATGCTTTGTTATAGCTCCTCTGGAAACATGGTTAGTCACTGCATTAAGCAGAGTTCATAAGATTTTTGTGTTGTTTTTCTTTACAGTGTTGTTGTCCTTGGCTAAAATGTTCTCTTGCTTTTGCTCACTTCATTCTCTATCAGTCCCTATTTCCCAGGGTTCTCTGAAATCTTCTCTTTGGTTCTATTTCATAGAACACTAATATTCTTATTATGTTTGCACATTCATCTATTCTCCAAAAGATAATATATCATTCCTTCGAATGGAGAGCTGACTTTAAATGTTTTGTATTGTGAGTCTGTTTTCTGGTTTCTCTATAAAATTCCATGTCTCAAAAACAAAAATATGTCATATAATTATATATATTAGAAAAAGCAATTTCCTTGTCCACTATGCATTTGTGAGAGATTTGCATCTCTATATAGGCACTAGAGAATCAATTTTATAAGGTTTGGAATTCAGAATAGTTATCTCTTATAACCAGGCAAGTATGTTAATGCCAATATAATAAGCATTCCTTCATTCTATCTAACTGGAATATTATATTCTCCTAGGTATAAAGTCCTAGAGAGATAGGATGTAAACAGAGTCTTATCCTTTTCATCTAGGAGTTTACAATGTATTAAAGTGATAGTTGACTCTAATACAAAACAACATGGCGAGACTTATGAATTGGCAATATTCAGGAAGGCTTTATATAGGAAGTAGTATTTTAATTAGTCCTTGAATGATGGATAAAAATAAAATGGATAGAGATAGAAGAAATCATCCACTCTAGATCCAAAGAATAGCATAAATAAATACACATAGAAAAGAAAGTTTTCATTATATGGTGAACAGTTGAAGAGGAAAGGTTAAAAATGTAAAAAAATAGGAAGAAATAATATTAGATAAGGTATATGAGAATCAGGAATTAGAAAAGCCTTCAATGTTAGGAGGAGTTTCTCAATCAAGAAATGAAAAATCATCTTTAATTAGCACAGCAAAATAATCAATAAATAAATAATTGTTGTATCTATTATATATCAGGCATTATGCCAACTTCTGGGAATAAACAAAAAGGATAAAGATAGGCCCTGCACTCAAAGAGCTTTTAATCTAATGGATGAGATAGCAGGCTAACAACTATATAAAAAGCAAGATGTATCCAAGGTAAATAGGAAATAATTAACAGAGGAGTTGAGGGAAGCTCGTTGTAGAAGATGGGATTTTGGTTGGAACTTAAAAGGAAGCCAAGGATGATAGTAGTTGGAGCAGAGCAGGGATAACATTCCAGAAATGGAGAAATGCCAGAGAAAATGCCCATAATTGAAAATGGAGTAATTTGTTCATAAAATAGGTAGGAGGCCATTGTCGTTGGATCAAAGACTACATAACAGGATGTAAGGTATAAGAAAAGTAGGAGACACCTACATTTTGAAGGGCTTTGAAAGACAAGCTGATCATTTTGTATTTGATCCTGGAAACAATAGGAAGCCACTGGAATATTTTGAGTTAGAATGTTATAGTCAGACCCAGGCTTTAGGACAATCTTATTTTCAGATGAACAGAAGATGAACTAGAACAAGGAGAGATTAGGTAGGGGCACCATAAGCAAGCTTTTGTAATAGTCTAAGAATGAGGTAATGAATACCTGTACCACAGTGGTGACAGAAGCATCCAAGAAAGATGGAAATTAGTGAACATATTTAGGAGGCTGTTGCATTAGTCTAGGCAAAGAGTAATTATGCACCAGACTAGTGGAGTGGTATTTGGTAAGTAAAAAAATAGGGATGAATGCAAGAAATAATACCAATATAGAAATGACTGGATTTGCCAGAGTAATATTGTGGGGAAAGCCCTGTATTTAATGTCAGGACTGGGGTTTTGAATTCACACTGAAAAGAAGTAAGGACTCCTGCTTATTATAATTTGCTGCCATTAAAGATACTTTTCCACTTTGGGGCCATTCTGAAAACAACATTGGAAATGCTGTTCCTATTTTGGCCTTCACCAGGGTAAGGCAAAAGCCTCATTGAAAAAAGAAACAGTCATTTGACCCATGCCTTTAGGTGCCTGGTATTAGAAACTTCTTAGCCTCTATCAAAATATGGAAATTTGGATTCTACACTACTTCCTTTCGCTGTATAACCAAGCATAAGTAATGTTCTACCCCACTGTTAAGATTCACTCTGCTTCTCCATAAAGTACTGCTATTACTATTGTCCTCTGTTCATCAACATTTGTGGTCATTATTACAATATACTATCTTGTTTTGTTTTTTCCCTATCCTATTGCATATATTTTTTTCTTGCAAAAATAAATATATATCTATATGTCTTCTAAGTTTTGAGTTCAAAATTTGGACCTGAAAAGTTGAAAACCTTTTTCAAAGCTATCTTTCACTAATTCTTATTCTATCACTACTTGTTTCCAGTTCTCATTCTCCATTACTTTCTTCTTCCATTCTCCTGTTTTGTACCACCCCTCTCCCTACTCAATGGTTAACAAGCACCTTCTCATCATGGAGAACTTGCTCTTACACTTTTCATCTTCTGATGATCATAGATACTTTACCTTCTTAAAAAAAACCCTTTATTGCATTACACCATCTTCAGAAAGGCAGCAAGGTGAAGGTAGATATCTTTCTGAGTTCAAATCTGGCCTTAGACACTTGCTACCTGTGTGACCCTGGGCAAG
This sequence comes from Gracilinanus agilis, assembly GCF_016433145.1. NCBI lineage: Eukaryota > Metazoa > Chordata > Mammalia > Didelphimorphia > Didelphidae > Gracilinanus > Gracilinanus agilis. The sequence goes on from NC_058131.1 coordinate 541,176,414, forward strand.
TCACTTAACCCTGTTTGCCTCAAGTTCTTCATCTGCAAAAGGAAAATAAAATGGCCAACCACTCAAACATCTTTGCAAAGAAAACTTCAAATGCAGTCTCAGAGAGTTGGACAGAAATGAAAAACAAACGGATTTTCATTGAAGACCACTCCTTTTACATACTTTTTTTAGTGAGTCAGTGAACAAATATTTATTTTTTTGCTTCCTCTGTGCCATGAATTGGACTAAGTGCTGGGATACAAAGAAATGCAGAAATAAAAAATTGATACTGGCCATCAAAGAACTCTACTTTTACAGGAAAATATAACACGAAAACAATTACATATACACAAAATATTTCTAGAGTAATATAAAATTTCATCTCTATGAGAAGATACAAATATTCAGGGAAAATGAGGAGGGGTGAGGAACTGGGAAAGACTTTTTACAGAAAGCGAGATTTTAGTTGAAATTTGAAGGAAACCAGGAAAATTAAGAGACATAAGAGAAGGGAGATTATTCCAGATGTAGGTGAGCTAGGGGAAATTCAGTCAGGAGATTAAGAGTCTTGTACAAGGAATGGCAGGAAGGCAGGTGTTACTAAACTGGTGGAAAGTAAAATGTAATAAGACTGGATGTGTAGGAAGGGATCATGTTGAAAAAGTCTCTATTTGATCCTGGAGGTAAAAGACAACCACTAGAATTTATTGAGTAAGAAGGGTGATATGATCAGAATTGTTTTTTAGAAAAATCACATTAGTAGCTGAGTCTAGGCAGAGAGAGGAGAGACTTTAGACAAAGAGAACAACTAGCAAGCTATTGCAATATACCAAGTGTGAAGTGATGAGGGTCTCTATCATATGTTTAAATGGAAAGAGTATAAATATGAAAGATGTTTTGAACACAGAAATAATAAAACTTGTCAATAGATTGGATTTGTGTATGAAATGTGAGGAAGCCTGTAAGCCTTGGGTAACTTTGAGGATGGTACTATGGACAGTAATATGAAATTTTAGAAGAGAGGATGATCTGGGGAAAGATCAACAGTTCTTTGGGGACATGCAAAATTTGAGATGACTGTGAGCCATGCAGTTTATTGTATCCAAAAAGCAGTTGGTGATATGATTCTGGAGTTCTGAAGAGATGTCAGGGCTCAATATAGTAACCTGGGAATCATCTTCATAAAAATGACAAATGAATCCATGGGAATTAATGAGATCACCAAGTGAGATAGTTTAAGGTGTGGCAAGAAGAGTGCCAAGGACAGAGTGTTGGGGGAGTACCATTGTTTGTGAACACGACCTAGATGCAAAACCCACAAAAGAATAGAATAAGGAATAAGCATTTATATAGCACCTACTTTGTGATTGGCTCTATGCTAAATGCTTTTATAGACATCTCATTTGATTACCCCCAACAACTTTACAGCTGAGGAAACCGAGACAAGCAGAGATTAAATGACTTGCTCAGGGTTGCAGAACTTCATAATTATCTGATGTCAAATTGGAACTCAGATCTTCCTGATTTCAGGCCCAGCAATCTATCCACTGTACTGTAAATTGCCTTTAATTGAAAAGTTAATGATGTAGATTGAAAAAGAGCAGTTAGGAAGGAGGAGAAATAGGATGCAACAATGTCATAGAAACTTCAAGAGGAAAGAGTATTCAGAGACTCCAGGGTGTATGGGGTTTCCAGCATAGGTATGGCTAAAAAATACATCATTCTATGTCCAAACTAGTGATAAGATTCTCTAAAAGTTGCTGGACTTGTCTTTGAACACTATATGCACAAATACATGAAATATGTGAATTCACCTTTACCTACAAAGAGACTAAGGCAAACATCATTATAAGGAAAAAGCACTTCTTCACTTTCCAAGCTGAGGCAGTCACGATGGAGATAATTTCCTGACCAAGTTGAGGAAAATGATGTTAATTTACTCCACAAATATTGATTAATTTACCCTCCAAATATATCTATGCTCATGTAGTATTCCCCTCCCCTACCTAGGTTGACTTTCTTCTTTCTTGTGCCTTTCCTTCAGTGTGTAGTTCAAGTCCTCTGTCTTTTTCTTTGATGAATCAAGCTCACAGTTTCTCCCCTGTATTCCTGACACTTATTTGCAATTAGCAGATTTTGCTTTGCATTATTTTTAACTTTCCATATGAATGTACTCCTTCTCCTAATTGTGAGCTCCTAGAAAGCAAGGATAATACTTCTTTGCATCTTCCAAACTGTCTGGAACATGCTTTTGCCCCATCAATTAACTGCTGAGTAACACACATAGTGAACTATATATTCATCAAATCCAAAATTCTGACCACCTTGGAATTTAATCAATTCAATTCAGCAAGCATTTGTTAAGCATTTAAAATGGACAAAGCATTGTCCTACATTTAAAAAAAATGCCCTGGGACATATTCAACCAAGAGGAGAAGCTGGTATACTTCATACCCAACCCCTAGCACTTGTGAGTTCTCACTCTGCTGCCATCAATCAGCAGCGCTTCCTTCTGAAGGTTCATTTCATCATGTATATTATCTTTTCCAGATCTTGGTTGTAGTTTCCAGGTCATCCTCTTTCCTTAAAACATGTTCCTATTAGAATGTAAGGTCCTTGAGGATAGGAACCATCTTGCTTTCTTGTATCTATTTTCCTAGTGCTTAGTATAGTGCCTGCCACATAAGTGTTTGCATGATTGATCTATCTACCTACCTACTTATCTATCTATCTATCTGTCTATCCATCTATCTATCTGTCTATCTATCTATCTATCTATCTATCTATCTATCTATCTATCTATCTATCTATCCATCTATCNCTATCTATCTATCTATCTATCTATCTATCTATCTATCTATCTATCTAATTATATTTCTGAGAATAATCTACACTGTAAGGGAAATTAGATTTATGGGGAGACCAGTAGGTGTATATTCACCAACTATCATTCATTAACCCAACCCTTAAGGTAAGGTAACAACCTAGAGGTGGATAATAACCCTAAATGGAGAAATAACAATTGAGCAGTTACTAGTTACTGGTCATCCACAAGCTGGAGAAAAGACACTCTCTGGGTTCTTATTGGGGTTAAAGGATGAAAACAGGAAGTAAACATATATAGTTTATTAACAAGGGTGATAGATTGGAGAAAAGGGAAAGGTCTCTCTACACCAGGATACTATGGACAGACTTCAGGGATTGGGGAAATGGGTCAATCTATTCTCAACTGCCACAGTCTATCAGGGTTCAGCTGGGCCGGTTGGAAGAAAGTAAATGCCTTACAACTGGGTCCTCTTCTGTTCCAATGATGATCAAAGGTTTCCAGGAACACAGGTCCACAGCAAAATAAATCCACAGAGTAAAGAAGGCAAGGAGCTGGAGCAACCTGAGGTCCACCCTCCAGAGCTGTACCAATGCTCAACCTGTACTTCCTCTCAGGATAGATGATTTCTTGAAGGAGACAAATCCATTCTTCTCTGAATTTTCCACTGAGGCAGTTGATCCAGTCTCTAACTGCACTCAGCTCCCAAAATAAAGTCCAAGTTCCAGAACTTCCTCCTTCCTCATTCCATTTAGAATTCTCCAGCCTTCCCTGATAAGCCTGGTGCCTAATTTAATCTACAAATTTGCCTATTACAACACACACATTGAGGTCTTCCCTGAGAAGGATATTATTGGGTGATAGGCAATATTTTGCAAGTAATATATCCCAGTAAATCATATCTTTATTATTATTTTTGATTGAAAGATTCCCAATGTCCTTATTTTTTATTGATATAGTTTTTTAATCAATAAAAGTCAGCTTCATCTCTCTCTTACCTCACCCTTCCTTCTCCCACTTTGAGAAAGCAAGAAAAACAAAATCCCTCTTATATTATTATTTTTATTATTCCTGTTGACTCCTTAGGAGCATAGGGCCGCAACCATCTCACGCCAGCGGACTCTGTTCTGGGCAACTTCCCCCAGCTGGGCCCATGTCATTCCGACTGTTTTTGTTTCATTTTCAGCAGATCTTCGCCAGGTCTGTTTTGGTCTTCCGACTTTCCTCCTCCCTGAAGGGTTCCAGCTCAATGCTTGTCTGGCTACGTTGTCTTCCGGTTTTCGTAGCGTATGTCCTATCCATCTCCACTTACGTTTCTTTATGTCCTGACTAATGGGATACTGGATTGTTCTTTCCCAGAGACTAGCATTGGAGATCTTTTCAGGCCATCTGATGTTCAAGATGTAGCGTAGACATCTGTTAACAAAGACCTGGAGTTTATTGGTGTTAGCGCTCGTCACTCTCCAGCTTTCTGATCCATATAAGAGGACGGCCTTTACGTTGGTATTGAAGATTCGGAGCTTAGTGACGAGGGACAGTGCTTTGGAGATCCAGACAGACCGCAGGGTGTTAAATGCCTGTCTGGCTTTGTTGATTCGGTTTCTGATGTCCTCATCTGCTCAGCCGTCCTTACTGACTATGCTACCCAAATAGGTGAAGTGGTCCATCTCCTTGATGTTTTCTCCCTGTAGTTGGATTGGCAGGTCCTGTCTGCTGTTGACTGTGATCACCTGGTCTTCCTCTTGTTGATCTTCAGACCTGTCTTCTCCGCTTCTTCAGAGAGACCTGCAAGTTTGGCTTGCGCATCCTGCTGCTTGTGAGAAAGGAGACAGATGTCATCTGCGAAGTCAAGGTCCTCAAGCTGTTTGGTGTGAGTCCATTGAATGCATGTATTGTTGTCCTTGGTAATTCTTCTCATGGTCCAATCTATGACCATCAAGAAGATAAGGGGCGAAAGCATGCAGCCTTGCTTCACTCCGGTCTTCACTGTGAAGGGAGCCATCAGTTTCCCATTATGGATGACCTGGCAGGTAAAGTCTTCGTATAACCGCTGGATGATGTTGATGAGCTTCGGGGGAATCCCGTAATGCTGCATCAATCTCCAGATGATGTTCCTGTCCACGCTGTCAAATGTCTTCTCGAAATCCACGAAAGTCATATAGAGGGGAGACTGCCACTCGATGGACTGTTCGATGATGATTCTTAGGGTGACGATATGGTCGGTGCACGATCTGTGCTGACGAAACCCTGCTTGTTCTATTCTCAGCTTCTTGTCCAAGGCCTCCTTCAGTCTTTCTAAGATGACTCTGGTCAGGATTTTGCTGGGAGCGGACAGAAGCATGATTCCTCGCCAGTTGCTGCATTGGGATAGGCCACCTTTCTTGGGTAGCTTCACTAGGTAGCCTAGTTTCCAGTCTGTTGGGACTTGTTCCTGTTCCCAGATCTTCTGCAGGAGGGGTTGTAGCATCTCCGCTGACATTTCTGGGTCTGCCTTGAGTGCCTCAGGGGGGATGCCATCTGGACCTGCAGCCTTACCATTTTTCATGGTCTTGATGGCTTTGATGATCTCAACTTTGGTAGGTGGGCCCGTGTTCACCTGAAGCAGTTCGGTGGCTGGTGGTATGTCCGGAACAGTTGGTGGAGCCGGTCGGTTCAGGATTTCTTCGAAATGCTCTGCCCATCGGGCTCTCTGCCCTGCATCGCTTGTTATTGTCTTGCCAGTCTTGTCCTTCACTGGCTTGCTAGGATTGTAATTCTTTCCCGATAGAGTTCTTGTTATTTCGTATAGCCTCTTCATGTTCCCCTGCCCAGCTGCTGTTTCTGCTTCTTTGGTCATATCGTGAATAAACCATCTCTTGTCATATCTTGCGCTCTTCTTGACTTGACGGTTAATATAGTTTTTTAATCAATAAAAGTCAGCCTCATCTCTCTCTTACCTTACCCTTCCTTCTCCCACTTTGAGAAAGCAAGAAAAACAAAATCCCTCTTATAAACATATTATTATTGGTCATGTCCAAAAACAAGTTTTAGTCTGCACTTTGAATCCATTACCTCTTTCTTTGGAGATGGGTAGCACATTTTACCATAAGTCTTCTAGAATCATGGTTGGTCATTCAACTGGGAGGGTCTAAATCTTTCAAAATTGCTTGTCTTCATGGTATTGTTGCTTAAAAGATTTGCCTTGTTCTGCTCACTTCATTCCACTTATCTTTGTGTTTGTGTAGGTATGTGTATGTCTGTGTATATATGTACACACACTTAAACTGACAATGACCTAGTTGCACAATTGAACAAGGAAGAGAGTGGACTGAATTTTCTTCAGTAAATTTCAAAGTTCTTTTTAATGATCTCAAGCTTCTTCCTGAAGCAAAGGCCCATCTTCTAATTTAAAATATCTCTGATAAAGTTTTGTATCCCAGATATATGGGTATCCAACAAAATTGTTTAAGACAAAAGCCATTCCCCAGTAGATAACTGGTCAAAGGATATGAACAAATGATTCTCAAAAGTAGAATTGTAAATTATTAACTACCATATGAAATAATGTTTCTAATCATTAATAATAAGAGAAAAATGTAAAAGGAAGGAATAAAAAGGGAATAACTTTTTGAGGTAGAGAATCCCTGAAGTTTCTTATCACATTGCAAAGGAGCAAAGATGCCAGAAGATGAGAATAGTAAATACTGATATCTGTATACAAACAGGGCAGAACGTGCAAAGATAGGTACTCTAATGCATTTTGATGTAGCTGTTAATTAGTACAGTATAACCATTCTGAAAAGTAACCTGGAATTATATAAATTATGGATCTAAAATCTCTATGCCATTTCACCCAAAGATTCTATGGTTAGATATTTATTCAAAGGGATTGCTAACAATAAAGTCTCACATATGCCAAAATATTTGTAGTAGCACTTTTTGAGGTATCAAAAAGCAGGAAACAATGTACATGCGCATCAGTTAGGAAATAGACAAATAAATTATACATTAATATAATGGAATATTACTGTGCTGCTAGGCATGAACAATGAATGATAATTACAGAGAGAGAGAGATGTAAAGACTATCAGGCCATTGATGAATACAATGACTCCAACAATGAAGAAGGAAAGAATAGCAACCATGTAATATTTGAAACTAAATGTTAAGAAATTTCCAAGAATTGGCACCAAATAAGAACATGAAAAGGTATCTCCACTTATTATTTTGCAGATGGTTGCAGTATGGGCTGCCATGTATGGGTTACCATTAGCATCATGGTGAGGCATATACACATGGATAAAATCTCTGTTTCATTGGAGTATATTGGACTGAAATTACTCCACTTTCATAGAAGGAATGTTTTATATTTCTTATATGAAGGAGTATCTTTTCTTTTTTCCTAATTTTTTGTTGGATGTGAATTCCCTAAGTATAGAGTAGAATCAGGAATTTCAAAATCCTGCAACATACTCAAGATTGCTATTTTGGAATTAAAATTCATATCATTTACTAATCATTAAGAATTAGCCATATTTATTCTTTAATACATAGAATAACTACAACAACCTACTTGGTGACAAAGTAAAATTTCATATACCAAATCTCCTTGGTTCCTATGTAATAGATTACATTCCAAGAACAAGGGTTTTGCTGAAATGGAATGAGATAAGGGAATCAAGGAGATGGGTGGAATGTTAGGAGAGGAAGAAGTGATTTCTCTTTCATCCTTTCAACAGTAACTTCAGTATTTGTATATAGACATCACTATCAACATAAAGATGGTAAAAAGGAATATCAGTTTTTCCCTAAAGCCATTCAACTATCTTGCCAACCATAATCCTTACCACTTTGCCTCAATGAAGGATCTCTACCAATGTGAAATATAGTTCTGGTGTCATCTGTAGCTTATAATTCTTTGGGGAAATAGATGTCACATAGGAAGCAAATATATACTTTTACAATCGAAATTCAGAGCTCAGAGGGAGTCATGGCAATAATCTTACACGTAACCCAAGCTCCTCTTTAAAAAAAAAAAAGAAAGAAAAACCAAAACCAAAAATCTTTACCTTCTGTCCTACAATCAATACTAAGTATCAGTTGCAAGGCAGAAGAGTGGTAAGAATGAGGCAAATTGGAGTTAAGTGACTTGCTCAGGGTTACATCGCTAGAAAGTATCTGAGGCCATATTTGAATCCAGGATATCCTGTCTCCATACCTGACTCTCTATCCACAGGGCCACCTCAATGTCCCCCAATCTTCTCTTTTGATGATAAGAAAACTGAGAAACAGAGAGGTTAAATGACTTTCTTATAATTACAGAGCCAGGCCATACCACAATTCCTTTGTCTCCAAATCCAGTTCTATTGCTACCACAACATACTAACAGAGCCAGGCTATTAAGTCAAAAAGCATTGTTTACTATGTTCCAGGCACTGTGCTAAATGCTGGGAATATAAACCAAAAAAACAAACAAACAAACAAACAAACAAACAACAACAACAACAAAAAGGACCGCCTTTTCCCTCAAGGAACTTAAATTAAAAATAAGAAAGACAGTACATAAAGGAGAGCTGCAAAGAAGGGGAAGAAAGAAAAGGTAACTTGAACATGTATAAGGTGGACAGCTCTGAAGATTTATAAGCAGAGCTGATAGAGAAGTGAAAGATGACTGTGGCATGAGTCCTTCAAACTGAAGACAAAGGAGGAGCTCATCAATGGGAGAAAGGGGCCTCAAATAGAAAGGGAGTTTTTATGTGGTGAGAACATCTTTCTAAGGGTGACCCAAAAAGGTAATGGAGTATGAAGGATCTCTACTATTTCCTATTTTCACTTGCATTTTCTGGGTTTGGAGATTCAGGCTTCTCTTTTAGGGAATATTATTTTATGTTTTGGAATTTCTTTTCTATTTAAAAAGTCTGATAGCTTTATTCAGGTTTCTCTGGAAGTTCAGAAAAGGTTAGTTGATCACTGAACTTGATATGGGTTTCTCCTCCTGGAAAATATGCATAAGCTTCTTAATCGGAGCAAAGTAAGCACCTAATCAGATGATATTTTCTCAATTCTCAAGTGTAGTTCTGCTGCCCCTTGGCATCCAGATTCTTATAATAGTCCCTGAAATAGTAAAAAGTAATAAAGCAAATGGCTTTTTAAAGTGCAGCATCTCATTCTGGCCAAGTTGACCTTGGCAAGACCCATGATTTAATTTTGGTAGTTAAATTCCCATTGTTATGAAACTTTTTTCTTCCCATTTTAAACTTGCATTCTATATCTATACCTCTTTCACTGTTACTATGATGACTTGAGTTTTTCATTTGGGTAATGTACATAAAATAGAACAAGTGGGAGTATGACATCTGTTTGTATTTGACATGCTTTATACAAATGGATTGCATCCATATATGCAAGGCCATTGTAAGACTAGGCTTTTCCTCCTCTGTTTTTGTCTTATTTGCCAGGACAATAATGTATTTGAGAGAATTTCTTACTTTATTTCATCTTAATGTTATCAAAGGCATATTCATAGTCAGAATCCATATTTGAATCATTGAAACAATCCAATATTCCAAGAAGGTGCAGTCTATAGAGATCCATCAATATTAGTTACCTAACAAAATATTTGTGCTATAAAATTATAGAATTTTCCTATGTCACAGGCATATGTATAAAGCTCCTTTTGATATCTCATGATAGTTTTGTCTTTAAAGTTTAATCCAATTAGCAAATATTAATCTAGTCCCTAGTGTAACAGGGTACTTTGCTAAGGAGTGGGAATATAAAAACAATATGAAAAGCAGTTGCTCTCTGAGGCAGTTTACATTGTTTTTTCCGCCTTCCTTTTTGAAGAGGACCTGTGCCTTTATGGAACAATGTCTTGATTTGAGAGTGAATTGGATTTAAGTGAAACAGAGTTGCACAGGTAGCCTCAAGCTCTCCTCCAGTCCTCTAAGTTCAGTGGCAAGCCAAAAAACTGGTGATGCCCTGAGATTCAGCAGATGATCTTAGATTCTTTCATGTCTGACCAAGCTCTAAGTGATCCCCAGTGCCTGCTTCAGCAGCCTTCATGATTGTTGGTACAAATTGTTTTCATTGGTCCATTCAATCAGGGGAAGTCTACATGTACTTGGGGTAGACGTGCCCCCTAACTCACAGACCAATTGGAGGCTTGTCAGTTTCCTTCAATTTGATTCAGCAGATTTGCTGAGACAGTTTTACAGGAGCTTGGCTTCTGGGCATGCTACAGCTTCTTGGAGTCACAGGTGGAAGTTGGTGACAGGTAGACACCAGAAGTAGATGAGTGGCCCTGGAAAGGGCATGGAATGCCTTCAAATCAGAGGTGCTAGTCCTTCCTACACACCTTATACCTCCTATACTGCAACATCAGTAGCCTAATACTCAAATCCTATCTTCTGCAAGAAGTCTCTCACTGTTCCTGAGCTTTTAGTGTCTTCCCCTTTAAGATTACCTTCCTTTTACTTAGTGTGTATCCCTAGTTATTTCCAAGTTTTTCCCACCATTAAAGCATGAGCTCTATGAGGTAAGGGATTATTTTCTATCTTTCTTTGTGTCCCCAGAATGTGGCACACTGCCTGATGGATAATAGGTGCTTAATAAATGCTTTCTAACTGACTGATTATTGAAGTACTTGTATTAATATAGATTTATACAGAATTTGTGAAACAGCTATCATGGGCAAAACTATTATATAGGTGGGAAAATCTCAAAACATCACTGCCCGTTTCACTAGTGGAGAATTAGTATAGTATGTTCTTATTCTCATCAGTATAATGTATTATACTCTTTACCAAGAGCCTGAGTTCCTCGTCAGATAAAAGGAATTAACTGACTTCTTTTTCTGTGGAAGAAGAATGATAATCAATCTAGAGATGTATGTTTCTGTCTTAGTTCATTTTATATTTTACTGAAGGAACGTCATCTGCCTTACTTTCTCCTTTTTGGAAATGAACTTAATATCCCTAGACCTCTTCATTTCATAGTAGTCTCTATGAAAATAAGTTAAATAGTGAAAACCACTTGAGTATTTTGCAAAATGTCACTTCAGAATAGAAGTTGGAAAGATTTCTCCTAAGGGCCCAAGTATTTACATGTTTGTTTTTGTTGTTTGAGAACAAAAAAGAAGGGGAATGAGCTAAGTCATTAATGAAGTGAGAGAAGGATGAAAAGAAAAAAGGAAAAATTCAGCCATGTTTTCTGTTAAAAATATAAGAAAACAGGGGCAGCTGGGTAGCTCAGTGGAGTGAGAGTCAGGCCTGGAGACGGGAGGTCCTAGGTTCAAACCCGGCCTCAGCCACTTCCCAGCTGTGTGACACTGGGCAAGTCACTTGACCCCCATTGCCCACCCTTACCACTCTCCCACCTATGAGACAATACACCGAAGTACAAGGGTTTAAAAAATATATAAGAAAACATATAAAATACATTCTGATTCTATGATATGTCTAATTAAGGGAGAGATCTAGAGGTGAAGCAAAAAAAGAAACAAATAAAAAGAGACATTCACATAGAAACCACCAGGCAGAGTGGGAGTAAAGCAAAAATATCCAGGATGTAATAGACACACAGACCTAGAAAGAGACAGACATTTTTGGCATCACATCCTAGTCTCTTTCCTTTCAGTTTACTGGGGCTAATGACTTTTAAAATTTGTATACCTTTATAGTATATCTATAAATGCTAGAATATATATGTGTGTGTATGTATATGTGTATATATATATACACATATATATAGAACTTTAAGATTTACAGAATGCTTTACAAGTTAGTTGATCCTCACAAGCAACCCTGTGAAGAAGGTGTTATTATTCTTTTTTTACAGATGAAGAAACTAAGACTGAGACAGGTGAAGCAACTTCTCCATTGCCAGACAAGATAACCAGGAAGTTTCTGAACCAGGATTCAAATTCAGGTCAGTTCCTTTTCCTGCAACTTCAAATACCTAATATCAGAGATCAGATGATATTCAGGTCTCCTTTTAACTCAAAAGAATGAAGCTTCTCATCCTTATTTTAGAAGTTTTTACTATGGATTTTTTCCATGCAGAAAAAAAAGAGATTGATTGCAAGTATTTCAGAATAACACTATTTGAAACTATGACCATTTTGAAGAATGCATTAATGTAATCAGAAGAAAAAGACAAATTTATTTAAGAAAAAAAGGAATTTGTCCCTTCTGTCAAATTGTTTAAATTTACTTAACACTTAGATTAACATCCAAAGGCTTTATTTAGTGTTTCACATTACATATTCCTTTTTGTGTAATACCAGATTATCATGAGTATCAATATGCTTAAACTTAGCCTGAGCTCAGTGCTTCGCCTGAGTGTGTTCCATCTAGAGAGATAATCAGCCAGAGGTAGAAAAAGAAGGAAGAATATCTTGGGTCTCTTTTAGAATCTCATTATCTATTACTATCAGTCTTTAGTGAATCAACAAGTATTTATGAAGGGCTTTCTATATACCCCACACTGTGCTTGGCCCTGGGAATACAAAGACTGGAAGAATAAAGCAATTCTGCTCTTAAAGAGTCTTCATTTTATAAGGGAGAGAGTAGGTATATGAAGAATAAAAATATTATAAATATATTAGTTATGAAGGGAAGACACTAGCAGTCGGGAAGATCAGAAAAGTCTTTGGGTGGATGATAGTACATGAACCTCTGAACCCAGTGCTGAAGAGGTGAGGTAAAGGAAGGAGTGTTTTCATCTCCACTTCACATTAATTTCCTTTTGAAACTGAGGGACAAGAGTGAAAGTGACTTGTCCAAAGTCATAGCTTTTCATAAATAATATGATTATGTAAAATTTAATAACTCAGAAAATTATTCCATACTGTCAGAACAAAGTGCATCAGTCAAATGACCAGTGATTAAGTTTTCCATTCTACTAGCAATAGAAAATTGTGGAAAGTCTGACTTGAAATAGATCCCTGTTTTTCTATGGCTAAACTTTATTTTTCAGTTTGTGAATCACAGACTTCCAGGGGTACAAACCAGCACATAATTTACTCTGAATTCTTTCTGCATATGTGCATTATTTAATGGCTGTGCAAGTTGAAATTATATGATCCTTTCCTAAAATGGCATTTCTATGCTACTGAAATTGGCAAAGGTTTAATTCAGAGAATGAAGAAGAATATTATATTCAATTGAAAGCATAAAGGGAATTTAGCAAGACAAATGTAATTCCCTGAGCTGGAATTTGGCCAGGACCCTGACAGTTTTCATTAATGTGAACATTGAGTAAACAGAAATTAAATGCATTGTACATATCCTTAATCAAAGATGTCAAAATGAGACATGTTATAGGGCATTTATTAAAGAATGTAAACAATACTAAACTAGCCTTAGAACAACTGCTTTTTGGCAACTTCAGAAGATCCTAATTTAAATAGATTAAAATGAAAAAAAGGAGATATTTACCCTAAGGGCTCATAATTTATCCCAAAAAATTCAGTGAACATTTTTAAAACCATAAAATGCTGAACTCAAATATCATTTGAGCCTTCTAAAGATATTGTAACCCACAAAGAATATTAAAAATATCCCTGCCACTTTTACTATTGGTCAAATGATTGAATCTAGTGTTTGTAAAAGAAAGTTGTTTAATAGCATCTGTGAGTGGATATAAGTAAAAGTTTAATTTATTTCACATAACTGGCCAAAGAAACAAATATAACATTAAGAATTGTTCTAGCTAGGGCAACGTTAGAACAGATTAGAAATGGAAGCAAAAAATCTCTAACAAAATATCCTTTCCTTCCCCCTTTCTGCCATCAATTACCAAGCTAAAGAAAACACTGGAATTCAGTAAATTTCAAAAGCAAAGATGCATATATCTTATCAGTGTCACTTTATATGATACACCAATTATTTAGAACTTTTGTTTTCTATATTTTGCAGCACTTAAATGGTATTGTACCTAGAAACCTGCATCCAGGAAGCTCATTAGTTGAGCTGTCTGTATGTGTATATCTGCCATCAGCATCTGGTGAAAGGGGTAACACTGACCCTGCCAGATTTGGGTCATGGGGTCAACAGGTCTCATTTATTATTCAAAATTGCTTTCTGACCTTTTATCTGCTAGGTCAAAGGATGTTGTATTCTAGTTGGCTGATTTTTTTTATGATGAAACCCCGTATCTGGCAGATAATAAAATTACTTCTACTGTGAAGTCTTGTCAACCCCACAAAACATTCTCCCTCCCATTGAGTGGCATCATATTTGAACACAATTGGCTGTGGAAAGATCTATCTGTGAAAACCATTACCTTTTCTTTTAGTCATCGAATGCCTAGAGATTTAAATGAGACTGACTGTTGACAGTTGCTGAAGACAGCTTCTTAGATCTGATTTGAACCTTTTGCCCTACATTTAGGACTCCACCCCTTCCTTTAGATGGCTTCTTCATCACGTCAGAGGAGAGTAGTTACTATGCTGACTTATCCTGAATTCAGTAGCCCTATGTCTCCATGGCCCCAAAGTAATAGAAAGGGAATCACTATCAATAGAATACAAATGGCATTAGGTTCCTATAGGTCAGAATCTGCTTTAAGAAGAGAGATAGGTGAAAGACAAATACATCATTTTAAAATCTGATTTATTCCAAATTCAAGGTAATTTAAAAAAATTATTTCCCAGTATATATTCCTCATCTTCAGTGAAAAGAGAGTAATGAGCTTTTCTTTTCTTATTTCTTATTTGAGGTGGTTATGAAATGTGAGAATGATAAGAATTTTTAAGCCCGTCGAAATAAAAGATAGGTTTGGACCTATTTGAGCATCTTGCTAACCCTCTCAGAGAAAATCAGCCATAAAATTTTAATAAGCAATATCACAAAAATTTGTACTTTATCAATAGCAGATTATTTCTTAAAGGGAGCTGTGCAGACAGACAATATTCTTTGAGGGTGATTTTATTCCTTTTTTTTTTCCTCAAGGAAAAAGTCAAAGGTCATATTTGTCTTGCCCTTGAAGCAGACATATGAGATGTGACCATGTGCTTTGTGATACTGCATATGATGAACAACTTTGACAAGAGAGTAAGCAAATAGGCAATAGCATTTAGTATTTGTAAGCTGACTGAAGAACTAATAGGATATGCAGTGTTACATTTGCAAGGTCACACTTGAGTACCTGCTTGTTTCAGTAATGCTACCTCTTAACTGCATACTTGCATTGAATGAGTGTATACACATGTACAAGCATGAACATGTAGGATGGCTAATTTTGTTCTTCTCTGTCTCTCTTTATCTCTTTCCCTCTCTGGGAGTCTGAAGGGCTAGCAAACTGCCCTTTCTATGATCATACCCAGTAGCAGCTGGCCAAATGGTCAATCTACTCTCTTCAACATCCACTCCCCATCCCTTCGCTCCTTAGCCCTCCCCACCCCCCAGATTTCACAGCAGCAGGACACTAAATGAAGGAGGCCAACTGCCACACTGGGTCAAGGGTTCAGCTCATTCTTCCTCTGAAGCAGTATTTTGTAGTCTTATCCCATATTTGAATTGTCCTCCTGCTTCTGTTTATTACCATCACTTACATTGGTTCCTGAGATGTTGTCAACACTGGGCTTTAGCATCTGTTCCCCTCTGCTTTCTTGATGACTGTATCCCAATGAGGGATTTTTATCTCAAAATTAAGAATTATTTCTGTGTTTTGAAAAATGGGGAAACTGAGGATCTGTTAGATTTTTAGTCATATTCTGTTTGATACTTATGTCTTTGAAGCATTTGCACATAAGGAAAGAAGTTAATATGTTCAGAAGTTTTGATATATGCCATTGGAGAAGGGAGATGGGGGCAGGAAAAAAATTACTTCTCCTTAATTACACCTCCAAAGTTTGGAGCATTTCTTTCGGTAGTCCTTAACCCCAAAGGAAAACTTTCAGTGTTATACGTTCTATAGCTCAATCAGGCAAGAAGCATAGTATCTCTGTACTACTCTGTACTAGGCCCTGGAATACAAAGAGAAGAATAAAATAGTCCCCACCCTCAAGGAACTTATATTCTATTGAGGGTCACAATATGTACAAAAATATTAATATATTCAGGATATTTACAGAAAGTTTGAAAAGGGAGGGCACCCAGATTCATGAAGATAAGGAAAGGCTTCATATACAAATCTGTTGTTGTTCAGTCATTTCAGTAGGGACTTTGTGACCCCATTTGAATTTTTCTTGGAAAAGGTATAGGAGTTTGCCATTTCCTTTTCCAGCTTATTTTACATATGGGGAAACTGAGGCAAGCCAGGTTAAATGACTTGTCCAGGTTGAGATGGGTAGTAAGTGTCTGAGGTGTATTTGAATTCAGATCTGGCCTGGCATTCCACCTAACTGCCCTTACATATATATAAAATGATTCTTTACCTCAAGTCTGTGAACTTTTTTATATTATGATATTGATTTCCTTGGTAATATTTGCAAGTATTTTATTTAATTCTTTTTTTGTATCTTGCAAGTATTTTATTTCATTCATTTAAAAACAATATTCTGAGATGAAGTCTGTAGGCTTCTTTAGTCTACCTAGAGGTTCATGACCTGAAAATGGTTAAGAGTTCTTGATATGGTATTTAAGCTAAATTTTGTGGACTGTCAGAGCAAAGGAATAGAAATGGATGTGTGAAGCTTTCCAAAGACTGAGAACACGTTTCTCTCATGCATTTGCTAGACTCTCTGACTCCTTAACCCAGTCAATACCAAAGCCTCATTTTTACATGAATACAATGTTTGTAGAAGCAATATACTGAGTGATTCCCCAGAGAATCTGAAAAAGGGTATTAGTGAACATTCCTTTCTCCAGTGTAGCAGAGAAAGCATGCTATTAACAGCACTGGAGAACATAAAGGAGTTGGGAGACAAGAAAGAAGAGAGACAAACAGACAGACACCTTTCTTATGTGTATTGAATCTCCAGATGCTTGGCTTGGCTTATCACCGTCAAATTAATAGGTTCATCATGATCAAATTAATAGGTATTCAATTCCTTATTTATTGAGGACCTAGTATATTCCCAGCACTGTGATATGGGATAAAAAAAGAAATCCATACAGTATATTCCTTCCCCTCTACATAGTTGTGAGCTTTATTGTAATACTCCACCAGTATTGTAAGCCTTAAAATATTCAAATATTCCCTGGAAAAATGAAGTTCTAGGTCTTCCCTAAAGGTTTAGTTTATGTTTGAGAACAACTTAGAGAAGCATACAGGTCTTATTCACTACCAAATGAAACCAACCTTTGGAATGTCCTTGCCTTCTAGAATGTGTTGTTTGTTTGTTTTGAGGGCAAGGAATATTTTTTATTTTTATCTTCATCTCCTCAGTGCCTCACACAGTGTATACAATGGGCACTTAAATGCTGTCTGGTATTGTCTTTGCTGGTCCTTGCCTCATGTCCTGTCTTAAGGCTCTTCGCTGATTGAAACCCTTCTCTGCAGTTGGAACTGATCATTTTCAATTATGAGAGGAAGACCACTGTGTATATTTATATATTAGGTACGTTTTGGTAGACAATACTCCAGGAAAGTCATCATTTGTCCTAATAGTGTTGCTGGAGAGGAACCCAGCCTTCCCCATTTAAATGATTTTAGTATTGCAAAAATGTGGATAAACCTATATGAGGTGATACCACTAATGCTACATTTATCTACTAACTGAATAAATTAATAATGCGATACATTCATGTCCTCTATTGAGTATGAGAATGTACCTTTGACCAACCCTTGAATTCCATCATAAATTCCATGTTTAGATCTATTATTCTAGGTCACTAGTGTGTTTTAGGATCGTTAACTATCTTCCAATATGTTAGCTTGTGATGTCTGCAAATTTAATGGGCATTGTTTCTGTACTTTTATCTAATTCACTGATTAAACATTAAACCATAGACACTTAAAGACAGTTCTCTGGGATCATTTCACCAGAGACTTCATTTCAATCTCATTTTTAGAAATAAGGAAGTACTCTTTGGGTCTGATCATTCAACCGGATACAAATCCACAAAAGTGTTATATTGTCTGGCCCACATCCTCCCCCCCCCATAGAGTCCATAAAGATATCTTATCCATTTTGTTTTCATAGTAACCCTGTGAAAGAGTGGTATATTGGTGGGGAGGGGAAATAGTATAAAAGTCAGAAGTCATGTTTTTATATACCAGTTCTGGCACTCATTGCCTATATCATCTTGAACAAACTGCTTTTAGCTTCCTTTGATGTCAGTTTCTTCATCTGTAAGATGGAAGTGAGTATTGTACCTAATGATCTCTAAGGCCCCTTTAAAATTCTCTATGTTATGATTCTACATAGTAGTAAATTTCAATTACTGGTAAGGAAACGAAGTCTCACAGATATTGAGGTGATTTTTCTCAAGGTCAAAGGACTAGTAAGTCACTAAAACAAGATGAGAGCCAAGGTTATCTAACTCTTCCCCAGCTGCCCTTCTAGTGCATCACTTGTTTCTTAAGAACAGTGGTTGTACTTTCCTAGTCAGGATACTTCTTTAATAAATTCAGAATAAGAATAATGGAATTTTGGCACTTAATGAGAATAATTGGCATTTTGTATTGAAAAATTTAAAAAGAGTGCAAGTTTAGTATTTGAAAGTGAATTAACCAACCTTAAAAAAATTATTTCTGCTCTTCAAAGTTTCCCACAGGTAAATATTAGTGTCCTTTTGGATCTAAGGTCCATTCAGTATTCCAGTACATATAGCTGAATGAAGAAAATATATAATGCACAATGTATTTGCCTATGGTTTTTCTACCAGAATATTATCTTTGAGTCAATATGCACACATATTAACTTCTACTTCCTACATATGAAAATACCTCACGTAGAATGAAAAGTAAAAGATAATATGGATTCATGATAACGAAAACAAATGTCTTTGAACCTACCAAGAGTGTCAATGTGACATAAAAAAAAAAAAAAAAAAAAAAGATCTGGACTCATTCCAAAGTGGAAAAAGTTCTGGATTTGGATGCAGAGAACCTGATTTCAAATTGTTCCTTGGCTATTTACTGCTGTGTGATCTCAAGCAAATAACTTAACCTTGCTAAAATTCACATTCCTCATCAGTAAAGTGTAGAGGATGGATCAGAACCTTGTGACCCTAAATCTATGATAATCAGTCCGGGGTCAAAATCTTACTTCTGACAATAGTTATTTAACCTTACTCATTCTATAAGTTCTTCATTAGATTGTAAATTCCATGAGGAGTAGGCTTGTCTTTTGCCTCTTCTTTTATCCCAGTGCTTCGAATGTCTACTTACATGTAAAATGAGGATGACAACACTTACATTATTATGAGCATAATGCTTAAAGTCAATAAGCATTTATTAAGCACCTACTATGTGCTAGGCACTGTGTAAACCCCTAAAACCATGTAAGTTAATTATTATTTATCAGCTTATCATTTCTACTTATTGAAATGCTTTCTTATATATCTCTCTCACTTTCAAAGCTGCTCCAGCACAACTCCTAGTCTCCTCCATTCCAATTTGTTCCTGACTATGGTTCAAAGCGAAGGTGTTAATTAGTTTCCTTAGCATGATGTAACCCCATGAGCACTAACTGTTGTTAATATTAATGTATCTTCTGTGGGGCTTTCAACTGATCTTCTTAAAATGAATGCACTTCATATTGAGAGCCTTTTTCTGAAAAATGGGACATCCCATTCATAACTTGGCTTTTTAAAGAGGCCAAGTTCTTTTTCATTCTAACATTTTCAGTATATGAAGCAGAAAGTGTTAAATAAGGTTACACAGATTTCTTCACAAGGCTCAGTAATTTGGAGACCTGTCAGAAAACTACCAACATCAATTACATATCGTCCTTCATCTTTCAGTTTGGCACTTCAGCTATATCTCCCATTGAACTTATAAATTAGTAAATGGAGTTCATCAAAGATTAACACCAGGCTCCCTGCTTTGGGTGCATAAGTCTCCCTCTTCCAAAAGTACTTTCTTTGATGTCAATTGAAGTTTTGCTGCACACAGCAGAGAAGATACACACCAGGAAAACAGAGCCCAGTATGTGACAAACACTGAGAACTATTTTCTATCTTAGCCCTTGAATATTATCCTAACATCTCTCCTCTAGTAGCTTATAATGTAAATAAGGGTTTAGGGAAATCATTCTCCTTTTCATATATTTGTCAAGGCTACGTATTTATGAAGAGTATTTTGTAGGAGGTATAGAATAACAGTAAGAAATGCAATAAAGGAGAATTAAAGGTATTTAAAAACAACCACCACAAAGTAGGACATAGAGAGAGAATGGCTCTAAATTAATATAATAAAAGACCAGACTTGAGCTAATTCTGATCACCTGTATTCTGTTGCAGTAGTCATGTATATTGCATAAAATGCAGTGTAAAGAAACCGAGAAGACACAGAACAATGTGATTAGCTGATTATAAAGTATTTATACAAATTGTCGATTACAAAATAAAGTTATGGTGCAGATCCATTGGGTTTGGGATCCATTTAATAATGAATCAATAGTTGACGGGTGGGGAATAGCTTCCTCACCATAGGAAGTGGCCAAAGCAAAACATGAAAGGAACTCTTGGAAATGTTATGTTATCCAGTTAGTAGGAAGCCTTCTCAAGAATAAGAGTTTATGTTTGATGTAGAAGAGAACTTTATGTTACTGTATCTAACCTTTGATGAAGAGTAGACTCTCCACTTAATTAGATATTTTAGTAACACTTTGCTATGCAAGCATCATTGGGAAATGAGGCTTTCTGAAAAAAATGAGTTGAATAGAATTAAGATTTTGGGTCTAGCCTTTTGAGATGAAAGCCTCTACCACCAACTATCTACAGTACTGGGTAATGTTTTGAATATTTTCATATCTATATCTCATTTAATTCCTATAGCAGCACTATAACATATGATTATCAATTTATTGATAAGGAAATTAATGCCTAGAGAGATTGAGTATGGTTTTAGGGAAATAATAATAGATACTGGAAGTTAGGACACCTGAAATAATTGTCAGTAACTAGCTTTGAGACCTCAATCATTTTAGCAATTGTCCTTTGTAAAATATTCAGGGTAATTTCCCTCTAAGGCAGGAAATCTGAATTTTGAATCAGTGAAAAAATGCCAAACTGTTTATTAACTTGGATGAGAAAAAAAGAAAACATAATCTTTATTTTGATACAATCCTGTGTGCTTTATGCATTGGAAAACATTCTGAGTGGAAATTCTTGGGGATCCACCAGATGACCAAAGCAGTCCATGACACAAAAAAAGATCAAGAACCTTTTGATTTTAGGTAATTTCTACTTCAAAAGCTCTATAATTTAGGTATTAGCAAGCTCCCTTCATCAATTAAACCAGCACCAGCTTGGCAAATTAGTCTTAGATGCACTGAGAACTTAAATAACTTACCTAAGGATACATAGCCAATGTATGTCAGAGCCAGAATTTGAACTCATCTCTTTCTGATTCTAAATTCAGCCCTCTATCCACTATTCCACACATCCATGCTCAGTTTATTACACTGCCTTAATAATCTAAGCATAACATTTCTTCACTTGAAATAAGGATAGCTTAATGTTTTCTTGACTAAGAATTGGCAATATTAGAGCCTCCTCATCCCTCTTACCAGAATTTTGGACTCTTTCTCTGAGACTCTTAACTTTGATTTGTGAATGTTCTCCTTATCTTGCCTGTAACCAAGCCTCCTATCCACTTCCTTTATGGATTATCATTGTTGTTCAGTTGTGTCAGACTCTTCATGATCCTGTCATGCCTATTACCATTCTAAGAGTTTTCTTGACAAAGATAATAGAGTGGTTTTCCATTTCTTTTTCCAAGGGATTAAGACAAACAAAAGTTAAGTGACTTAACTAGGGTCACACAGCTAGTGTCTAAAATTGGACTGAACTCAGGTCTTTGTGACTTTAGGCCCATCACTCTATCCACTGGGCCATCTAACTGCCTTTATATATTGTCTTTCCCCATTAGAATGTAAGCACCTACTTGCATTTGTATCCCTAGGATTTAGCATATTGCCTATTGCATTTTACATGCTTAATAAATGCTTTCTCATTCATTCGTTCATCAGTTTGTCTTGCTCTAAATATAGATGGCATGGGACTTTGGACTGAAATTTCCTTGACTGCAAGGAATACTATAATATGAAAAAAAGATGAATAGCAAGAAAATAAGTTGCTTGCTAGATATGTCATTTTATTCTTTTTTATAAGAATACTTAACAGTAACTTACTATTTTTGAGAGATTGATAGATACATTATCTTTGCAAGTCCTTGAGGTAGGAATGGCACAATATTATTCTTATGTAATTATATACTTTATATAATTAACGAAAGTGACGCAGGTTTCATCTCTTAGGTCACAGATAAGAGATAAGGGATGGAACTGGGTATAAAATATAGGCCTTCTAATTTCTTATTTTCTTTAGCTTTTCATTAAAAAATGATGTGTAAATGCTAAAACTGAATGACTCCTTCCCTGATAAGTTCTGCTTTTGAGCAAAATTAATAAATCAGATACTGAGGTATCCTTCTTAGTTGTGTCTAATCCTTGTAAATATACATTCTAGGATTTTTAGTCCTTTGACTTTTCAATATTATTAAAAACATTATTTCAATGTCTATCACTACATCAGCCTGTCAGTTCTAGCCAACACAACAGTTCTTAGGATAACAGATTTTGAGTTGGAACAGATCATAAAAGCCATCTAGTCCAAGTCCTTCATTTTATCGGTGAGAAAACTAAGGTCAAGAGATAGTCAATGACCAGTTCAAGTATCAAGTGACAGAGCTGTGATTTGAATCCAGGTTATTTGCCTCTGAATTTAGGCTGTGTTTAACTAACATTATGGTGTTTGGTTTGGAAAGTGGAGCTTGTCACAACTTATTAAGATTTCTTTGGTGACCTCTCGAGATGATTTTTAAAACAGAATAATATTTAATACAAATGATTCTCTAATGAGTGGAATTTCAGTCACTCCAACAAAATGAATGAAAAGTTTAGGCAAATGGTGAGTGGCTTTTTTCAAGTTCTCTGGATCACACCACATAGGTAACTGGGTGGTGCTTATACTTGCATCTTACCTATGAAAATTAACCCATGCTCCAGACCTAGAGGCACTTGTCCACAAAGAATCCTTTTCCTGAGACATCAAAAGAAAAATCAGCACCTTAGGGCACACTTCTAAAGGTGGCCTTTTGGCTCAGGCAGTGATTCATATGTATGGTTAAGATGGCCTAGGGGTATTAATTGACCTGCCAAATTACAAGGATAGAGGAAACATAGTTCCAAAATTGGTTAAATAAAAAAGACTGAGGAATTTCAAATGACAATGAGCTAAAGATGAGCCAGGAAAAGGACTTACATGACATGAAAACATCCAACTCAGTCTCCTGTCAATACTTAACAACATCAATTCCATTTCTTCTATCCCTTCTCATTCTGTATTACTTCCATCTATTTCTTTCTGTAAAGTTTTGTGAAGAATCAGTCTAGTGCAGCATTGGCAAAGGTTTTCAAGTTTGGGTGGCCAAATTGCAACTTCAAGCTGCCTGTGAGCCCCCTGGATTACCTGAGAGTTGAGGAAGTACTTGCTTTGGGTGGTTAGACAGAACAGGTTGGGGCATGCAAAAATGTCCTTGGGAACTGCGAAGAGGGAATGGAGCAGCTCCAGAGTGCTGGCTGGGCATGCATGCCAATACTTTACCAAGGCTGGTCTAGTGTATTGGAGGCCTTCAGGTGCCTTAACTATTCTAAGGATACAGACAACCCTAGGGCTACACAGCTATTGTCCTTCTAACAATATATCTGACCTACTTTCTTTTCTGGTCATACGTGTTCTCAATGATGTCTTTATTGTCACTCCTTTTTCACAAGGCAGTCATCCTTGGTCACATGTTGCAGTTTGTGGACACTCATCAGGCTTCTTTCCATCAGCCCTTGGAATCAACTGTGAGTGTGTGTGCTCTGAGATCATGGTGCTCCATAGGTCACAGCTGCATAGTCCCACCAGTAGCATGATGATGCCCTCATTAATCTTAGACTGCATTAATAGAAGTCTTATATATAGAACAAAAGAGGCAATAGTCTCACTCTGTGAGCCTTGTCAGGCCACAAATTGGATTATCATGTTAAATTCTAGGAGTCACATTTAAATGGAAGCCAAACTAAAATGTTCCTGAGGAGGACAACCAGAAATATCTGAAAACTTGAAATTCTCTCCAGGAGAAATGGTATCATGGGTAGAGAAATCTTTGAAGTAAACCTGGTGTCCTTTTTTTTTTTTTTTTTTTTGGAAAGGTGTTATTTGGAAGAGAGGAGTCAAGTAATTAAAAACAAAACAAAACAAAACCCTTAGTAACAACTCTAAGACTGAAGGACAAAAGCTAGGTAAACACACTTATGTGACTTGCCCAGGGTCACACAGAGAATTTAGAAAAGTTAACATGGTTACATAATTCATGCTCTTACTTTCCCCTTCACCCCCCGAGTTCTGCCCCCCCCATGGCTGATGCATATTTCCACTGGTTTTAACATGTGTCATTGAGCAAGACCTATTTCCAAATTGTTGATAGTTGCATTGGTGTGGTAGTTTCGAGTCTACATCCCCAATCATGTCCACCTCAACCCATGTGTTCAAGCAGTTGTTTTTCTTCTGTTTCCACTCCTGTAGTTCTTCCTCTGAATGTGGGTAGTGTTCTTTACCATAAATCCCTCAGAATTGTCCTGGGTCATTGCATTGCTGCTAGTACAGAAGTTCATTACATTCTATTTTACCACAGTGTATTGGTCTCTGTGTACAATGTTCTTTTGGCTCTGCTCCTTTTGCTCTGCATCAATTCCTGGAGGTCTTTCCAGTTCACATGGAATTCCTCCAGTTTATTATTCCTTTGAGCACAATAGTATTCCATCGCCAGCATATACCACAATTTGTTCAGCCATTCCCCAATTGAAGGGCATACCCTCACTTTCCAATTTTTTGCCACCACAAAAAGCGCAGCTATAAATATTTTCGTGCAAGTCTGTTTATCTATGATCTCTTTGAGGGTACAAACCCAACAATGGTATGGCTGGATCAAAAGGCAAGCATTCTTTTATAGCCCTTTGAGCATACTTCCAAATTGCCAACCAGAATGGTTGGATCAGTTCACAACTCAACCAGCGCCATACCTATCAAACTATCAAAAAACTTTTTTTACTGAATTAGGAAAAACTATAACAAAGTTCATCTGGAATAACAAAAGATCAAGAATATCAAGGGAAATAATGAAAAAAAATGTGAAGGAAGGGGGCCTAGCAGAACCAGATATTAAACTGTACTATAAAGCAGCGGTCATCAAAACGGTATGGTACTGGCTAAGAGACAGAAGGGAGGATCAGTGGAATAGACTTGGGGTAAGTGACATCAGCAAGACCGTGTATGATAAGCCCAAAGAGCCCAACTTTTGGGACAAAAATCCACTATTTGACAAAAACTGTTGGGAAATTTGGAAAACAATATGGGAGAGATTAGGTTTAGATCAACATCTCACAGGTAATTCTTTTTTATAGCAGAGATACTACCTACATTTAGAAATTAAGGGACAAATCTTGACTCAATATGATAAATAAGTTTCTAGTGATTAGAAATGTCTGAAACTGACAGGCTACTGTGTGGAGCAATGAATTCTTCATCATTAGAATATCAGAGTCTAGAAGCCTACCTGTCAGTGAGGTTCTCATTCTAGATATCTCCCTCCTATTATAGCCCAACTCCTAAGGAATGTATTTTTTTTAACTGCCTAGACTCATTATTTCTGCTGCCTCTTTTTCCAACCCCTTGGCAGTTCTGCTTATCATGTCAGCAAACCAAAATTTCTTTCTAGAGTTAATATTGATCTTTTAATTGTCAAATCTATACATTTTTTTCCTCAATATTTATCCTTCTTGTCTGTAGTGCTTGACATAGTCAAACACTCTCTGTGGATACTTTCTCCTCTCTGGTTTTTGAAACATTGCTTTCGTTCTTGGGTTCTATGCACCAGAGAAGTTATTCTTCATTCAGTGATCATAATCATTATCACACCCCCAACTCTTGATGTACCCCCAAGATCCTATACCGAGTCCTTTTTGTTTGATCTCTCAGTGACATAATTAGCTCCCATTGTTTCAATTGTTATCTCTATGCAGGTGACTTCCAAATCTATTAATTTCTCTCCTGAGCTTCAGTCCTATCTGTTGAACTTTTCAAACTGGTTATCCAACTTGGATTTCTTTCTTTGCTCTTTTAAAACCCTTACCTTCTTTCTTAGAGTAGATATTAGATGTAGTTCTAAGGCAGATGAGTGATAAGGACTAGGTAAATGGAGGTTAAGTGAGTTGCCCAGGGTTACAAAGCTAGGAAATGTTTGAGGCTAGATCTGAACACAGGACCTCTCTATCCACTAAGCCAGCTAGCTGCCCCTCAAATTAGAATTTCATACTTATGTCCCAAACAGAGTTCATTACCTTTCCTCCCAGATCCACCTCTTTTCCTAACTTCTCCATTCCTATTGAACATACTACCACCTTTTCAGTCATTCATTTTGGTGGTGTCAATGATCTTTGTGTCATCCTGGACAGCTCAGCTTCTTCATCCCACCTAAACAATTAATTGCTAAATCTTGTAGATCCTTCCTTTACCATATTTCTCATATCTTTCCTCTTCTCACCACTCAAAACTTCATCACTCTAGGACCCTTTTACTAGTTTACCAGTTTTATTTTAGTGTCTTAATTATTGTCCCTGCTTAGAAAACAGATCTATCTCAAAGCCTACACAATAACTATATCAATGACTATTCCCTCCAGGAGCAAATACAAACTCCTTTGTTTGATATCTAAAGCCTTTTATAATTCATCTTGAATCTATCTTTATAGTAATATAAATAGTCATTATCCTTCTTGTCCCCCCCCCCAAAAGGATTACTCCCTCTCTCATTTCTATGGCTGTGTATAGGCTTCTCCTTATGCCTAGAATATGACTCTTCCTCATTACTTGCTCATATTTCCTAGTTTTATGCCTCTGTCTTCCAAATTAACTTTGATTTCTTTTGTATGTATTTCTTTACATACTGGTGTATATGGGTTTTCTACCTCTAGAATATAAGTTCCTTGAAGGTAAGGACTATTTTTTTCTTTATATCCCCAGCTACTAGCACAATGTTTAGCACACAGGAATTACTTAGTAAATCCTTGTTGATTGACTGAATTACATTGACTTATGATTACATAAGAGAATATATATATATGTATATATATATATATATTTGGAGAGAGAAAGAGAGATAGATGCCTACTACATAAATAGGTAAGTAGGTAGATAGACATGTATTTACATATACATGTATGTTTCCTTATATACATATATGTGTGTTTATGTATAAATATATCTCTATAAAATATATATAAATATATATACTTCTATATAATACACACATATATATATGTATATGCATATACATATATATTCCTGTATGAGGTAGGTTGGAATAAATAACCTTTAAGGTCCCTTCCAACTCTGACATTCTATTGCTCTAAAAATCTTAGTAGGGATTAAGGTCATTCTCTGTGTAGAATTAGTTACTTATAATTCTTTTATAAAATTTATTACATTCTCACCTGGTTATGTTGATGATTTAATGATATCTGTGATATATTTTGATCATTAGAAGTCTTGAGATTTTCAATTCCACATCTATTTTTCATTATTATTGCTAGGATTTTGTTAATAATTATATTCATTGACTGAGGTAACAGTAGTAGATAAGTGTTAGATCTTCCTGACTTAAGAAGACCAGGATTCTAATCATGATTCAGATGTATCCTATCTGTGTGACCCAGGGCAAGTCATTTAGCTTCAACAATCTAGAGATGATAAGTAATTGCTGCAGTTACCTCATAATGTTGCTGGGAATATCAAATGGGATAATATATGTAAAGTGCTTTGCAAATCTTAAAATGCCATATAAATATTAAATATTTTTATTCATAAAAATAAATCTTACAAATGTTATACATTTTCCTACCTCTAAAGATTATATATTTTGTTGAACTTGTAGTTTTTAATTTTTAAAGATTTTATCAGGTACTGTATCATCTTTCTAATTAGATATCAAGTGATTTCATTGGGTTAGTAAAAGTTTTTAATTAAAAATAAAAATATAAATTGCTTTTTAAAGGCTCCTTAATAGAGTTCATCATGTCAAAGACAAAAAAAATTTCCTCTTTAAAAATGCAGCATTAAAGTTGAGTCAGTTGTTTGCAAATATAGCTGTTTGATTGAAGTGAATTGAAATAGCAGGTAAGAAAGAAAGTTGAGTACATATTTTTAAGAAGATATCCTCCCATGCTCCCTACCACACACACACACAGTATACATTGTCAACATTACTATAAAATATAATATATTTGCAAAGACAGAACATCTCTGAATATTTAGTGTTTGAGTCAATGTTTCAAAGATACTTTGCACCTACACAGATTGTAACCTCCACCAACCCAAGTCTTCAGTAGGTGGTGTTACCGTGATAGAATTACTCTCACTGAAACAGTCTGTGACCTTAGCTAGAATGGCCCTAGGAGGACAGATTATTGCTAGGTTCATACTCAGTTCCTTTCCTGCCTAGAAACTCCTGACAAAAGATTGTATCCTTGCCTGACCTCGAGACTCTCCTACTCCCACACACCACTATGAGTTACCGACCTGAATCAATGAGATCTTGGAATTTAATTTTAATGGAGGAAATTGAAGCTATAATATTTTTAAAGGATTTCATAAGTTATGAACATGATGTGAAGCACAGGGAAAATAGCTTTAAAAGTTTCTATTTTCCTCAGGGCTAAGGTCACTTCCTTGAAATCAACTGCTTAGGAAAAGCCCATATCCCTTCCAGGCTGTTGTCCTGATAGGTGGATGCCCAGAGTACTATACTGAACCCATAGCAATGCCAATCAAATAAGGCCTCTAACACATTGGATGAACCCACTGTGACAAATTTAGGGGGGAATCACGGAAGGTCACCCAGGATAAGTAGACTTAGATGGGATATGATCTCTATCACCTGAGGAACTTCCAAATCAAGGAGATCATAAATCCATTTTGAGAATGGGCTTGAACTGATATCTGAGGTGATCCCAAAGAGAGTTTGCTTGCTTCAGTCAGCTCTTTCAGATCTCATTGTGGTTCCTATCTATATGCAATAAAAAGAAAAGAAAATAGATCAATGTGGGTATGCAATAAATGAGGTAGAACCAGCACTTAGCTTCATATGAAATTATACAGATCATACCTGTCAGGAAAGGGCAATAGAACCACACTGGATTCTGGGAGAGATGAGTATCATTTATGTAGTTCCCATATTTTAAAAAGTTAATATAAAGCCAAAGGCTAGGCAAACATTTCTGAATGTCTCATCTTTTGGCTCAGTTCAGAATAGTTTTGCTCATTTTATTGATAAATTAATTTTCAATAAGAAACATTGACATCTTCTTACCATTCAGAAACATTTACAGTAAAGGACCCTTGTTGTGGAATTGATTTGGGTTTTAAATATAAGATGATTGTATCTGAAAAAAATAGGATTTCCATATCATGGATACTCTTGGGTCAGGGTTTTCTAATGAATCGCTACTCATCTTCCATATTGAAAATTGCCATTTTCAGGGATTGTTTTTGAAATTCTTTGAATCCTCAACACTTAGTTTAGTACCTGGTGCATAGTAAGTACTTAATAAATATTTGCTGGCTGATGATGCAGGGTCTCCCTAAAGTACTAATTATTGGAAACTTTTGTGGGTAAGGTAAAAAAAGAATAATATATGAAGTGATTCTAATAAAAAACATTCTAGTTGTAAAAATGCATAGAAGTTAGTTCCTTGAAAATCTAGTCATATTGTATCATTCAATTAAGTCATCATTCTTAGAAGTAGAATCCCTGTATAGCCAAGTACAATCCTTGCCAAATATCTAGACACAATCACAGGCTTTAAGGATTACAAGTCACATAATAAAGGATAATGACCAAAAATTAAGTACACTAATATAGAAAGCTGGGCCTGCCACGTTCAATATAAGACAGCAATCTATTAGGTTTAATGTGAGATTAAGGAGCTGTGTAACCTGCAATTATGCTGTTTTTCATTTAAAAAAATACGATGATTATACTCAATAGGGTCCTTCCTTATATTTACCTCTGTTTAATTGGATTGGGAACTGCTTAAACATCCTTGAGTTGGAGCTTATAAGAAGATGATCCCAGCTGTTTTTCAAAGCTTAAGACAGCAGGCAGACAACCTGATCATGTCAAGACACACAGTAAAGGC
Organism: Gracilinanus agilis; assembly: GCF_016433145.1. Classification (NCBI taxonomy): domain Eukaryota; kingdom Metazoa; phylum Chordata; class Mammalia; order Didelphimorphia; family Didelphidae; genus Gracilinanus; species Gracilinanus agilis. Next base: position 541,206,553 of record NC_058131.1, read on the forward strand.
TTAATCCTACTTTTTCCATCAACCAGCACAAGAGCCCAATCTTTAACCTCATGAGTACTAAGTGTGCTTTGTCATTTGTGAAGCTGATCTACTGATAAATTGTTATTGTTTAATAACTCTTCATTTCTGTACTTTTAAAAGGTCACCTCTTCTTTTTGCATTTGATGGCTAGCCATGTCCAGAAGGATTTTCAGTATTTCATTTTTCATTTTTAATATGATTGATTGCTTTCCACACTTGTGTAATATTAAACAGAGGGCATTGATCCACACTGCAAAACCATGTTGTTGGGGTATGGGGGGAAACATGATATTTGAAAGGCTTTCTCTCCCTCCCAACCTACCCCCCCCCCCAGTATGTTTTGCTAAAATGCATCCTAAAGGAAAGGTTGCAATGGTCCACAGCCAACTAGAGATTTACCTAGTTGAATAATCCTTGAATTGTTTAAAAGATGAAAGGTTCAGTGTCTCAATGAGCTTTTCCGTGCAGCTGCACAGCCTACTTATATGATGGCACTCTTTCTTCTCTTTCTCCCATTTTGGGGCATGGGGGAGGAGGAAGGGAGTGGTCCTCTGATTTGTCCTGGTGACACTGGGCTGTCAGCGGGAAAGCAAGTGTAGTTAATGCTCAGCTGCTCCAAGCAGTCAAGCAAGCTCACAAGTCCCAGCTGTTCTACTTGATGTTATCTGATTGCACCTAGTCCTCAATCTGTGAACTGTTTTCTGGGCTCAGATTCATCAAGCTCTCTGCCGCTTTAAAAACTCACGCAGGCAGACATCCGAGGATATGCCATTATAAGCTGCTGCCAGGGGATCTTCTCGGAGATAAATGGAATCTGTGTGAAGTAAATTAGTGTGAACCAGTCAATCTGTGTGTCAGCCTTGAGCCACATCCATGGGTAACTAGCTTGCTGGCTCCAGAGTCCACTGTCTTTTGCCAATTGTAGGTCAGAGTCACCAGGAAGCTGTTCTGCATGACATTAAGGTTGCTTGTTGTTTAAATAATGCCAATTGGACCAGTGCCAAGACTGAAACTCAGTAGGCAAGCCAAAGCACTCGAGTTTACTCATCACCCACAATGGTACCGAACATCTCTAAGTCAGGTGACCTCTTAGCAGTAGAGAATGGGAAAGAAATATCCTGGAAATAAACACTTCCACTGTCAAAGAGTAGGCATTCAGCAGATGCATGCTGTGCTGTGCAGTTGATTCTACTTTTCCATCTCGAGTTGTATCTTTGGGTCCTTAATACAAAATAATAACAATAATTTGGCAAAAAAGAGGTTAATCAAGACGGAATCCTTCTATTAGTTTTCCATGAAAGAATCAGCATGATCTTTTATTCATAAATTTGATGGAGGGACTATGTAAACCCCAATATTTAAACACAGTGTGAGTTCCATGTCACAAAATAGTCTCCTAGTGTGTGAAACTCTCCTTTGGACTTTGGGGACACTTTGTTTCCATAGCCAGAATTGAATAGAATTTATCATCCAAAAGACTTTTTATAAGTTAATATATAGCTCAAAAAAAAGTTTTTTTTTATTTTTCTTTATTTGTGTCACATACACGTGCTCATATGCATACAAACACACCAAGAGAGTCATATAAATGATTGTTATTGACAATAGGAAACTGGGTTTCAATAATAATAACAATAAGATATTATTATTATATAAAGAATCATGACTACACAATATTGATATTTTCATATTCTCTTGGAGAGTATGTATGTTCTTATGAAGACCATAAGAGTTCCTTTTTTATCTAATAAAATAAGGTTAATTTATTTTTATTTCATTCCTTTTCCTTCCCACTTTTTGATTTAAAAAATAAGATTTTTACTTATATCTTGACCTTGAATTAAATAACAGGAGTTTAGCAATGTAGAGGTGGAGTAGGGAGTATTAAATCTGGAGGCAGGGGACTTGGGTTCTAAACTTGGCTATGCCACTCACTACCTGTGTGATATGTTACAAGACACTTCAGCATCCTGGGTCAGACAGTTTTGCTTTTTGTTAAAAAAAAATCATTGGCCTTGATTCTAAGGTTCTCTTTACCCTTAAATCTATGATGCTAATTAAAAGCTAACTAAGTACAATAACATAAAGGATAATTCAATGTACCATATTGAGGGAAATTCATAATAGAATTTCTGCTAGAAAATATCAAAAGTGTTTTCACAGGGACAGAACAAAACTGTTTGGAAAAAATAAGGCTAGTTTTAACCATGATTGTTGAAAATTTCATCAGACTTATTTTCCGTTTCTGGTTTCCTTGTCAAACTCTACCACATCCATAATAAGAGCTACTGAGTACTTTATGTGAAGGTATCACTATTATAGAGCCTACTGAGACAAATTTTTATATATTAGGTGTTTTCCAGGCTACAGAAAGAGTCTGTGGATGTTAGGTGGTATGAATCATAACTTGGCTAAAGCAAAATACTTTAAAAATTGAGTGACCCTTTCCTTGTACTAATGAAACAAAAATGTGGGGTCCTATGAGATAAAAATTTGTTTTATGCCTGTCTCCAAAGCTCAGAGAAATGAAGAGAGATTCCCTCAGGTAAATTTAACTGTATGACTTATGAAGAAAAGGGAAAGGAATTCTGTGAATTTTCCCCTCTAGTATATGCAAGAAGCGTCACCTTTAGAGTGAGTGATTTTAAGTTTTTCGATTATAACAAAAAAGAAAAAAAGCTGTGGAAATTATGATTTTGCCCAGGGATCTGGCTTGGCCTTGTAGGACCATCTGTTGTCTCCCCTCATCTAATTCAGTCCAGTAGTTGTTATAGGGGCTAATTCTTCCATAGCCAGTAAACTAGATTTTGCTCAGTGTACCTCAGTACAGCAGTACTAGGAGAATTAAGTTTGATATTTTTGGAATTAGCAGGATATCTATTAATTTTCAACTATCTGTGACAGGACAGTGATGATGTTTCACCTAAGAAATGCACACCAGATCAGAGCTATGGCTCATCTATCCCAGAGTTCTCTGAAATAGATGGTTGTACCAAGGCATGATGTATTGTACAAGTGCATAGTCCTTACTCTTAACCTCAAAATTTAGGGAAGTGCCTGAACATATTTTAGTTTTCCATAACATTTTCTTATAGATTTATTAGTCCTTAATTTATGTAAAGTTTTGGAAATTGTTAATGAATCGCCTCGTTTTCAGTGTCCATTATGTGCATAATAGTATGCTGGACTTTGAGTATAGACCTACAGTTTCACTACTTTGGGTAATTCCCAACATGGAAACTTTTTCCATTAATGCATATTGACAAACTTGTCTGGAACTCTACTACATTAGAATAGCTTGGATTATTTAGAAGTTAAGTTACTCGTTCTTGGTCTTATGGCCCACCAGCTGCTCTCTTTTCCTTGGGATAAGTGCATCTCTAGAAAGTTCATTATCTTGGAGATCATCCAAAATGCCTCATTTTGGATATTCAATAGTACCCTCCCTTCTGATCAGAAGGCTAGAAGGCAGAGCAAAATCTCCTCCCTAAGCATTCATTTATAGAGGACTCAGAATTTTCAACAAACTCTTATTTCCCCACTAGCTGCACTGCTTGATTCTGACTCACAAACATCAAGCTCCTGACACCTGTATTGGGCACCCTCTAACATAACCCTCTCATTTAGCTTTTCTGTCAAATTGTTTTTTTCTCCATTATATTATAAGTTCTTTGATGACAGACTCTGTCTTTTTCATATTTGTACCCCCAGGACTTAACACAATGCCTAGAACATAGTAGGCATTTAAAATGTTTATTGACTTGGTCTATAATGTATCAGAATTAAAGCCTGCACCCTGATTTTAAAGGTTCTCCATTTACCATAATATATTAAAAGCAGCAGCAGCAGCAGCAGCAGCAGTAGTAGTAGTAGTAGTAGCAGCAGCAGCAATAACTTGCATTTATGTAGCACATTAAAAGTTTCAAAACATTAAGATAGAGCCACTATTCATCTGGTGCTTACCATGTAAAGATGTAAATATTTTATATAACAGAAAAACATCACTGTTTTTTCTTGATCCATTAGTGGATCACAGTACCTCTTATGCCTTCAAATTATATGTGATTCTTGTCTCTGCTTTTCTGTAACTTTCCTATGTGAGATGAAGTAAAAAGTCTCAAGGCCATCCTCTGATTCTTTTGTTATTTCATGAATATCAGTGGAATGAACAGTGTGGTAGAGTAGAGTGCTAGAATTATAATCAGAGAAACATTGCTTCAGATACCACCTTACTAACTTTGGGTCAAATCCATTTAACTCTTGACTCCTAAGTCACCTCTCTCATTCAGAGTTATAGATGGGTTCTTGTCCATGTGAGATGGAGGGAGTTCCCATATGAATGAAATGTGGCAGTTGAATTCCTAGACTGCTTTTCTGAATCTTCACTAATGCTTTGTGATGAGCTCCCCTCCTTTTCTAGTCCTATGGTCCTTGACTTCTGAGTGATGTCTTTTGAGTCATTTTCCACTCACAAATCACTCACAAACTCCAGCTTATTTATCTCCACCATACACTTTTTCATTACTTTTTTGGTGTCTGGTTAATTGGATCTTTGTAAAATTGTATTATTCCATGATTCATTGCCTCAAAACATCATCAGAAGAAGATTTTTATTAAAGAGATGGGCTTTAACAGCAGGAAGCAGCTTCAGGTCATTGGAAATAATTTTACAATGTCACCTTTGAATAAGAGCTCTTACTTGTATTTGTGTTCTGTGCATAGCCTCCATGGTCCTGATAAACACCTTAGCTGAGATCATCATCTCTCTGTTTTATGTCTTTATCACATTGATGTTCTGTGTATCACGCAATGACATCAGTATGGTTGTCTTAATCTTGCATAATTTTGACACTTGTGGGTATCTGGATCAGTATTCTTCATCTTTTGTAATAAATAACTCAGAGCCTAAGGGTTTAATCAAAGAATTCTCTTAAAATTGTATTCTAGGGGGCAGCTGGGTAGCTCAGTGGAGTGAGAGTCAGGCCTAGAGACAGGAGGTCCTAGGTTCAAACCCGGCCTCAGCCACTTCCCAGCTGTGTGACCCTGGGCAAGTCACTTGACCCCCATTGCCCACCCTTACCAATCTTCCACCTATGAGACAATACACAGAAGTACAAGGGTTAAAAAAAAATTGTATTCTAATACTTCTGGTCAAAGCCATTCCTTTAAGTAATCTAAAAGCAGTGTAGAACATAAAAAAAAAAAAAACATCAAGAAGATTAAAAAGCAGTCAGCCAAAGGGCTTATGTGTTCTCTTGAATTCCTCACAAGTCCTAACAACCTTTTTTCTAGTCTCTTCTTGCCAAAAGGACATACTGTAGAATTCCACATCAATCTTTCTGAGAGTAAAATGAAAAAATGACCTATAATAGATTACCCCCATAATTTCCTCCCTTGCTAGGAAGTAACAACTGATATTGTGAAAGTGTGGTTGTAAACTAACACCTAGTCACTTCCACGAGTATTCTGGCTCACAATACTCAGAGACATCTTATTTGAAAAGATATCTTAAAGACAGAATTTTGTACTACTGAGTCAAATCTTTTTGAAAATAAAGAGTAAACAAATCAAGATTTTATATCCTTTATATCTCTCAATCATTTGTGAGACAATGAAAAGAGTATTGTCGGAAGTCATAAAATATCCTGTCTTTTGTTCATGTTTTCATCAAGCATATCTTTGAGGTGTACATAGACCATTCTCATAGATTTCATAGAAATGAGAAGACTCACATATGGGCTTTTTAATAATAAATGTATTCTTAGTCACTTTTTTAAAGCAGTTCCGTGGCACAGAAGTTAAAATGTTGATCCGAGTGTCAGGAAGATAACTTCAAATCCCATCTCAGACACTGACTAACCATGTAACCTTGTGGAAGTTATGGAATTTGTCAACCACCGTTTCCTCATCTGAAAAAGGGAAGATAATAATAGGACTTGCCTCACCAAGTTATTGTGAAAATGAAATGAGATAACATAGGCAGAAAACCTTTCAAAACTTAAAGCACTATATAAATGCAAGCTAGTATTATTTTTGTAAAAATGCAGTTTTTACCTGTTCCATTCTCTTGGACTTTTACCCTCTTTGAGAGAGCTTGATTTCAAGCCCCAACTCCCTGTATGATTGCATCAATTACATACAGCATGTATTTCATAGTATATAAGAGGAAGGAGACTACAGAGGCCAGCTGTTCTTCTAACAGATAAAGAAACCAATATTAAAAGAGTGGTAATTAACTTGTAAATTTATCCAACTATCCCTCACAAATTTATCTTTTTAAATGTTATTGCCAGTTCCTCTCATAATTCTTTTGGTACTGAGGTGGTAGAGCCCAAATATAGAGGTTTCCCTATCATCCAATGAGATAAGATCAACATAGAATATCTTGCTTTTGTGTTCCATTTTTCATACATTTTTTGCCCTCTTTCTGGTTTCATTTATAAATGCTATTTAGGATTATGTAACAGCTGAATTTCCAATCAAGCTTTCAATAATATTCTGTTTATTCCTTGACTAATTTTTGGTTGCTCTTGAAGCTGATACTACTTCTTTTTTGCTCTGTATTGTTCTGCCAATAATATTTTACTCTAAACTGGTTTTGCCTTGACTGCTATATGTATGTCTTTATTTGGCAACAAATTGAGTATTTTCTCACTGAAGTTGTTCCTGGTTCCTTGCTGGAGAGATTATTTTACATCAGTTAAACTTTCATGTGAAATGATGATAACATAAATTGTCTTTCTTTGAGTTTATTTTCCATTTTCAAAATTGGAGTATCATTTAATGATACTGGTTTGGAGCTCTTAAAACCACATTCAGTGTCTTCTCCCTGGTGTCAAGAGTTATAAATTAATACTCTGAGCCAACAGTTTTTAAAGAATAGTATGGATCATTTTCCTTCAAATATAGTATTACCTTGTACTTGACCACCTAAAAATCATCTACCATTCTTCTATCTATTCCCACAAATTTACAAGATCTTTCTGGAATTTATCCTGATGACTTTGATATTAAATCAACTAAGATATGATGGAGTTTGAAGGGACCTCAAAGCCTATGTAAATCAAACCATATCTGAAGAAAAATATTCTTTATAATATCTCCCAACTAGTGGTTACTCAGTCTTCACTGGAAAACTTCTAGTGAGGGGAAAAACCTGCTATCCCCAGCAGGTGATTTAATTTTTTGATACTACTAATTAGAAAATATTTCTGCTTTTCAAACTCAAATCAACTTATTGGCAGTATCTGACTATTACTTCTCCCTTTTTTCTCTTGAGCCATGCGCAGGTCTAATCCTTTTTTTCACTGGATAATGCTTCAAATACTTTAAAATAGTTATTCTGTATGCTGACTCATAAGACTTCTGTTCTCAAGGCTATACATTTGTGTTGGCAAACTTATGGCACATGTGCCAGTGGGGCTGCTACCCTCCCCTTCTTCACGTATACCTGAGGACACTTTTTACATGACCTGCCCCTCTGCCTAGCAGCCCAGTGGTAGTATTTACTCCCTCCCCAGTCTGGGGTAAATTGAGGGGCTCACTTACATCATGAGGGTTGTAGTTTGGGCACTTGATCTCTAAAAGGTTTGCCATCACTGCTATGCATCTTTGTTCTTAGCAGTTCCTCAAATAGCAACATATTAAGACTTTTCACTATCTGTCATTTTTCTTTGATTATTTTCTTAATTATCAATATTTTGGCTAAAATGTTTGTATAGAAATATGCAATATTTCACACACGGTCTTATTCTAGACATTATTCTTTTTAATGCAATGTAAGATTGTGTTGGGGGTTTTTTTTGGCCACTTTATTATATCTTTGACTCATACTGAGTTTGCAATCACCTAATATCCCCAGATACTTTTTTAGAGAATTACCTTGCCACCCTGCCTCCACCTTGTACTGATGAAACTTGGTTTTGTTTTTGGTTTGTTTTTTTTTTAATACTAGAACTTAAATTTTATCCCTAGTCATTGTTGTCTTATTATGTCTGACCCAGTATTTTACTGTTTGGTTGTTTTTATAACCATGGAAATTATACTATTGATTCTTTCAAACTATTTATAAAAATATTATGTGACTGGTCCTAATACCTTTCCTTTAACATAATTCCATCAAGAGAATTTATTCCTACCTTTCCCCACACCCTGTTTGTAATCCAGTTTCCTTTGCCAGGTGAGAGGAAAAGTGAGCTGATTTAAAAATAACCATTGATGTAAAAACTAGTCAGAGGCATTGTAATTACATAGAGTAGATTCTCACTGTTCTTCTCATTATTCGCTCTCTTAGGGAATTACTGAAACTTGATTTCATTTTATATAGACTCTGTTTTTCTATAGAGACTGAGTGCCCAAACTGCAATCCTCACACTGTGTGTGAGTCCCCCCGCCTTACCCCAGATATGGGAGGGAGGAATCACTCCCATTGGGTTTCTAGGCAGAGGGATGGGTCATGTGAGAAATGTCCTTAGGTATGTGTGTGGGGGGGGGGAGGGAAGCAATCCCCTCTGGCACATTCTGGCAGGTGTGCCTTAGGCTTGCAAACATGGGTATAGCCAATTGTAATTCCCATCCATTCGTTATGCTCTCAAAAATGAAAATGGGCTGGCTCTATGGCAAGACTGAAGACAACCGATGATCAGTTTGTGTGCTCTGCTGAGAACTTTAGGATGTCCCCCAAATAGTTGGGTAGACCCTCTTCCATGAACTAGTATAAGGATATAAAAAAGAATCAAACAGGATAGGCAAGGGTGGGTAAGATTTTGATCCAACTCACTTAAGGTAAGTTTTCTTAACCAGAGGGAGCCCATGAACTTTTTTCTTAATATTTTGATAACTATATTTTAGTATTATTTCTTTCCTTTGCAATCCTATGTAGCTTATTTTGTGTATTTTAAAGCATTATTTTGAGGACAGTTCATAGTCTTAAAGAGGCTGTGATACAAAATCAGTTAAGGACCCCTAATTTAAGGAAATTCACATTGAAAAGATCACACATATCAGAAAGTAGGATAGTATGCTTTCCAAAGAGTTCTCACCTCATTTGACATTAATAACAATCATATGATATAATCAGAGCAAAGATTATTTTGCAAATGAGTAAAGTTTATAGGGAATAAGTGATATTTCCCAAGCCTTATAAATATTATTATTATGCCCTCAGTGCTGATATAATTTAGTTTCATCCAGGTCCTATATATTCTAGTATATCATTATGTGATATGATTCAGGTTAAAAGCTGCTAAAATCAGAGTGACTGACTGTAACGTTATGAAATACTGTAAATTAATTCTCTAAAAAGATTATTTTAGGTTATCTTTGCTATTGTCAACTAACTAAAAATAGAGTCTGTTGGATAGCTTTTTCTATTTCATTATTTTCCTTTTCTTATTCAGGAAACAAGAGTGTCCTGACACTTGACTAACAGTCTGAGACAGACTCTGTCCCTTGAGATCATGACAGCTTTCAATTGGGAATTCTGGAATAAGCTCCAGCATTTTCCTCTACACATTTGAGGTTGTTGTAGGTCCAGCCTGCTGAAAGGTTACCGCTAGTACAAATTCCAGTACTCGTATCATCTGACAGTATCCATCTACTAGTTCAGAAGAGAAACCTTTTTGTATTTATTTACCTTTATGGTTAACTTGAGACTTGACTTTGATTTAAATTGTGCTGTGCTATGTACCTAATCATAAATTCATTTATAAATAATGTTGATCCCTTGTCCCAAAAGCCAGCTTGATTTCCACTTGATTGAAGAGTCATTTTTGCTTTCCCCAACCATCTTCTAAATTTTCAAATACAAAATGGCATATTTCCTGCAAATTTCTTTTAGATTCTATCCTTTGTGTACTATATCTTGATTTTTCAAAATTTGTCAAAATACAGATACCTATTTGTTGCCTTTTCCAGAATCTATACTGTTTTCCATGTAGTTTTTCTTAGTTTATCGATATGAGAGAATAGAGTAAAAAGAATTTCCTTATCACTGGACTTTAGGTCCTTATGAACAAAGTCAAAAATAACTTTTCAGAATAAAAATTAAGTGAATATTATATTCAATTCCAGATATGTTCCTAAAGGACATTTATCACTAGTAATTTCTTCTAGTGATGAAAGGTGCCTTTTAGATAAAATACTCCCGAGACTCATTGTCTAGAGTAACTTAATCCCAGTCATTCTTTAAGAAGTAAGTGTGGATTTGAGATGGCTGATTTGGCAGAATTTTAGTTCCTTCCTTGGAGAATATATAAACCTTGGACACTGTTCTATTATTCCATACTTCAAGGGTCAGGATTTTCTTGGAATAGGTTCTCCCTCCACTGATGCAGATTACAATCTTTCTATACCTTAGTTGTCTTTTTAATTGTCATTGTCCTAAAAACTGCTATAGTCATAGGACAGCAAATCTTATTTATTGTGATGATCTCCTATATAAAAGTCTGAGTTCAAGTAGCTCTGGTACCCCAGGGACATCTACCACCTCTGGTGTAACAAAGAAAACATCTTCAGAAACTTCTCTGCTGGATGAACAAAATCCTTTTTGCAATTAAAAAGTACTTCTGTTTCTGAGCTTTCAGATCTCTTTACCAGTGAGAAGAGATTTTGACCAGTTGATGAAAGGAGGACTAATTTAGTTATAAAACCTCCACTGAGAACACAAGTGGCTAATCTTTTTAAACCCTTACCTTCTGTCTTGGAACCAATAAGTATTGGTTTCAAGGCAGAAGAGTGGTAAGATCTAGGCAATGGGGATTAAGTGACTTGCCCAGAACTGGGACTTCCTATCTCTAGGTCTGGCCTCAATCTACCGAGCTACTTAGCTGCTTCCTATTTTTTTTTTAATTCAAGCTAATTGTCTTATTCCTCTTTCCTAACTAATTAGTGATGACTTGTATTAGAACCCAGGTTTTCCACCTCCAAGTAGGCTGTTCTGTCTGACATACTATCTACTGTTTCCTATTTGTCCATTTGGAATTAAAAATCAGATTACTAGCTTATCAATGGACTATGTCTAACAACCAAGGACAGGGCCTCACTAAGTTTAGAGGCACTTATCATCATGAAATCTTTTTGATCAAAGCAACTCTGAAGACCAGCTACTAAAACAGAAAGATTGCAATCTGCATCAGAGGAGAAAATACAGTGAAGAAATTCTTAAATCAAAAATATAGATTATGTAAAATCTTTATCAGATTGCTTATCATCTGAGAGATGTGGGAGGGATAGTATGGAAGGAAAAGTGAGGAGGAGAGAATTTGGAACTTAAGATTTTTAAAATAAATGTTAAAAATTATTTACATGTAATTAGGAAAAAATAAAACAAATATGTATATATAAATGTATATGTTATTTATATATATATATATGTGTGTGTGTGTGTGTGCATGTACATGTATGTACTGTTAGCTTATAACTATATGGCACAATGAGTATAGTACTAGACTTAGTATTAGAAAGACCTAAGTGCAAATCCAGACAGAGAATAATACCCTCTTACCAGCTTACCAGCAATATGAAACTGGGAAATCACTTAACTTCAATGGGTCTCAGTTTCCTTAACTATAAAGTGGGATTAATAATAGCAGCTACCTCCCAGAATTATTGTAAGGCTTAAATAAGATAATATTTATAAAGAATTTTTAACTTTTAAAGCTTTAGATAAAGGCAAGCTGTTATAGTGATGTAGATAGTAATTATGGCATATTTCAGAGATTAGGTATGTAAGTGGCTAACTCTAAAAAGATCTCTAAACTTCTTATACTTGGAAACACTTTGTTAACAGATGAATTGCAGCAACTACAAAAAAAAATTGTCCTGGAATTCACTTAACCAGAACAATCTAGTAGCTCCTAGTTCTTCCTTTCCTTATGCTGAAATTTGAAGTACATAATGTGATGAAAACTTAGAGGCATTTAAAATGTAATTGAGTCTCTTATGCATTATTTTTTATGAAGACTGTATTCAAAAGAGTAATTGTTCTATAAAAATACCCACTTCCAAACATGCTATATAATATTTTACTACCCTTGCTAGATTAATTTAGCTCAATTCAAGATTATTTTTATTCAGAACCTATTAAATACTAGGTCCTGAGGATACAAAGGAAACCAAACTAAACTAATCCCTACAATTAAGGAATTGACAGTTTAGTCATTGGTTATGTTGCCATTATAATGACTGAAGCTGGCTCATAGGGCCATAGATTTAAAATGAAAGAGGATATCAGAGGTCATCTAATCCAACTCCCTTATTTCATAGATAAAACTTTAAGTGACTTGCCCAAAGTAATATAGAGAGTAAAGATTTGAACCTCCACCATCTAAGTCCAGATCTAAGATCCCTTCCATATACAATGATAAATTTGAAAGAATAACAAATATTAGCAGAAATTTTCAATGAATTAGAATTTTTAATTCAAATGCTAGCTTGATTCCTTGAATTGGTCTGAATTTTGAATGGTGAATCATTTAACATTTCAAAAGTAGCCTTTGAATTGTTGTTAGTAGAATCCATGCTAGAAATGCCATGGAGTGGATGTTTACCAGAACTTACAAAATGTCAGATTATTACATTTAGAAGATGTAAAGTAGTCTATAGAATTTTTTGTCTACTATCTTAACTCTTCTAGAACTTTCTATCACTATCTATAGCATCAGCAAGGCGTAGGTGTTGGGAGAGAAGTAGTTGAGGTAGGGAGAATACATTTTTTAAAATGAATGTTTATTTTATTTCTAGGCACTTCTGCATGAAATTTTTTTCTTTTTTTTTTTTCAGAGCCTTCACTTTAGAAAACAAAAGCTTTAAGTCTAACACAGGATATAGCTATTGTTATTCAAATATAAATATACATAACTTAATCTTTTCCTGATAAGATATTTGTCCAAAAAGCTGCCAGTTTGGAAAATGAATTTGGCCTTCAAAAACTGATATCCTTTTTGTGAGCATAATGAATGCCAACAATGAAAACATTTGTACTTATTACATTTCTCCCTTTTTAGTTTTCTAATTTATTAATATGATTTCATGTATTATTCATTTTTCATCTTTAACCTTCAAATTTCTCCTGAATTTTTAGAACATTTAAGAAATTTCAAATTATTTCAAAGTTTGAAAGCATAAATGATTTCTCTGTTTGTTTTGTAAACTGAGGCCCACAGGAAGGAAGTAGCTCATACCTTGGGAACACAGAAACAGTAAAAATGAAACTGGGACTCTAAGTTGCCTCTCAGAAATTCCTATGAGTTTTCCCATTTTTAATTGTTTAGATTATTGAATATTATATAGTTTTTCTATCAATTATTATGCTAACTCATGCCTTGATTGATTAGAATTCTTCATCTGAGCCTCAGCAGAAGCTGGAATATTTTGCTCTGTTTTTCTTTTCTTTCTTTCTTTCTTTCTTTCTTTCTTTCTTTCTTTCTTCCTTTCTTTCTTTCTTTCTTTCTTTCTTTCTTTCTTTCTTTCTTTCTTTCTTTCTTTCTTTCTTTCTTTCTTTCTTTCTTTCTTTCTTTCTTTCTTTTTTTTTAATAACCCTTACCTTCTGCTTTAGAATCAATACTATGTATTGGTTACAAGGCAGAAGAGTAGTAAGGGCTAGGGCTAGGCAATGGGGGTTAAGCGACTTGTCCAGAGTCACACAGCTAGGAAATATCTGAGACCAGATTTGAACCTGGGACACCTCCCATTCCTAGGCCTGGCTCTCAATCCACTGAGCCACCTAGCTGCGGCCTTGCTCTGTTTTTCAACAGACAAACATTTCAATCTTTTTATCTCTTTAGGAATGATTTTCTTATATCTCCCTCTTCTCTGAAGCTCTGGTGTGCCCATAATGGATTAGGTCTACCTTTTAAACCATGCATAAATAGTTTATATATTAAGAGCTACAGGTTTTACTCGAACAGTAAATAATATGGATTTTAATATCACATAGGGTGCCATGTCATAGGAGAGAGCAAGCCAGCTATGTTTACAGCAAGGCTTAGTGTTTTCTCAATGGAAATCATAACAAACTGTGCTGCTGTCAGAAAGGTTCTCAGCTGGTTTGTTTGCTGACTGTGGCTACTGGGCATGCCCAGGCCTGACAGCTAGTTTTATTACCCTGCAGAAGGTGGGAGAGAGAAGGAACTCTTTCTCTCACCTTTTATGGAAGTGCCTGAAACAACTCAAAGGAATCAGAACAGAAAAGGGTAAATGAGCACTGGGGAACATATCACCATGTAAAAACAATTACATAAAACCTTCCAGTTTTTTCTTTTTGAAATTTTTTCTGGGGGGTATTGGTATTTGGGGGGGTAGTAAGTTCTATCACTCTGTGACTGCTTCTTGTCATCATCCTATTTGCTTATCCTAGAAACTCCTGGTGTCTGAATAACTCACAATAGCATAAAATCCTAGCTCTTATTGTTGGAAGGGACCTCAGAGTGCATCTAGTTCAAATACTCATTTTACAGATGACAAAACTGAGGCCCAGGAAAATTATATTATTTGGCCCCAATATCACACAAGGAATAAACATTAGAGGTAGGATTTAGACCTAGGTTCTAGTCTGAGCTTTCTATTATACCATTCCCCTCCCAGCCTTATCCTTGTGTCTAGACCTCCCCTGGAGTCTCCTTTAGCTCCTGACCTCCTTGCAGTGGACTCCAACCATCCCTATGGATGAATATTGAACATTCTGCTATAAAGCCTATTTCCTTCTCCCATTGGGGAGCTCCTCCGGGAATATCCATTTAATGAAGAGACCCAGTTGGCTTTTATTCCTCTCCAGGCCCTGTTCCTGGCTTCCTGACTTTAAAACCATTTCCTATCACTACATACCTTCATCCCTCTCCCCCTTCCCTTTTCAGTTCTCTTTTCTGCACTACATTCTCCCATTGGAATGTAATCTCCTTGAGAGCAAGGAATGTCTTTTTGTTAGCATTTGTATTCCCAGTGTTTAGCACAACAACTGGCACAGAGTAAGCCCTAAATCAATTCTCAGTCCTTTCTTCCTGCTATTATAACTAGCTAAGTTTCTAAGAAGGAATGATTCAACTAAGGGAAACTTTAAGCCAATAATTTCCAATTAAATTGATCCATAAAAATTGTTTACTTTTCATTCCCCCACCATTTGCTATCCATACACTATCTCTCCTAAAGATATTCTAAGTTTATAAAATTGACCTTTCAGTTGTCAGTTTTTTGAGGTATGTGATGAGTAAATGGAATATCATTTTATTGCTTTCAGTGAGGAAAAATAACCTCCAAATTAAGAACTATATTTTTAAAATGAGAAATATTTCAGAATCCATTAAGGAGAAACTAAGTAGCACTGATCTTGGCTTTAAGATAAAGTATATGGAAGAGCCTATCATCCATTTTTCTTTATCTTTATAATATGAAGATCTTTGCCAACTGTGAAATATAGCTTCATAAGCTATTGAAATTTTCCAAGGATCTTTATTGATGAGCTACAAATGCAGTTCACTGTGAATAACTGTAACTCATTATGGATGGTGACATGGTGGGGTAGATAGAGTCCTGTGTATAAAGTCCAGAAACTCCCCTCTGATGCCTATTAGTTATGTGGGTTGTACAGTGAAGACTAGCACCTCTTCAGTGAGGACTTCCCAAGTCTTTTTCAGGGGTGCTTATTTCCCCTTTCACCTACCTCTCACCTGTGGCTCTTAGAAGTTATAGCATGTTCAGCAGCCACGTCTCAGTTAAACTACCTCAGCAGACAAGCTAAATTAAGTTAAGATTGACTGACAGACCTCAAACTCATAGGTGAGTACAGGGAATGTCCACTCCAAGCATGTGAAAACTCTCCTTGATGGAACTCCTTGGGAGGAGAACAATTAGTTCCAGTGATCATGAAGGGACTGAAGTAGGTGCTGTGGAGTGCTTAGTGCAATGGTCATCCACTTGGTCATCCACAATCCTGGGCGGTTGTCTGGAACCTTGACTTTTTTCTTGTCACTGGACTTCAGTGACTCTTGAAGAGGAAGGGAGGTTGATGACTTTGTGCAACTCTGCCTCATTGAAATCCAATTCACAGGCAAGTCAGGATTACACCATTGATGTCATTTTTTTTTTTTTTTTTATCCTGGGACTCCATTCTAGGAGCATAGGGCCACAACCAGTAGGCAATGGGTCGCTCAGGGTCACCCAGCTGGGAAGTGTCTGAGCCCGGATTTGAACCTAGGACCTTTTGTCTCTAGGCCTGGCTCTAGATCCACTGAGCTAGCCCAGCTGCCCCTACTTTAGGTTGCAGTTTCTTTAGCAGATATGGTTTTTACAGGGTGGGGTTGCTAGCCCCACGTTGATGTCATTAGTCCCCCAAAAATAAAGAACAAACAATTAGCCATGTTTCTCTGAGTAAGTCATGGGACTCAAAGCTACTCTCTTATAATTACCTCCTAAGTTATCAGCATGTTATATGAAATGATAGAAGAGTTGACACAAGGGCAGTTTGGCATACTGAAGTCATAAAAGTCCTTCTCATATCCTAACAATTAAAACTATGGAGGACAATATCATACAAAGGGTAACTCCTTTATAATTTCATCTTCTACTACCTATTCTAGAGGAATTAATCACAAAGGAACATTTTAAAAATGTTCTTTAGATTATTTTAAATGTTCCTTTAGAAAGAAATAAAAAAAAAAACGCCTTGTCTTGGTGCTCATATCAAGATTAGTGTAGAAATACATTTATGGAATTAGGAACTGTATTGGCTTGGCTTGGCTTGGCTTAATTCGCTTTTCCTGGAGCCTTTGTTTTCTTCCTTTACAACAATCCAAATCTAGCTCTCCTGTAAAGACCCAGTTTGGCTTCTCTCATCTCTCCTGGAACCTTCTCTAATCACTCCTACTGGAAATAATCATTGCTTCCCCCAAACTCAAATATCACATCTTGTCCAAAAGTAATTGGATGTACATTATTTACTGTCTGCTATTATTGGTTTTATGCAGAGATAGGATTTAACCTTAACCTTAATCCTAAACTGGATTAAACTGGACCCATGATTTGATTGGGCAAAGTAACCCTTGATGAGAAACTTCTGACACCAATGGATGCTCACCTTCTCCGCAATTTGGAATCTTAGAGGGTTCCTATGGACACTGAAATGTTAAATGCAATTTTTGCCACTAGATATTATTGCGCGTGTGTGTGTGTGTGTGTGTGTGTGTGTGTGTATAATTTCTAAGTCTTTACTTTCTGGATGAGCACCAACTCTAAGACAGAAGGGCTAGGCATATGATGCTAAGTGACTTGCTCATGGTCAAAAGCTTGTAAGTGTTGAGGTCAGATTTGAACTTAGGTCCTCCTCATTTCAGACCTTGCGCTTTATCCACTATGCCAACTAGCTGCTCCACAAACATATGCTTAAAAGAAACTCAAAAGATGACAGAAGGAGAAAATACGCAAAAAATGAAATATAGAGCCAAATGCTTTATGATCATAGATTTAGAGCTAATAGACACAGCCAACTTCCTCATTTTACAGATAAACAAACTGTGTCCCAGAGAGGTTAAGTGACTTTCCCAGACTTTCTTAAGTGATAAGTAGCAGAGCCAGGATTTAAATTCCAACTGAAAATCCTGCTACTGCGAACATATAATAATGATTCCATGATCATGCATAACCAGTTAAAGTCAAAAGGTGAATTAATGAACAGTACTATAAATCAATCTGATGTTTTAAGCACTTTGCATATCTTAAAATATATATTTCCATTATCATCAGCATCATCATATGAAACCAAATACTGCAGAAATCTTTGTAAGATGGTATAGTGAAAGGAGCACTGGCTTTTGAGTTAAAGGCTCTAGGTCCAAAACCCATCCAATGTTTACTACTTGTGGGATCTTGACCATTTCATTTAATGTCTTGGTCTTGGCTTCCTCGTATATAAAATGAGAGGATTATACTAGATGATCTCTTAGGTTCCTTTGGGCTCTTGATCTTTTGGATCTGGATCTATGATCCTGCCATGGAAAATAAGAAGCTATAATAAAGTCAGCAAATTTTGAAAATACAAAAAGCCTACTGTGTGATGGAATTCAAAGTTATCGAACCATACCTTTCAGATTAAATAGAAAACAAAAACATCTATGGATTAAAAGCATATACACAGCAAAGAAAAGCTATAGTAGAGAAGGTGTGGGTTTAAAAACTGAGGACTATCAGTGTAAAGGCTCTTACTATATCTAACATTTTGGCTGTATGCTTAGTGATTAGAATTTTTAACAATTCCAGTGATTTTTATAATTACTTGCTATAGAAAAAGACCTGGGTTTGGGTTATATTCCTTTCATATGCCAAATACTTTTTCTACTTCCACAGGCAAAGGCTGCACCTCTAATTCAGTACAAAATACTTTGCAGACTTGTTTTTGATGCCACAATAGAGTCCTACTCCAGTTGTGGCCAGATGGTGACCCAGTATTCTCAAAAGGCTAAGCCAATGGAATGTAAATTCTGCCAAGCTGGAAAGGGCTTGATGTTGCACCCACTGATAGACTTTATGAGGATGATCCTTAATTTGGGAAGCTTATCACTAGTTTGACTGCAGGGTGATGATTTTTTCTGACTTAGTCAAAAACCATTGATTAAGCACTTATTGTATACAGGCAGTGTCCTAAATTCTGGGGTTATAATGAAACAAAAAGCATCAGCCCTGCCCTTAAGGAACATAGATTCTAATGGAACCATAAAACATGCAAATATTCAGGTCCATATAATAACCATACCAGATACATGAAGGTAATTTGAAAGGGAAAAATATTACCATATGGAGAGAAAGAAGAGATTAGGAAAGGGCTTCTAAAGACAGGAGAATTTGATCTGAGAGTTAAAATAAGCTCAGCATGGACATGAGGGAACAGAACATTCCAGGCATGGGGGATGGCCAATAGAAAGGTCCCAGAAACTCTTGCTGGCTATTTACTAAGTTGATGAATGGGACTGGGATTTGTGTTGGTATCCATATGTTTTTAACAACTGCTTTCTGACTTGAAGTGAAAATATGATAAATAATTGGGCCAGCCAATATACGTGAAACCATTTAAAAATGCAATATAATTAAGTGTACTTTGATATCCCTTGGTTTCCACATTTGCTTCTGCCAAATACACATTTTTCTTTCCTTAAGCAGGTTATTTCAGCTCTCAGTGCCTTGAGAACCACAAATGCCAGAGCATATACAAACTGCATCAGTAGAGGCTTTTTTTTCAAGAGTGCTAATGAAATTATAGATCTGGTAAATTAATATAAAAAAATAAAATATCATTGAAACATGTTAATACCAATTATGACAATAACCTAATAAATAGAACTGTTAATATGGAAAAATAGATTTTGACCAACAGATTAAGTATTCTACTGTGAAACAAAATCTAAAGTTGTCATAGAATTTATCAGCAATAGATATGAGTTGAAATACCCTCCCTAAGGTGATAGCCAGCATGTGTCATTGTCTAACTTGCTGATTCTCACACCAGCTCTCTTTACTATGCCATGTTGCTTCACAATGATGCTGAATCTATACTATTCATTTATATCATGTGATATCAGGAGAACTTGCAGAAAAGCCCAAAGTTATACATAACCGATTTAAGGTAAGAAATGGTCTAAGTCTGTGTTGGCAAACCTATGGAAATACATGCTGGAGGGGGCTGCTCTCCTCCCCTCTACATTTTGCCTGAGGACATTTTTCATATCACCCACCCCTCTGCACAGCAGCCCAATGGGAGTGCTTCCTCCCTCCCCTCTCTGGGGTAAGGGGTGACTCACATGCGTGTGAAGGTCATAGTTTGGGCAATTGGTCTCTAAAGTTTTGCCAGCTCTGTTTTAAGTAAACCATCCTGGATGATACTATCTGCATCATTGGTTGGAATACTTACATTGATGAAATCACAGATCTGCTTAGAACTACTGAAATTTTGGAGTAATTGATATCAAATCTCATATCTATCTTCAAAACAGCTTTCTTCATCATTTATAGACTAGAATTAGTGCTTTGAGCATCATGAAGAATTATGAAATACATACAACCATTGTTTCTAAATGGTATTTAGAGTTTTACATTCGTTGCCATTCTAAAAGACTTCACAATCCCAGAAGGTTAGAGTTAATACTGAGTTAAGAGGTAAACTTGCCCAATCATTTTGCAGATTTTGAAACTGAAGCTCAGAAAAGCTAAGCTAAATTCCTCCATGACAAGAGCCTACTGGTAGAAGATCCAGTCATAGACATACTTTCTTATAAATTTCAACATGCTGTGCTACATCAAGTTTACCACCTTTTGTTTGGAAACTGGTCACACTGAGCAAAAAGAAAAACAAAAAAAACAAACAAAAAGTGCCGTCAAACTTTTATGCTTTGAGTTTAAATTTTCATGTGCAAGGAAAACCTTACCAAAAAGGGAAGAAATCCACTTTTTCAGGCGATTGCTGTTTGACTTTCTAGATGAATGTGGATAGTAATGTCTCTTAGGAACTTATACTAGTCATCTAAAGGTTACGGATATTACAATAGTGAAAAATTGTACATTTACAGAGAGGGTAGGTGGCAGTGTTTGATGTGAGTTTTAGTGTTTGGTCTAGAATTACTAATATACATAGAACTAATACCACTACTAATATAGATGAAAGAGATTAAATTATTTTTTCACTAACTTTATTCATAACAACAAAATGTATTTTTCTAGTAAATAAGAGTGATAAAAATTTAATGATTATGAGACTAGCAATCTAAATCAAGATGTAGCTTTCTATGCCAAAACAAAATTTGCATATTTTCCTTCAATGGGAATTACTAGGTATAGTTAATATATTAGTAGAATCATTTGGAACCCAGTGTTTTAGCTTTTAAAATTATTAAGGGAAAACTATACTGAAAAATATATTACCAGGTACTTAGCCTTCAAAATACCCAGTTGAGGTATGCTATGGTTATCAACAAATAAAATTTTGGAAGATTTTTTTTGATATGACATCTTTTTCTTTTAAAAATGTATAGCTATGATTCCATGTAGCAAGAGGACTCATCTTACCAACTTAAAATATTTCTAATTAACTAAGTTTATAGTCTTCTCTGTGT
Source organism: Gracilinanus agilis (assembly GCF_016433145.1). Classification (NCBI taxonomy): domain Eukaryota; kingdom Metazoa; phylum Chordata; class Mammalia; order Didelphimorphia; family Didelphidae; genus Gracilinanus; species Gracilinanus agilis. The sequence goes on from NC_058131.1 coordinate 541,227,663, forward strand.
GTCCAGTTGCCACCAATTGACTTTATTGTTTCAGATTTATGCATTAAAAATACGATTTCCACTTTGAAGAGATCACTTTGTTACTTTGTAGCTTTTAAGCTGACGCCATAAACTTATTTTTCGTCCAAGATAAAGTCACGTCTATAGATTTTTCAACTAATTACATGTCTGCCAATAAATACTGGGAGGATACATTTTATTTCGATTTATTATTTCTGTTTACAACATACACCCTTGGAAAGATTTGTGGCATTGAGTGGCAGTCATATGTTTTTTGTTTTGTTTTGTTTTTTGCTTGTGTATATATTACCACTTTTAATCTTTTCCTTCCTTCCTTCCTTCCTTTCCTTCCTTCCTTCCTTCCTTTCCTTCCTTCCTTCCTTCCTTCCTTCCTTCCTTCCTTCCTTCCTTCCTTCCTTCCTTCCTTCCTTCCTTCCTTC
>NC_058131.1:541233050-541270938 GCF_016433145.1 Gracilinanus agilis
ATATATATGTATGTATGTATGTATAGTACTTGGTTGTATATAAGTATTTTCCTGATGCCTCCCCTGTTAGAGTGTAAATTTTTTTTTGCCTTCCTTTGTATCTCCAGTGCTTAGCATATTGCCTAAATATAGTAAACTCATAATAAATGTTTGTTGACTGGCTTACTGATTGATAAGACTTAGGAAGTCTAGCTACCCCTTCTTTGATTCTCTTTAGTCCAAAAGTTGTATTTTAGATGCTTTTCTTACATCTTAATCCCTCTCCTTGAAATTAAAAAAAAAAAAAAAGATCCCAGTAATCCCTTATTTTTATGCTCACTGGAAATTTTCAAAAAGAGAGAATATTGGCCTAGGGGAATAAGATGTGGCCTTGGGACCTAAATATGTCCCACCCCTGTTTTCAGTGTGACTCTTGACAAATTACTTAGATGTTAAATATCTCAGTGGCCCCAGAAACTCTCTAATACTGCAAAGTGCAGAAAAGTGGAGACCTGAGCTAGTAGAGGAAGCTGAACTGAAGAAATTACAACTCTTGTCTCTGAAAGAAAAATCTAATAAAGACTTGAGGTTTTCATCCTCTCATTTGCTTTCCCATTCCAAAAAAAGCTTCCAAGAATTTATATTTCTTGTTCATATCAGCTGAGAAGGGAAAAAAGATACCCCACAAAATGTTTTCATATGGGAAGGGGATAACCGAAGCTATGGATTTAAGAATATGCAAACTAGCATATGGGTCCATGTCATACTGAAGTAGGTTTTAATTAGTATATATTATGCTCTCAATACTATTTTATACATAGCATACATTTTATAAATATCATTGTCAATCAATAGTACATTTGTATGGATGTGAGGGACAAAACTCGTTTTCTCACTGGGGATGCTAGGGAGACTTGCCCTTGCCCTGTGATAAGCCAAAGTGAATGTGTGTGTGTGTGTGTGTGTGTGTGTGTGTGTGTGTGTGTATTTATTTATTCTGGCTCATGAATCACCTGTAAAAATCAGGTATCAGAAAACTAGGACAGATTCAGGAACGGAGTGTTGGAGATGGCTGCTGATGATGCATGAAGCAGGAGGAATGTGGAACATGTGAACAGCCCATCAATCATAAACCACAAGGAACACACTTCTTAGTCTTTGTATGGGGAAAATCCCAGAATCCTAGAAAAAGTAGAAATAATTCCAAGAGCAAAAACGTATATACTATTTCTTATAATTACTATGATATATATTATCTACATCAATGCTTATCATTACCAAAGGGCAAGTGGTTTTAAATTTAAGATATTAAAGCATCATGGTAGGATTGGGGGGTGGGAGAAGCAGGTTGATGGCTATGATGTATATCATTATTGCATAGCACTAAAATGCTTAGCCAGGATTCTAGCTTTCTTTTAAATTCTAAAAGTGGACGTAGATGATGGGAGTTGGGGTTATTAAGCATACTTATCAGCTAATAATGTGATTAGAAACCAAAGCTAATAAGGACCCAGAAATGAATTATGTGTTTGGTCACATTTGAAGTGTTAATTTCAATCACCAAAATTACAATAATCTAAGTAATTTGGGGAATAATTGCATTTAAAGGTTCATTGAATCAAACCTTATGTTACACTGACCCATCTCAGGTGGGCCTAAGCCCTTAAAATGTTTAGTTGCAGGAAGAATAATTGGTTTGTTTGTAATTTGGGTAAAGTTTCTATTTTCAAAAGAAATACCTTGTGTTAAAGTTGTTTTCCATATCATGATACAATCATCAGATTCTATTTGACATTATTCGTCCATCCACATTAGTACTATGTGCAATTGAAGTTTTAATGATTTAGGGAAATAGTTATTTACGAAGAGCTTTATATGTTAACGTAATATTTAATTTCAGAATATTTGAAATATCTGGCAGTTTTAGCCCAAGAAAAATGCTTTGTTTTTTCTTTTTCTTCTAGGTAAACAAAAAACACATCCTTGGATGGCTAAATTGTGCTTATGTAAAGTGTGTTAAAATGTCTCCTCACTTACCGGAATTGGGATTTAAACAAATTAAGGAGCTGAAAGTGTATAATTTTTTTTAAAGACTTGTTTTGTTATGATTATGAAAACCACTTAATATGTCAAACAATGACATTTTGAAGCCAAACTATAGAGAAGATTGTAAGAGTTGATCCAGTACAAAACCATGTAATATACCTTGGGAAAATTTTTCTAGATTACTTTGTATATCTACTTCTCACTTTGTCCATTGCTTTTCTCAATATAGAATGCTGATTCTCTACCATTTGGGTATTTGTTGCTAAATTCAACCTTGGTAGGGTGTTTAAATTGCATCTTTTCATGCAACACTATTATATCAAAGATTATATAAGGCTTTTATATTGACCGCTGTTTGATTTTATTACTTTCAACTTAATCTTTAAATTTAACTGAGTTATCTGAGAGTTCCTGCTCTGTTGTGATTATTATTTTTATCATACTGGATGAACACCAAGTAACCAATTTGATCTCTAAGCACTCAGTAACATCACCAACCACATGATAATTTCAGTTCCTTCCTTCCAAACAACTGCAAAAAAGTTGGGCGTGATAATTTATTGAACCAATTTTGTCTCTGTATCATTTAGTTAGTTTGTCATTCCCCATGAAAGAGTGGATCAACTCCTGAACCAACCTGTACCAATGGGTATCACTAGAGTTATCAGCATGAGCTAAACTAGAAATGAGATTAAAGTTCGGCCTTCATATAAACTTGGATCTTTCCCCTCCATGTCTCTTAAATTTTCTTAATTTATGGAGAAATGGAGAAAATAATACTTCTGTAATTTGATTGGTATGGGTACTTATGCTACCAGTACCCATGGCTACTCTGATATAACATAGGAGATAGTCTCTAAGAATTACTGTTACTCAAAAACATTCATTGCCCTGCAGTCAACTTGGTGGCAAACATCTTGACACTTAGCTGGGCAGGTCTTTGTGTCACAAATATAAAATTTGTTGCCAGACCCATCATTGAAGCTTCTTCATCTTGGTGGGGCCTACTAGGATTTTCAGCCTGCTTACACATTATTCAAGAACCCAGGGTCACCTCCATATTGTGGTGAAACAATCAGAGTAGAGCTTGAGTAGAGGAGGAAAAAGAAAACAAAAAATTAGGAAACTACTTGGAGTTCACCATGCCATTAGGGCCCTTAGTGGTCAGATGTATCACCATCCATATCCTAAAATTATATTATAACCCCAATGACATCTTCTAAATCAGCAACATCATTCATATTTATGTAAACATATTACCAATATGTATATATTTTTATCTCACTGAATAACTGGAATAAAGTGACTTTTCCAATCAAAGATGCTAGAAGGGAGATTACTCAGTACTATAATAAGATTGAATTCAATAATAACAACAAAAATATGTCAGAATCACCCAAATGAATTAAATAATTGAAGCGATCACCTTGGGAGCCTTATTCCAGTGAAGTTCCATTACTCAGAACTTTTTGGAACTCTGGGAATTGTTTTCAAAATCTCTAGCACAGTATTTTGAATATCCTGAATGATGGTGAATCTCCTGAAGACAGATTTACTTTTGGGAAATATTTGGAGCCAAATTTTGTGAAGCCAGTTAACCAGATAGTATTTCTTTTGATTAAAAATTAGGTTTAGTTATAAAGTAAGTAACAGTTTCCCTGTGAGGATCAGAAATTGTCTCTGAAGATCATTTTAAAGGAGGAAAGGGGTTGGGGAGATGGCAACTAGGTGGCACAATGGATAGAGCACCAAGCCTGGAGCTGGGAAGACCTGGGTTCAAATGTGACTTCAGATACCTCCTAGCTATGTGACTCCTAGACAAGCCACTTAACCCCTTGTGGCTAACTCTTGCTTGCCCTTCTGTCTTACAGTTTTTAACTAAGATAGACAGTAAGGATTAAAAAAAAGAAGATGATTGGCTCTTTAGTAATATATACTGAATAAGTGTGTAGTCTTCTAAGGTGACCATTTTAAAAGGCAATATTGATTTGGATAGAAAAATTCTCAGATTTTTACAGACATAGTGTGAATAACAATTTCCCCAGAATCACAACACAACATGATATAAGTGAAGATCACTTTTGAGATTGTGATTCAGGAGAGAACTGGATTTGCAATCAGAGGACCTGGGTATAAATCCCAGCTTTGCTACTTGGCATCAAATTCCAGCAAGTCCATACAGATGAACTTGGACAAGTCATTTAAACTACCTAAGCCTCAATATCTCCATTGTTAAAAATGAGGATGTTGAACTAGTTAACCTTCAAAGACTCTTCCAGCTGTAAAGTGTTTGAATCCAGATTAGTCTGTTCCTTTATTTTATGCATGAAGGAACTGAAGCCTAAAGAGGGTAAGTGACTTTTTCAAGGATTAAATGGTCTTTGACTCAAAAGAGATTCCTAAATTCATGACTTGAAACTTGGTTTCGTCTGATAGTAAATCCATTGTTCCTTCTGCTACACTGTGCTCTACCTTATTGATATCTTCTTTAAATCATTATTATTTGTAATTGCCACTGTTATTTCTACATGTGAACAATTCCCAATTTACAAGAGAAGAATAAGGCTGACTGGATTTTTATATAGTCAGTATGTTTTGTTTTGTTTTTTTCAGAATTAAGGAAAAACTGGTAATAGTTTTCACACATTTGAAAGTATCTAGCATATACTTTTTCAAATTTTGCTACTTTATAAGAACTGAGATAAAAGACATTTCCAAATGACAATTTAAATGTATAATTTAAATTATCTGATATTGAGTCCTTTCAAATTCTAAAATTTAGAAACTTGTTGGTACACTTATTTGTTATATATACTCATATATAAATATATGAAACAAATGAATTTCTAATACTCATGCTGCTTTTGGTAGCACCAATTATTTTCTGTTATTAAAAATTATTCCGAGAAGACATTGAGACTACGCCTATAAAGGCTTTATTCATCAAACAGTCTTCAGTGGTTTTGCTTGTTTTGCCTACTTGAAATAGATGGCTGCTTCAAAATTGATCAGATTGACTATGGGTTGATTTACCCATCTGCTAATGTGGCCAGAAACTCCACATTGACTGTTTCATGATCCAGCTTTTATTGTCATCTTTGGGGTTGCTTCAGTTAGCAAGTGAGATCACGTTCTTTTTAACTAGTTAATATTTTGTTTATATCTGTAGGACTCACTGATGTAAAATTAATCATTTCGTTTTTAAAAGTCACTTTCATTGCATTTTTCTTGGAACCGTAGAGGAAGTATTAATCATTCCTTTTTGTCTTGCTCATTAAGGGAATATTTTCAAAACTGTTATAAAAACTGGCAAGTGTGAATTAGGTTTTATCTTGGTGAAGGTGTGACTTGTCTATATAGATATAATTAGGAGATTAGCTGCAGGCAGGAAACCTTGTGTTGCAGTTTTAAGAGGCTAAATTAAGGCCGCTTTGAAATTGTCCCTTTTCAGAGCACATATAGCATTTCAAAAAATGTGTGCCCTCAGTCCATAACATTATAGTTAGTTTATAATGAATGGGTATATTAAATTAATATCAAATGACTACAGATTGTGACAAAATTCACATTCATTTCAGGTATTTTTTACTGTATAATTTTCAGTTTCTCAGTCCCTTAACTATTATACCACATACCATTTTTATCCACTTCTAATTCCAAAAGACATGCTATGGAGAAAACTGTCAGAAGATATAAATGTCTCATCTTACCGAGAAAGAAAAAGTCACTTTTTAAAAACCACCGCCGTACTTAGTATTTTAGTATGTCTATTAGTCTGATGTGCATTTTGATATTTTCAAACTGACAGCTACTAAAGAAGCTGGAAATACGGAAAATAAATACAGTAGCAGGACCAGAGCTTAAATCCAGACTTGACCCTAAAGGCCAGAGCTCTTTCCACTTTCTCTTCCTCTGATTTATCGGTTTGGTTATTGTTTTTAAATCAGTATTGTTATCTTATAATTTCATCTGTTATTTCTCCATGTGAGCCTTCCCCTTGCCACAAAAAAAAAAAAAAAACAAGAAAAAAAGCTATATTGTGACATGTCCCTTCTCGTGTCACCTTTCAGATGAAGCTCTTTTTTGTAAGTGATTCTTCCTATAGTTAGAAACTTCACATTTTCTTCCCACTTCTCCAAATGTCATTTTCATTACATATCAAGTATCTGCCTAGTGAGGAAGCTATCCTTTCCCCTGGTGTGCTCATGGAACAGAAGCATGGATATCTTGTCTTGATGTAATCATTTTCCCTGACTCAAATAAAAATTTTTCTAAGTCTGTGATGTGTTTGTGTCATTGATCAAAGGATTCAGGGATTATGGAATTCAGACATAATTGGCACTACTCTGTAGTGTATTATTAACATTATGTTTCCTATGACACAGTGTCTGTGTGCCTTCTTATCATCCTCCAAATGCTACATGCCAGTAGAATGCCAATATTAATAAAATCATACAATGGCAGTCATCATTTGCCACATGCTTCCAAACACCATCATTTATTCACTTAGCAGTCATTTTAATTGCCATTATCTCTAAAATAATCAATCGGCTTTTTGATCCCATGTGCTTATTTCCCAAGGAGGGAAATTGCCGTGCTATGTCGGTGTCCTGTGCTGATCTGACTGAGATAAAGATTTGTTTATGTCATGTCACAAGTTTCTACAGACTTGTAAATGGGTTTCACACACTGTGGTACGACAATTATGAAGATGGGGGATGTTGCTTCATCTTAAAAATAGTCCCACGGGCCTCTACTAAATGCTAAAAGGACCCTTCCAGCTGTGTTACTAATATTTACATCTTGTGCTGGCTGTTATTACTTGGATCACATATTGAGGGCCATTTTTCTCCATATTTTAGAAACATACAAAATTGTCACAGGAAATAAACGGGGCACCTTTTCTTCCTACTTTCCCTACATACACACACACACACACACACACAATTACAACCTAGATCAATCTGCCTTTGGCTTTATTCTCTTGTCAAAGAGTAGATTTCCTCAGTCCAGCCCTTATTTCAACTAATCGGTATATTCCCACCAATCTAATCAAAACCAATTACTCCATGTATGGCCAGAATTTAAAATAGGAGGTAAGCCATTGACAGTAAATATCAATATTTCATGTATTCAATGGTAGCTAAGTAGAGCATCCAAAATAGGACATTTATTTTTTTCCCCCTTTCAAACCATATTTTGATGGAGAGGTGGTTTGGATGCTTATCCACCCAGGAAGCTGATGTTTTTGTGTTTGTTTTGGCTTATTGTTTCCCTGCCATGTAGATGGCAGCAACACTCAAGGCTAGAAATTCTACTGCCCCCTTTTTTTTTTCCCTTTGCTTCAGACCCAAACATATTGTTACTGAAAATCTTTGTGAGAGAAAAGGTGAAAGTCTGAAGACAAATTTCTTTGTGTTCCTACATACCTCTAAAGCATTATTTTAAGTTGTAATAGTTGTACTTAAAACACTTCCCATAATATGGAAGCATTCATCATTTCTCTTAATACAGATGTCATAGTCTGTCCTTGCAAATATTGATTGTATTAGGGTTTATGTTCATTTAATCCCTGGTATCTTTTTTTCCCCCTTTATAACATTGAAGGCAAAATTCTTTCTCAGGAAAGAAAAGGCAATAAAAAAAAATAGAGATCTTTCCCCACCCCCATTCCCACCTACTATAAGGAGAACCTCCTTTCTTTGTTCTGCATGAACATGAATGAACCCAGGCCACTATATATGGCAAGGTTTTCCCTAATGTTTTGCTAAAACAATTTTTAAAAAGATATTTGCCCTTTGTTGTTCTATCTCATAGTGGCTTTCTTCAAGTAAGGCTGTGTGCTATCAGTTAAGGAAACATTAAAGGAGACAGCCCTATGCCATGTGAGAGAGAGGATAGAATAGTTAAACAGGACTTAAGGTGGTGGGTGTATTCCCAGCTGTATTCCTGAGTTATTGAGTGGATTGTCCTCACTTATTGTAGCATTCAAGAAAGTACCTGGCCCAGGCACCAAGGGCTCTGAAGAAATTAGAAGAAATCTTAAAAAAGCAAACCAGGGAAAACAAACAAACCCAAACCCTTGAATTTTCTTAATTGAGAGCTCCTCAAGGGAAGGGACCTTGCCTTTATTTTCTAAAGTGTTACTCTAGAGAATCTAGTTCAAATCTGGCCAGAGCAGTTAGGTGGCTGAATAGTTAGAAAGGCAGACCTGGAGATGAGAGGTCCCTTGTTCAAATGTGGCCTTAGATACTTCCTAGTTGTGTGACCCTGGGCAAGTCATTTATTGCCTCTTACCTAGCCCTTTAAATTGCCTGGAACTAATACTCAGTATTGATTCTAAGACAAAGGTAAGGTGTTTGTTTGTTTTTTAAATCTGGCCTCAGAAGTTTACTGTGTGATTCTAGACAAGTCATTTAAATTCTGATTACCTCAGTTTCCTCAACTTATAAAACAGGGACAATATGGAAATGATATATTAATAAAACTGTGATACACTTGTGAGCTTATCAATATAAATCCTCCCATGTTGAAGATCATAACCCACTTGTCATATTAAGTAACATGGATTGTCCATCAGTTCTTCCTCACCTTATTAAAAATGAGAAAAATCAACAGCAGGCCCAAAAAAGAATCAAAGAGGAAATTTTAAAATAGAGAAGTGAAACAGATAAATTAGAAAACCAAAATCTGAAGAACTGGTAAAATTCCAAATCTGGCCTGTTGAAAAAAAATCAAACCCTTTAGCTAAGCTGAATAAGAATGAGGCAAATCAAAACTAATTGACATGATGAAATTTCAATAGAGAAAAATGAAAAGGATAAGTATCTGCTTTATACTGTCATATATCTGAAAAATGTGCATTCAGACAACTAAGATGATGACAATACTGATAGCATTCATATAGTATCAACTATATGCCAAGCATTGCAAGCACTTTACAAACATCTCATTTGACCCTCACAACAACTCTGGGAAGTGGGTGCTATTATCATCCCCATTTTACAGATGAGAAAACTATGGCAAAGGGGTTCAGTGACCTGCCCAAGAGCTAGTAAATAAATGTCTGAGGCTAGATTTGTACTTAGATCTTCCTGACTCCAATGCCTTGTTCTATATCCACAGCTCTCTACCTAACTGCCCTAAATTGCAAATCTGTATTAGTGGAAGGAGTTTCCACACTGGGAATTTTGCACACCAATGAAACTATCCATAGGTCCAGTCTTCCTAGTCCTACACACACACACACACACACACACACACACACACACACACACACACACACACACATAAGCTATTAGTATAAAATAAGATTTAGAATGTAAAACTATATTTTGCTGAAATGAGCAAATAGAGAAAACAAAAAATGATTCAGAAGTTTAGTGAAGTAAAGCTGTAAAAGACAATGACAATAAAAAAAAACCAACCCTGTGAATTTTCACCTTTTGGGAATTTCCTATTTGGTCTTTATAAGCCCCATCTTGAAAATGAAGCTTGAACCCTGGATTCAGTATGGCATAGTGATCAGAGATCTATATCAGATATCTGGTTGCATAAGTCCAGATGCCACCATTGACTTTACCTTGAAATCATAGATAAGCCACAATATCTTGAAACCTCAGTTTCTTACCCTATAAAATGGGGATACTTTTATTGCCTATTTCACAGATTATCCTGAGGAAAGCATTTTGCAAACTTTAAGGCTACTGAAATGTGATTATCATTCCTCCAAATGAATATATCAGTAGTTTGTTTTTTTCTTTTATTGGCTTCATGATACTCTTGAAATCAACACTCCCTGTTAATGGGTCCAAAACAATCAGATTCTTTATTACAGCATACAACCTGCTTTTTAATCTCCTTACTACCTGCCCCCCATAAGTATCTTCATTTTTATTCTGGTTCAAACTGTGCAGTTTGCTCTTGTCTTTTTTAACCCTAAGTACTTCCTCCCCTCCCCCTTCCACTTCCCACCCTCTTTCTTAGCCTTTTAATGAGATTAGCTACTTGACTTTAGGGTACTTAGTACTGAATATGCAGTGCCTCATGCTGAGTCTGTGCGAGTTAGGAGTGTCATATAGCAGCTAAAAGAGCTAATGAGTTTAGATGAGGAGAGTAATAGAGTCCCTCTGAACTCTGGCCTGGTCAGACCACATTCTGAGTATGACATCCCTGCTTGGTAGAACATTGGTATTCTGGATCACGTCCAGAGAAGAACAGTGAGGATGTTGAGGGGGATTTCTAATCATGGCATAGGAAGATTAGTTGTAGGAACAGATATTGGTTAGCCTAGAAAAAAGAGATCTTGTTGAGGAATGGGAAGAAGGAGAATGATAACTGTCTTCAAATCTGTGAGTAGTTATTATGGGAAAGAGATGTTATTAGCCCAGAGGGTAGAACTAAGAGGTAGAAGATACCAAAAGGCAAATGTTTAATTGATAGAAGGAAAATCTTCCTAACAGAGCTATCCCTATATAAAACTGCCAACCTTTAAGAAATCTAACAACTTCCTCCTCCCTGGAGGAGTTCCTCAATGAAAGACTGGTTTTGTCTTTGGTGAACTTCATGGTTTGGGATAGAAAAGTTCTGAATTTTCTTCAAACTATTTTTTTTTCATTCATTTCAGTAGTGTCTGACTCTTTGTAACCCTTTTGGGGGTTTTCTTAGAAAAGATAATAGAATAGTTTGCCATTTCCTTTTCCAACTCATTTATAGATAAAGAAACTAAGGCAAACAGGATTAAGTGACTTGCCCAGGCTCACAGAGCTAGAAAGTCTCTGAGGCCAGATTTGAACTTGAGATAACTTCTCAAGACTCCAGGCCAGTACTCTATCCTCTGCCCCACCTACCTACCCTCCCTCCTATCCTCAAACACTAAGATTCTCTAACTTCTGGGCTAGGTATGGTAGGAAAGGAGTTCTATAGGTAACCACTCCTTGTGTAACTCCTTTTGCTTATTGTCTTAAAGAGTACTGGATCATTCATGATCTTTCCACCTATGCCCCTATCTGTCAGTTTTCAAATCCAACCTCAGATACTTCCTAATTGTGTGACCCTGAGCAAATTATTTAACCCTAATTGCTTAGCCCTGGACACTCCTGGGTCTTAGAATTGATAGCAGGATAGAAGGCTTAACCTTAACCCCTTATATGAAGATTAAATTTCAATGTTATCAGTGGTCTTGAGTTAATCATAATTGTAATTCTAAGATAGTTAGCTTAAGTCATGATTTTAGCAGGCTTTTTGTGAATATTCTAGTATAAGTATTAAGATTTTTAATTAAGTAAAAAACTGCTTTTGCATAGGCCAGTAGTTCCCAAACTTTTTTGGCCTACCGCCCCCTTTCCAGAAAAAAATATTATTTAGTGCCCCCTGGAAATTATGAAACTATTTATTGAACTCAGAATAGAATGTAATACAAAAAATAGTGTGGCTATCACCACCTTCCTGGATCGCTGCAGCACCCACCAGGGGGCGGTAGAGCCCACTTTGGGAATCACTGGCGTAGACCTTACTCTCAGCCCCACCATTCAAAGTTGCTATATCAGGCACCCTAACTTGTGATCCATTATATCAGGATGCCTGATATTTAGTTCAGAACCTGGTACCACTCATCACTACCCATTCTTAGCCCAGGCATCGCTGCTCCCCCTCCCCCCTCCTTTCCATCAAGCGATTCTTAAGTCATGGTCAAAAGATTTCTTTTCCAAAATAAGGGATGCTTCCTAGTTGACCTAACCTTTGGACAAATAAGGAGTGCTTCCTAGCTGACCTAACCAATGAATATTGCTTCTGGGTATCTCTGTTCTTAAAAGGGAATAATTATTTTGTACTATTTTTGTACTGATATAAAAGTTGTCTAATTCTTTGGGATATAAACGAAGTTCTCTCACAGTGCTCCAGGTCCTTCTGGTCTTACCAGAGGCCCGGCTTTGTTATGGGACTGGCCCCCTCCACAATAAACCTATCTTTCTTCATGGCTTGGAGACTTTGTTTATCATTTGCTTACCTGTGTTTAGAAAAATTACACAAGGTAAGAGTTAAAAAAAAAAAGAAAAACTATTAAGCATTAGATGATACTAGTGCACATATGTTTAGATGATACTGGTAAGGAAAAAAAATTAAGCTAAGCCCCATAATGTAGACAGTAGTCAATCAAACCACAATATTAGGTGCTTACTCTGTACCAGGCATTGTTCTAGTTTCTATGGATACAAAGACAAAAGTGAAACAGTCCCTTCCCTCAAGAAGCTTGTATTCTGGGTTTATTTTTCATTTTCATTTTAAATATATCCTTCGATTTAGGAAATGGATATTGTTTCTAAAAAGAAATGTCCAATTTTGGCTTCTATAGCCTTCTTTCCTCTTGAATCACACTAAAGCCTTATAAAGATATATCTTTAGGCAGTTCTCTGAGCATGGTAAACTTTTTTTAAGGAAGCAGTGAATTATTTAATTTTTTTTAAGATTACATGGTGATATAATTTTAATTTTTTTATAATTAATTGCTGACATTTTGCAAACTATGATCTCTCCCTCTCCCTCTTTTTTTCCTCTTCCCCAAGACAGTAGCTAATTTGATTTTAGCTGTGCATGTGTTATCATGTAATATATAATTCCATGTTGTCATGTTGTGAAAAAAGAAACATTTTGCTGACGCTACAGAAAAATTCAGGGAGGAAATAAAGTGAGGAATGATATGTTTCAATCTGCATTCAGACTCCATCAGTTCATCATGAGTCCTTTGGTGTTGTCCTGTATTTTTGCATAGCTGATAATAGTTAAGTCACTCAGTGCTGATCATCATACATTCTTGTTCTTACTGGGCACAATGTTCTCCTGGTTCTGTTCACTTTGCATTACTTCATCTACATCTTTCTAGGTGCATAATAAATAATAAATGTTAGTTGGAGTCTGAATATGTACTGTACTATATTAATAGATGCATACTTACTGGGAATTATATAGACTCTTTCCCCACACTTCCTTGCCACCTTTTTGTTTTAGAGAATCTCAATAAAGCTCCATTATTTTTGAGAAGGGGCGGATATGGGTGGAGAAAAAGGGCTAGTCCTGTGCTTTTCTTGATATTAGGAGCCTCCAGTCAACAACTTCCTCTATCTATGCAGAATGGCAATTTTCCAACAATTTTTAGGCTTAGAGAGTTGCTTACAACACTGAGAAGGTAAGTAAATTGCCTAGGGTCACATAGGAGCATGTGTCAGGAGAAGAACTTAAACCCGTGTCCTTTTGACTTACTGCTAGAAGGCTAGACCCTCTATTCACTGTTCCAAGTTTGTCTCTATCGTCTCTGCATGGGTAGATGCATATATGTATATATACACAAATACATCCATGCACACATGCATATGTACAAGGATACTCATCACATGCACACCCCCACAACATTATATAAGAGATGGCTCCCCCCCTGCCTCTTTAGTTTTCATTTCCAAAACTGATCAGTTGACCACCTTAGGACTGGACCACAGGCTGGGTAACATGACACCACAGGGTCAACAACAGTCATTATTGCAAAGATTCAAGGAGTATCATGCAATGTTGTTTCCTATTTCATAATCTTCCTTAAACTGGATTTCTTTCTTTTTGAATTTAGCTATATGATAAGAATTCTCAGAAGTCTTTTCTTATTCATGGTTATAACTTCTATCCTCTATATATGTCGAGACTAGCAGATATGATTTCTAGGTTCTGGACTGACTGACTCCCTATCCATTGTCAGTGATGCTGTCTTGTCACTTGATGTTAGATTTGATACCAACATGCTGCTGTTTAAGAAACTGAATGTGATGTCTCAAATAGAAATCATAAAGACATCTTTCGTTTTGTTTGAAAGCAGTGGTTCAGATATTTTCTAAATCTGCAGACAGTTTCACTGCAGCAAAAACACTTGCTCTTCACCTAATCTCTGAATTGATCTATTACTATTATCTTTTACTCTATCTAGAACTAATAGGATCCTTAGAAATTATTCAATTGTTATCAATGGTTTCCTATATGCAAAACAGATCTATTAGTAGAGTAAGATGCAACTTAAATGTTTTATTTTGAAGTCTTCAAAGAGCTTAAAATTTGGATCACCTAAACCAGTGATTCCCAAAGTGGGCGCCACTGCCCCCTGGTGGGTGCTGCAGCAATCCAGGGGAAGCAGTGATGGCCACAGGTGCATTTATATTTCCTATTAATTGCTATTAAAATTTTAAAAAAATTTAATTTCCAGGGGCACTAAGTAATATTCTTTCTGGAAAGGGGGTGGTAGGCCAAAAAAGTTTGGGAACCGCTGATCTAAACTAACCCTTTATCTTTTAGATGAGGCAACTTATTTGTCCAAGGTCAATTCAAGTCAATAAATATTTATTAAGTAACTCTCTCATCTGTTAGTCACTGAGGTACAAAGTAGAAAAAATGACTCTTTGCCCTCAGGGAATTTAGAATATGAATAGCTGGCATTTATATTGTGTTCTGAGGTTTGTATAGTGCTTTACAAATATTACCTCATTTGATTCCCACAACACCTTTGGAAGTAGGTGCTATTATTATCCCCATTTTATGGATGAGGAAACTGAGGCAAACAGATGATTTACCTAGGGTCATAGAGGCAGGAAGTGTCTGAAACTAGATTTGGATTCAAGTCCTTCTGATTCCCAGTCCTACACACTAAGGAATACACACCTTAATTTACACACTTCATATGGGTGAAGGACCCAGGTCCAAGTAAGTTGATACAAGGCAGCTAATTTAGTGTTAACAATAAGGAAGAGATCCAGATGTAGCACTGTGGCAAGGAAGAAAGCAAATTCTAAGCACAGAATCAACAAAGTGAAAAGGAAGATTGTAGAACAGTATGACTAAAGCTTAAGTACATGAAGGAGATTGGTGAAATAAGACTGAAAAAGTAGGATGGTTACAAATTATTTTATGCTAGTAGGAGTTCACCAAAAGTTATCAAGTGAGTAATATTTTCGACCAGTCTTCTACCAGACATCAAAATTAACATTATCTTTCAGATCTATATTTTCAGGGGATAGGGTAGACATTTGTAGCTATAGATACAGTTTTTCCCGAGTAGTCTGGGACCAGTTCCCTGTCATCTCTATACTAATGGGCAATTAAAAGTATGTTAACTGCAAAAACAACCTATAATTTCTTTCAGATCTTGCAATGTGTTGTTCCTATCCTTTAGCATTCCATTACTTCCTACTTTAAGGAATTCTGGAAATGCCATAGCAGCTTTTGGAATTAGAAGAGTTGGTCAGAATTTTCCACTTAATTCTTCAAGGCACACCAATGCTTTTCTAGAACCTTACTACTAGATCATACATAAAGGAGCAGAGAAGCCTAAAAGTTTAGAGTTGGAAGGAACCATAGAGGTCACTGAAATTAGTATTTCTCAAAATAATTTGGCCTCAGAATACTTTGGGACTTGAAATACATTTATGGAACCAATGACATCTGCTAGAATGTCATAAAATAGAATAGGATAAAACAAATTGTGGGGTGAGGGACAGAAGCAAATGAGCATATTTCCAAAGAGAAAAAAAATTGCTAAATATGATAGATTTAATACATAGGTACAAACATAAGGAAATAACCCATGATTTCATTGTATACTGAATTCCTAAATGAGGACACTCCCTATGTCAGGGCAGGTAGCACCATCTCTACAATTTATATAGCTTTAAACAGTTTTCTCTAACTAAATTTACACTTAATATTTTAGAGGAGTAAATGATATCAGAATTGGTTTTCTCAGAGACCCTTTGTTCATCAAATAGAATACCAAGTGAACACCTTTTGGGAAATACTGTCCTTGTCCAGTGCCCTCTTTTAACAGCTGATGAAATGAAGGCTTGGAGAGGCCTACTGTCTTGTATGCATACTTTCTGGTAGAACCAATTGACTTAAGCAGCTTAAAAAAAAAAAAAAAAAAGCAAAAACACTTTAACCTTATAGTGTAATATAAAATTCTGTACTCTTTAATTCCCAAGATTTTCATGAAAGCATGCCTTTACCATCTTAACTGTTAAAATTAAGGATATTCATCCTATCAAATGCTCAGACTTTTAGTAGAATGCTTATTATGTTTACCTAGAAAAAGAAAAAAAAAAGACAGATAAAAGCTCATAGTTCCTTTATGTGTTTATTATCATAAATGTGAAAGCCGATCTTCCCAAGTGAGAGAATTCTTAGCTTTTTAATGATCTGGTTACTTAGCAAAAGGATAGTGAGGTTACTACTATTTAGTAATAAACAACTTTAAGTTAAAGCCATTGGCTTTTCACAAAATTATCAGAGATCTCAAAGAAAAGAAGAAAACTATACCCATCAACTCAAAATAAAACATTTTTGGACACAGGCAATGAGGAAATTTATTTTATTTGACCATATATTTGCTACAAGGATTTTGTCATCTTCCCTCTAGTCCCCAAATGATGAAATATCCATATGGATTGAAATATTGTCCATACTAACCTAAATGCTGTCTATAATCAATATTAATATAAAGACCCCCCCCTCTCTCTCTCTCTCTGTCTCTGTCTCTCTCTGTCTCTCTGTCTGTCTCTCTGTCTCTCTGTCTCTCTCTCTCTCTCTCTCTCTCTCTCTCTGTCTCTGTCTCTCTGTCTCTCTCTCTGTCTCTCTCTGTCTCTGTCTCTCTCTCTCTCTCTCTCTCTCTCTCTCTCTCTCTCTCTCTTCCTGTCTATCTTTTCATTTGTGGTACAGAAAAGTAGCAAGTTTTATTTTTAAGGGTTGTTTTGGATATGTTTTATTTATATATTTTAAATTTATAGATTACTCTTACTTGATCTCACTTTCCCTAAAATTCATTTTCTAGCTATTATTACCTGAACACATGAACTATCTACTTCATTCCTCTCTTACTGGAATGGACTTTGTCCTATGAACCTAGACTTGGACAGGTGACCTTTCACTTTATCTTGGCATGAATAAGGCTACAAGGCCATTTCCCAGAATCCATGTAAGATGGCAGAATGAGGTCTTCTTGCTATCCTTTCTCTCTTCCAACTCCAGCCCCACATTTCCCCAGAACTCATCTGGACCACCAGGTTACTAGGAGATATCACAGCCACAGAAGGTGCTGCCTTCTACCAAGCCGTCATATACCCAAACACATTGCCTGAGATGGGATGAGATGAAAGTCACCAACTCCATTCCTTCCAGTGAGATGGAGCACTAGCAGGCATTACCATCTGTCCTTCCATTACCCTCCTAAAATAATCCAAAACTTACTGTCTAACTTGACTCTAGGTCCTGTAGCCTCTGGGATTGTTATATGACATATTGTCAACCCATAGATCCCTGGACTCTGACATCTTCCTTGTAGCTGAACCATTAGAACTTCTAGTTATTTGAATCTTCTTTTCATCTGAGCTTTCTTTTATGTATGGTCTCCTCTAATTAGAGTTTGAACTTCTTTATATTGGAGACTGTCTTTTTTTTCTATCTCTACCCATAGAACTTAGCAGGTAGGAAATATGCTTAAGTGTTTTTTAATTAATTCCTAGCCATTTCCACACTATTCCACTGTACTTATGCCCCTGGCTGCCCTCTCTTTCCCTCCCTAACCCTAATCCTTTAGGTATTGTCTTGTTTTTATTTTCCTTGAGACACGAGACTGTCTTATTTGGATTTGTATCTCCAGTGCTTATCATAGTGCCTGGCACAGAGTAAGTGCTTAATAAATGCTTTATCATTTATTTATTCATTCATTCCTTATAACTTAGGGGACACTTTATATTCAACCCAAGGTGGTACTTCCCCTTATTTAGAAATATGAAGAGAGTCAACATAAAGGTAGTTAGATGACATCAGTACACTAGAACACAAGGGCCAGATCTGGCCTGCCATCTATTTTCATATAACCTTTGAGCTAAGAATTCTATTTCTTTCCTCTGATACTTACTAGCTTTGTGACCGCACACAAGGCAGTTAATAGCTTTCAGCTTTTTTTTATCTGTAAAATGGGAATAATAACAGTACCTATCAGACAGTCTTTATTGTAAGGATCAAATGAAGATACATATCTGAAACACATTGCACATATTAAAATTCTAGATAAAAGTTATCTGTTACTATCAGCAGCAGCAGCACCATCTCCACCATCATTATCATGATCATGATCATCATCGTGAATTGAAGGCCAGCTTTAGAGTCAGGAAGATCAGGGTTCAAGGCCTCTCCTGCTGACACATGCTGGCTCATGTCCTGTGAAATAAAAATGATGGTGATAATAACTAGCATTCATATAGAATTTACTATGTACTAGGTATTATGCTAAACACTTTAAAAATAATTTCATTTTATTCTTAGAACAACCCTGGGAGGTAGGTACTATTTTTATCCCTTAGAGATGAGGTAACTGAGGCAAACAGAAGTGAAGAGACTTGCTCAGGATCAAATAACTACTAAATATCCAAGCCTAGACTTGAACAAAATCATCCTAACTCCAGGCTCAAAGCTCAAACCATTTCACTTCCTAATTGCCTGACAAGCAGGCAGTTTTTTAAATCTACAAATTATAGAGGGATTCCTGATTTTCCTTGCTGGAAAGTATTTGCACACAAGAATTTTTTACCCCACTTGATTAAATCATATGCCTATACCAAAAAAAAAAAAAAAAAAGACTAAAGGAAATGTGATCAGAGTTAAAGCATTCAATGTAAGAGAGCTTTGAGTCTAGAATTAGAAGGCAATATGGTACAATGGAAAGAGCACAGACTTGGAGTCACATGACCTGTACTGAAATGCCAACTCTACCACTTAATACTTCTGTGACTTTGTGGAAGTGGCCTAATCTCTCTAGGCTTGAATTTCCTCATGTATAAATTGAGGAAAGTGAACCAAATAATCTCTAAGGTCTCTTCCAATTTAAAATCTATTATCCTATCTTCCTACTGCTTCTTCATGGATTTTGTGAGGACATAAACCTGAAAGACTTTCAAAAACTTTTCTGACAAAAGTTAGTTGATGGATCTATAGCACATTTTTTTATATTAAGAGGGAAAATGTCCCGTCAACTAAGAGAGAGGTGTAAACAAATTGTGATATATGAATATAATAGAATATGTAAAATACAAAATGATAAATGCAAGAAAATCAGAGAAACATGGGAAGATTATATTAACTGACTCAGAGTGAAGATTTGGTAAAATTCCTATGAATTTTGTCCTTATCCTATGGAAGTAGATGTTTAGCTTATTGAGCTTTAAAAAAAAATATTGATAGCTTTTAGATTTGCATTACTTTCTTTCCCAAATACATCTCTTTCATTTCTTCTTCCCAGAGTGCCAAACATTAATAGTACTCCACTTATTCAAAGAAGGGAAGAATATTTCTTAATCTTCCTCATTAGATTTCTGTTTAAAGTCCATGCTTGAGCACTATTTGTTGTAGTAGATTTGTATACATTTGATGTAAAATACCTGCCTTCACCAGACCTCAAAGTTGACTACCAGTGAGTTTTGTGATGCATTCACACTTCAAGGAGCATGTATGACAATCTTCAGACATTCTTTGGTCAAGAACATAGAAAGAAAAGGAACAAAGCTTCCATTTTTACTGAGATTCTGTTATTGCTTGAGAAATTCATCAGCCAAATGTGGGTTGGCAAATGGTGATGCTTTCTACTGCTGTCAATCCTGCATAGATAAACATATCTTGTTAGCTCCTTTGCTTCTGAAAGAGACAAAGTTCCTAAGTCATTACGGTATTTGTAAAGTGCAGTTATAATTGGCAAACTAATTTGTATTTGAATTAAAAAATCCAAGCATCCAAGTGTACCTTGGATCATCTAATCTCATCTAGTCATCATCTAATCTCAATCTCTCATTTTACTGATAAGAAAACCGAGAAGTAGAGATGCTAAATGTCATACCTGAAGACACACAAGAAGCAAATACAGAGCAGAGTGGGAAAGCCAGGTCCTCTGACCTCAGAATCTCAGAGTTTGAGGAGATCTCTTTGGCTATCTAGTTCAACCTGATTGAGACTGCACTTCGCAACATTTTTGACAAGTGGTCATCCAACTTTTGTTTAAAGACTTTCAGTGGGGCTGACCCATTTTCTAGGGGGAGAACCATACTGCTCACATAGAGCTTCTGTTGTTAAATATATTTTTTCCTCACAAGAAACTTAAATCTGCCTCTCTTCTGTGCATTATCCCTAATGCTTTCTTCTTCAGACCTAGAACAATTCTAATTTCTCCTTTACATGACAACCCTTCAAATAAGTGAAGAAAGATATCATATCTTGCTTAAATCTTTTCTTTCTCAGGATAAATACTCCTATTTCTTTCAGTCTGTCCTCATAAGGCAGGGTCCAAAGTCTCTTCAGCTACTTGACTTTCTCTATATTGTCAATTTGCTTCTTTAAAATGCAGAACTGAACATACTCCAGGTATCATCTGACTAACAAAGGGTACTGCAGGATTATTAATCCGCTGTGTTTGAGGTGCTACCTCTGTGTCACTGAATGTAAACTAAAATCACTGGATTTTTTTGGTTGCTATAATCACAATATGGAGTCATATGGACTTTAAAATCAAGTGAACTCCAGATAATTTTTATAAGACCTCTTAATATCACATCTTCACTATTTTAATGTTGATTATTTTAGCCTCAATAAAACTCTAACTGTTCTCTGCAACCCTCCCCCTCATCTCTCTCAGAGAGCCTTCACTTGCATAACAAGTACTGCAAGATATTTTTAGATCCTATCTTTATCATCTAGCATAGATAGCCATTCTATCCATTTTGTGATATCAAGAAATCTTATAATCATATCACTTCAAGTCATCCAAGAAAAATTTTAAATTACAGAGGGCTAAGATAGATTTTTGGGCACTCCCTTAGGTACCTCCAAGTTAAAATCAGCCAGTAATTTAACCATTTCCAAATCTACCTAACCATTCAATTATTTAGCTCACATTTTTCCATCTTCTCCTCAGAAGTATCAAGGCAGATACATTGCTGATAACTAGGAAATCTATATCAACAACATTTCCTATCATTCTACTAATCCTTTAAAAAAATGTGAAATGCGGCTAGGCCAATAAGACCTGCTCTTGTTGAAGCCATGATGGTTTATGAAGGTCACCATTTCCTTTCATCAATCTCACAAAACACCCTTTTAGTAAATTTAATTTGAATAAAATTAATAACATTCTGCAACAGTTAGGAATTAAAGTCAATCTCACTGACTTGTAATTTGTTCAATTTACTCTTGTACTTTCATTGGGGAGATTAGGCCTTTTCCAGGCCATGACTCCTCAGCTAGCTAATAGTCAAAACACAGGATTTATCCCCTTGTTTTACAAATTAGGACATTAAGTGTAGATAGATGAAACAATTTGCTGAGAAAGTACTTACTGAAGTCAGGACTGGAACCCAGGTCTTTTGACATTAAATCTAGTACTCTTTTAGAAACATGCTTCATGAAATTTCCAAATACAGCTTGATCTTAGAATGTTCAATATGGAAGAGACCTACAAAGTTATTTATTCTAGATCCTCTTTTATAGAAAAGGAAATTAAGTCCTAGAGGGGCCACCCACAAAAGGCCTGAACTGAGTAAAAATATTACATTACATATCATTTTCAGCCCCTTAATTACATACTTCCCAAGTATCAGTGACTTCACCTTAGAAAAAGGGACATTATTTCTCATGAGATCCTACTTTTGAATTTATACATCATCATCTGTTTATATTTTAAAGGAATTTAAAAATTATCTAGCTCAATACATTATGCCCTTCATGCAAACGAGGAAAGAGAGGTCCAAATTCAGTCATTCATCTATTTATTTAGTACCTAATATGTGCCTGATAATGTGGATATAGAGAAGGGCAAACAAATGAAAACAAGTTCCTGTTCTTAAGAAGCTCTTAGTAATG
Organism: Gracilinanus agilis; assembly: GCF_016433145.1. Classification (NCBI taxonomy): domain Eukaryota; kingdom Metazoa; phylum Chordata; class Mammalia; order Didelphimorphia; family Didelphidae; genus Gracilinanus; species Gracilinanus agilis. The sequence goes on from NC_058131.1 coordinate 541,255,005, forward strand.
ACAGAGATAACATGCAAACAACTAGAAACAAACAAACTATATACAAGATAGCCTGGAGACAATTTCTGGAGAGAAAGCCATAATATTTAAGGAGGGTTGAGAAATGCTTCTTGTGGTAGAAAGCATTTTGGTTGAGATTTGATAGAACCAGGGAAGTCAGGAGGGTGAGATGAGGAAGGAAAGAGCTCTAGACATGGAGTCCAGGCAATGAAAATGCTCAGAGGAGAGAGATGTGCCATTTAAGAGAAATGGCAAGGAGAAAAATGTCACTGATTTACAGAATACATGAAAGAGAATAAGATATATGAAGCTTGGAAAGACAGGAAGGAGCAAGGCTATGAAGGACTTGGGAAGCCAAAAAGAGGATTTCATATTTGATCCTGGAGGCAATAGGGAGCCACTGGAGTTTATTGAATGAAGAAGGGGAATAATAAGTCCCCACCAATATTTTAGGAAGATCAGTTTGTATATTAATGAGTGAAGGGTAGATTGGAGTGTAATGAGCAACAGAGTCAAGACTCAGGTCCTTTGAGTTTAAACTTTGCACTAAAACATTCTTCTGATTCTCATATAGATCCAGAGACATATTTGCTTTCCATTACTGTTTATTTTCTTTCTCTTTTAATTCCCCTACATTTATCTTGCATGAGATACATCCATGTAAATTATTATCTCCTGTTGCATCTTGACTTTAGAATGTGAAAAGTCACAATTTTCCCCTTAGAGCTTCTATTCTCCCTACATCAGCATGTTGTCCTGTATTACAGACCACAGAACAGCAAAATATAAAACAAAGAGCACCAAAAGGGCCTTTTACCTGCTATTCTGACCGCTATTACTAGCAATAGCTATCATCTCTAAAGCGTTCAAAAGTAAGTCCATACCAATAAGTGGAAACGTTTCTCTTAAGTGGTGTATAATAATATCTGACATTTATATAGCACCTTTCATTTGTGAGAATCCCAAAGTACTATATGGAGTGTCTTGGGATCACTTCATCTACTAAAAGAATGTAGGAGCCTTTAGAGTGAAAAGTGGCAGCTTTTCTATACCAAGAAAGTTATACTGCTGTGTTCTTGAGAAAAGCAAATAGAGAGAGACTTAGGGCTGACTCCTCTCATTGAGAAGCCAGTGAGCCCCATATGGCTTAGCCTTGAGTATCGAACCTTTAGTGAAGCCTCATACCTCCATTATAATTAGTCTCAAGGAGTATCTGTGTGTTCTTCAGAAAGAAGACTAACTCTTAGTTGATTATTAGGACCATGGAGAGCTCTCACCTTGTTGCGATGTGACTTTTTTCCTATAGAGAATACTGACTCTTTTGGACCACATCTCACATATCTACAACTGTGGGAAATGATATATATAAGAGACAGCCAGATAGTGAAATGGATAGAGGACAAGGCCTAGATTCAGGAAGGTCTGAATTCAAATCTTATTTCAGATTCTTACTAACTGGTAAAACTTAGCAAGTTATTTCACTATAATTTTCTTTATCTGTAAAAAGGGGATAATAATAATTTCTTTCTCTTAGGGTTGTTATGAGGGTAAAACACTCTATATGTATAAAGCAAATATTTATACATATTTGTAACCCTTAAAGTATACTATTATTGTCATTATTTATTTTTCTTATTCTTATTATATTTCACACTAAACAGTTCCATGCTATAGAAACAGAATCAAAAGATACTTTGGGGCTTTTACTCTTTGAGTAATGGAGATAATCAGTGCCACTAATTTTCATTATGCTAAGATCAAAAAAGCATATCTCCTACTCTTTTCCCTGAAATCCTAAGGGAATAGGAATAGTATTTGCATCTTCCATTTACATATATGGAGTTATATCTGCCTCTGAAGATGGGGCAAAATGAGCCTTGTATTTGAAGGCAAAGGATTTTGGATCAAATATCAGCTATGGTAGTATGGGATTCTGGGCCAGTCACTTCTTTAAGCCTTCATTTTTTTCTCTATAAAATGAGGAGGTCAGCTCAAAACATTGGGGCCCCAAAACATTGAAAGACCTGCCCATGGGACCATAGAGTGCTTGGCCTGGAGTCAAGAAGATTAGCTCAAATCCAACCTCATATATTAGCTATTTGACCCAGGCTAAGTCACTTCACTTCTATTTGACTCTGTTTCCTCCACTATAAAATGAAAATCATCACAATACCTACCTCCAAATTGTTGTGAAGTTTAAATGAGATATCTGTAAAGCACTTAGCACAATGCTTAGCACATAGTAGGCATGATATAAAGGTATATTACCTCCCTCTTCACTTTAAATAATTGCAAAAGCCCCATTTTATCTTTTGTGACAATGAATGGTGTTCTGTAGATAGGATTATAACTTCCATTTATACAATGCTTTAGTTTACAATGTGATTTCATACAAATTTTACCTTTTGATCCACAAAATATTCCTAGAACATAGTGCTTATTTTAAATGTGAGGAACTTGAACTTAGCTCTTCTGATTCCAATTCTCCTATACTTCCCACAATCCCACACATCTTCAATAATTATTGAGTTGTTAAAAGTATTCTATAATAAGTTAATGCCAATGAGTGAGTGACATTAATTTGCTTTCGATGTGATTATTAATGGCAATAGGGGCAGCTGGGTAACTCAGTGGATTGAGAGTCAGGCCTAGAGACGAGAGGTCCTAGATTCAAATCCGGCCTCAGACACTTCCCAGCTGTGTGACCCTGGGCAAGTCACTTGACCCCCATTGCCCACCCTTACCACTCTTCTACCAAGGAGCCAATACACAGAAGTTAAGGGTTTTAAAAAAAAGAGTAGGTGGGAGAAATATTGAGATTAATCCAAAGATAAGTTAGAAAGGTTATGATAGAAAAGAAGGAAGAATGTCAAAAGAACCACAGTAAATGAGATTTGTAAGGGACTCTAGGTGATCACCTAATCTAACCTGTAGGCAAAAGGAATCCCCACTATAATATGTGTAATAAGTGATTATCTTGCCTGCTATAAATCCTCCAAGGAGGAGAAAATCACCAGCTCCCAAAGTAACCCATTCTATATTTTCCTGGCTATAATTATTTTTAAAGTATTTCCTGATACCAGACCTAAATTTTCCTCTGAGCAACTTCCTCCCACATTTTATGGTTGTGTCCTATGGGACCAAATAGAATAATTCTAATCTCTCCTCCATGTCCTTCAAATACTTGAAGAGAGATGAGCTGGAGAAACAGAAAAAAAAATCCAAACTGGGGAAACCAACACACTGAAAAGGCATAGAGGGAAACAGAACAAGATATCTATGATCCTCCTGGCATTTCATTCATTCATTTGTCAAAGACTTATAAAACATCTACTGAGTATAATTCATCATATTGGGTACATACTCTGAGGCATAAAGTTTCAATTTAACAAGCATTTATTAAGAACCTACTATTATACAAAACCTTTTGGATAAAGACAAAAGCAAAGCATCCCATGCTCCAAAGATTATACTTTTCCAAGAGAATGCAAGAGGACAGAATGCATCCTAGATATGGGGGATGACTTCAATTAATGGGTATAAAAAAGAAGCATCACAAAATGGCCTCTTCATTCCTCTGAATATTTTCCTAACTCCAGGCCCTGTACTCAAAGCCCTTAATGATTTTTAGCTCCAGTTTTCTCATTTATAAAATGGGGATAATTTTTGTAACTTCATAGGATTGTTGTGAGAATAATATACTTTATTAAATGGGTTACCCTATATTATCTCATGTTATTGGCAACTTTTTCATGCATATAACTTTTATTTTCCCACATAGATATGAGAGTGTATGTACCAGGCACTGAACTAAGTACAATAGATATAAAGACATAAAAAAAAAAATAGAACATGTTCTTAGTTTAAATTGTACTGGGAGATATATATATATATATATCCCATATATATGTATATATGTGAATATATAACATGTATATATATGTAGTATATACAAAGTAAATGCCAGCTATTTTATTTTATTTTTTTTAAGGAAGAGGGTATAAAAGCTTTAGTATATGTTATATTGAGTATATTTATATTATATGTATAATATATAAGGTATAGAGGATATATATTCCCTAGTATCAGAGTAAGTATTCAATAAATAATTGGTTGATGGATAGATGAGTCTGTAAAGTTTGAATTTAGGTTTTATACTAAATAAGAGAGTTATAAAGTAATATTGTGGTCACCAATTTTAAAATATTATAGCTTAAGTCAAAATGACCTTTAGCAACTTTTATTTTCAAAGAGGTGGAAAGAGTGAAAGTGGAATTATAGAAAAGAAACAGAGCCTTAACAAGCCTACAAGCCCTTTTCTGGTGCCCCTTAGCAGGGAGGTTCCCCAAGTCCCATCTCCTGTGGAGCCTTCAGCAAGAAGTTCATCAGCTCAGCCTCCGCCAAAGCCAAGGCAGGAATCTCAGCCACTCACCCAGCAAGCCCAATGCAGGATCCAGGGAAAAAGTCTCCTCCAAATGCCAGAAAAGGAATCTCAGCCACTCACTCCAAAAGCGAGGAAAGGAATGATCTCCCAGATCATGTTGGTCTCTTTTTATACCCCTTTTTCCACATTACTTCCTGTCTCTCCTCTTCTTCACAGAAACCAATTAAAGTCTTTCAATTTGCCTAGGACAGCCCAAGGGGCCAGTGACCTTTGGAGGTATGAGCTTACTCTAGTAAGTGACTTGTAAACTCATACTTAAGGGTAAGTAGGGGTACTTTTAAGTTCTTGATTTGATTAGCTAAAAATAGATAAGGGGAGAGTTAATCCTATCTTACAAGTCCTTGCTTATGGTAATAACCATCACTGTATAGAGGAGAACATGGAGGGGTCTTGAACTTCTTTGGGGGTGAACGTGGAAAAGGCCAGTAAGACTCATATATCCTAGACAGAAAGTCTGGAATAGTATGTGGTTCCAGGATCAATGGATAAGAGTTCTGCCTCTAGTCAGGGAGACTTATCTTCTTGAGTTCAAATCTGGCTTCAGAAACGTATTAGCTGTGTGATCCTGGGTAAGTCACTTACCCCGGTTTGCCTCAGTTTCCCTATCTATAAAATGAGCTGGAGAAGGAAAAAGCAAACTACTCCAGTATCTTTGCCAAGAAAACCCCAAATGGGGTCATGAAAAGACTGAAAAATGGTCAAATATGTTTCTGTGAAACCACATGAGAGTTGCTTACAAAGGAAAGAAAAAGGCCTTTGATGAAGTAGGCTTTAAAATTATTTATTTCTATCTATATTATACATTCCTGGGGGGAATAGTGTTTCCAAGAAATTGAATAACATTTCCTTATTGATTCTTTGTCTTGGAGGATAGTGTCAAAGAAGAATATCATGGAAGCAGTAGATTGGGATTTGGAAAGTAAAATCCCACTTCTGACACTGACTAGCTCTGTGGTGATAAACTAGTCATTTTAGCCCTTTGAGACTTAGTTTTCTTTGTGTGTTAAATGGGTATAATACCTATAGTACATGTAAATTAGTGTGACATTAAACTTGTTAGATAAAATTTGTGAAAAAGAGAATAAGAGTAAGGGAAGAACAGATTTATTAAGTGCCTACTCTGTACCAAGCACTATGCAAAGTCCTTTTCAATAATTACCTTTTCTGATCTTCCAAACAACCATAGGAAGTAGGTTTTTTTACCCTTGTTTTATGTTAAGGAAAATGAGGCAGGCAGAGATTAAATGACTTGTCTGAGATCAAAGCTTATAGCTACTAAGAAATTCAGTATTTGAACTCAGGTTTTTGTGACTCCATGCCCACAGCTCTAGCCACTGTACCACCTAGTTATATAGTATTAATTTAATTTGTCCATCATTGCTTTAAGATACTGAAAGAAATTTTTTAAGACTATGTTCATGTGGAGTCATGAGGGGTACTGAAGGCTATGATTTGAATATAAAATCATGTGACAGAACATTTTTGTATGTATTTATTTGGGGTCAGAACTTGAGAACCATAGGTATGGAAAATTCCTTCTATTCCTACAGATCAGCAAAGCATCAGTAACTTATAATTCTAATTGTTTTGGGCACTGAGAAGTTAAATATCTGTCTATGGTCATCTGACTAGTATGTGATAAGGCAAGACTTGAATATAGGTTTTTTGGGATCCAAGGCTGGCTCTCTATCCACTCTGCCATACTAGGGACTGTGTTAGTGCATAATAATGTCAGATAGAAACTGGGCTTAAGGGAGGGGGAAGAGTTCCAGAGAAACGTATCACAAAAGACAATGCCTCATTGCTCATTTTCTCTTAGGAGCACCTGGATGATTGCTGCCTTCTTGGTGTTAATCGGCTGTCAGAGATTACAGAGCCTATTTCTGACAGTACTTCCTTAACTATTTTCGCCTCATTGCTCACAAGTGATGGGATGGTTGTTGGGCCATATCCATCATGCATTTTGATCAGGTTGTCATATCTTAGATGACATAGATCCTCTGGTTGGGATTATGCCCCCATCTATGACAGCACTTAAGTGACTTCTTGTGACAGTTAAATGGGTGGTGCCTGATAAAGGGTGATGGCAATCAGGAGTTCACTGTGTGTCAGTCCTAGATGTTCTACTATGACATTTAGGATGTACTCTCATGTAAAAGTGCAACTCAGGGAAGGTGCAACTTATGGCCCTCTTTAGAAAAATCTGCCCCTTTAATAAAAGGAGAAGCCTAATTGGATGGACACCCAGCTGTGCCTTGTTCAAGGGCAAGAAGGAGTCAGGAAGATGCCAGATTTGTTCTAATAAATAGTCAAAGACTTTCTGTTGCCTAGCTAAAGAACTAGGGAAACCCATGGATACCAATTCTGAATATTTTTACCAGGAGGTAAGAACTCCTTGCTATGCCTAAAAGGGGGTAGCAGAATCACAAAATTTCCATTTGGGAAAGCAGCTCTATCTTGTTCAACATAAATCACCTGGAAGTAATCATTCAGTCACTGGTTAAAGATCTACGGTGAAAGGAAAACCACTTGTAGGCATAGAGAGGAAGGAAACAAGAATTTATTAAGCATTTATTGTATACCAGGGACTCTACTAATCATAGTACAAACATTATCTTGTTGGATCTTTGTGACAACCCTAGGAAATTGGTGCTATTATTATCCTTGTTTTGCATCTGAGGAAACTGAAGCAGAGAGAGGTTAAGTGACTTTCCCAGAATAATACAACTCATAAATGTCTAAGGTCTGATTTAAACTCAGGATTTCCTGACTTTAAGCCCAGTGTTCTATGTACTGGGCTACCTAGTTGTTGATTAGAATTTAACCCTTCCTGATTCTAAGTCCAGCATACTATTCACCAAGCCAAGTTAGTTTTTTTTTAAATTAAATTTCATTTTTATTAGTGAATAAACCTTTATTTTCTTTCCTTCCCCCCACTTTCCCCCTCCCTACAGGAAAACAAAATAAATTCATTAAAACAAATGCACATAGACACTTCCCAGCTGTGTGACCCTGGGCAAGTCACTTGACCCCCATTGCCCACCCTTACCACTCTTCCACCATGGAGCCAATACACAGAAGTTAAGGGTTTTAAAAAATGCACATAACTAATCAAAAGAAATTCTCATATTGAGCACATCCTAAAGTGTGTCACATTCTGAATAATAGACCATTTCTTTAACAGGAGGTGGTGGGTAACAAGTTTCATTATCGTTTTGCTGGAATTATGGCTTGTCACTTCATTGATCATAGTGCTTCAATTTTTTTTCAGTGTTATTGTGTAAAGTGTTTTCTGGTTCTAACTTCAACTCTCTATCAGTTCATACAAGTCTTCCTAGGTTTCTCTAAAACCATTTATTTTGTAATTTCTTATAGCTAACTAAACTAAAATATTCCATTATATTACATTATATGCTTTAATTTGGTCAGCCACTCCTCAATTGACAGGCATCCTTTCAGTTTCCAGTTTTTTTCTGCCATTGCAAAAAGTTTTGCTAGAAATATTTTTGTGTATTTTGTGTATTATATTGTATATAAATATTGTTTGTGTACTCTTTCATTTTTTTGTGGGGTATAAGTCCGAGTACTAGTGCCACTGGGTTAAAGGATATGTTGAGTTAAGTAAGTTCAGGAACATAGTTCTAAATTGTTCTACAAAATATCTGTCCCATTTCACAATTACACCAAGAACAAAGTGTACTTGGTTTCTTTCACTGTGTATTCATTTGTGATTTTCTTTTCTTTTCTTTCCTTTTTTTTTTCAACTGCCATGATGAGGCTGGGCAGCACAGACTGCTTCCTGTACTCCAGAAGTCCTAAGATCATAACTGCCCTCAGATATCTACTCGGTATATGACCTGGGCAAGTCACTTAACCTTTTTTGCCTCCATTTCCTCATCTCTGAAAAAAGCTAGAGAAAGAAATGGAAACCTACTCTAGTATCTGTGCCAAAAAAAACAAAAAAACAAAAAAAAAAACTTCAAAAGAGGCAAAAAGAATTGGTCACAACTGAAATAACTGAACAACAAATCTGATATAGTATATGGAAGAATTTCAGGATTTCATTAATTTGCATTTCTTTAATCATTTGTGACCTATAGGATCTTTTTATATAGTTGTTAATAGCTTGGATTTCCAGAAATGCAAACTTCCTTGATCTCTACTTTTTCCCATCTTTCTAACAGCAATAGAATTAGGGAAAGGAGTAATGTGGCTTAGACCTCTTTTCTGTGATCAAGGGCCTATTTCAACAAGGAAAGATAGGAAGGGAATTTGTCCTTCTGTGTCTCAAAAGTGGCCAGTTTCAGGCCCCCTGGAATCTGTCTCTGCTCCACAGTTGACTTACCCAGGCAGTTCTGACTTCCATATTATCAGTAGGTCACTTAACATTGATGCTCTGAGTTTGAGTCTTTGCTTTTGACCCAGAGGCTCTTTCCCCTACTAAGACTACCTAATCACCATATGTAGAAGGTCTGGCAACTTCTATAAGAAAAATGGCACCAAACGTGTTGATCAGAGTGAAAGCTACTCTCTGTGGACAATATTGCTGACAGGCATGTGATTCCATTTCTTAGCCCACTTTTTTTTCCCTTATGACAAGACTTGGGGCAGAACACCTCTTGAATATCAAGGGCAGGGGAAACAGGTGATTTATGGAAATAGACATCTGCAATCATTTTCCTGCCTTCCCCATCACTGTCTCATTGGTTTTTTAGTTAAAAATTCCAGAAGGGGGCAACACTATTAGGAAGATTTGCTACATCTGTATGTGTAATGACTGATTATCTATAATCTCAGATTCATCACCTTTATGCACTGCTTTCTTTAATCATTGGTTCCATGTTCATGAGTCTGTTTTTATCTGCTTTGCCTTCCCAGCTTTCTGTAATATCCTAAAGGTTGAATTCATCTTTTCCTTCTATGATTTGCTATGCTAGACATACAGGAAATTCATTACTACGAGGATCCATCATTTTACCATTGTGGACACTCATTGCTCCAAAGCAGATGTGCACCTTAATAGAAAGAAGGAAAGAAATAAGCATTTTTATGGCACCTACTATGTGCCAGGCAGGGTCTGTGTTAAGCGCTTTATAAACATGATCTCATTTGAGGCTCACTACAATGCTGAGAATTGGGTGCTGTTATTATTCACATTTTGCAGTTGAGGAAAACAAGCAAATAGAGGTTGAGTGACTTGCTAGCATCACACAGCTAGTATTTGAGTTCAGAACTGACCTCTTGTTTTACTCATTCTAGACCCAAGGCTCTATCTACCACACAATCTGCAACTGCCTCTAGACTAAGCCTTTATGCATTAATGTGATTGAAAAAATTAATTACCCATAGATCAGATCTCCAATGACAAATTTCTCTAAGTTAAGTTGTTCCTTGGATGAAGGCTGTACCAAAGAATTTCTAGCTTGCTAGGATGTGGCAGACTTTATGCTCTGTTGGCACAGCCTTAGGCAACCTAGTTCACTTTCATACCTTAATAAGGCATTGAAATAGTACTTTAGGGCAATGATATCAGATTTTAAAAGAAATAGTAGCCACTAATCCCTGCATAAAGATGCCTATAAGTTTCATATTGACTAAGTTGCAAAATATATTATTTCTATTTTACTGTACTTTTATTTATTTTGTGCCTGGAGCACAGAAATGAGATATCCATGGTCAAACAGCTAGGATATAACAGAGGCAGAATTTTTTTGTGGTCTTGAATGTTTTAGAAATATCTCCTACAAAACTCTCTAAAAAGTGGATTGTGAAATATCTAGTTTTATAGACGAGGGATAAGAAGTTTAAGTGATTAAAAAAACCCTTACCTTTTGTCTTAGAATCAAGACTAAGTATCATTTTCAAGGTAGAAAGAATCTTATTTAATGGCTAGGTAGTTGGAGTTGTTACTTGCCCAGGGTCACACAACTAGTAAATATCTGAGGCCAAATTTGAACTCAGAACCTCCTATCTCCAGATCTGGCTCAGATTAAGTGGATTTCAAGGAGTCATGCAATGAATGAGTTTCAGAGCTAGGTCTTAAACTAATGGCTTCTCACCCTAAGACTTGTACTTTCACAATATCAAATTGCTATTCATTCCAATGTAACAAACTTTCAATAAACATTTGTTGACTGACTTAAAAAAATAAATCTTACAGATGTTGCTTTTATTTCTCCATCAGTCATTTTTATATCTAAACCCCTTTCCCAATCTTAATTTTTTCCTTTTAACTAAGAAAATCAGTTAAGCAAAATTAACCTATACAATGTCCTTTATGAAAGCATATACAATGTTCTTTATCCTCATTCTTCTCCATTAAGGGGGCTGTTATATTTCATTATCAGTTCCTTATGACCAAGACTGATCATTACAATTACTCATAATACATATATTATTTTAATCATTGTGTTTGTTTTTTATCTGATTCTGCTTACTTCAGTGAAAATCAGTTTTCCTAATTCTTTTAGAATTCCTTCAGGTAATCATTTTATCATATAATCATATTCCATTAGTTACTCTCCATCAAATGGGTACCTGCTTTGTTTCTTAGTCTATGATACCACAAAAGGTGATACTATGGCTATTTACTATCTATGAAGCTTTCCAGTCTTTCATTGGGGAACTGATTGGTTTACATCAAGAAAAGCTGTGCTGCAGAAAACCTTATAGTTTAATTTCCTTTGAGGTGGAAACCTAGTCTTACTTTCTGGATAGTCAAATATTTTTACCCTTCTCAAGGCTTCAAAAATCTGGAAAACATAAAATATCAGGTATCCAGCTGAATTGATTGCAGCTGAATTTATATTTGTCTCAAACACCACTTATGAGAGCCAATAATGGTATAAGGGCAGTATCTTGATGTCAGAGACATTTTCTACCACTCTTCACATGCTATAGCTTCTGTAATCTTCTGTAAATTTCATTTTTCCCCCCTTGACTAGTTCTACATCAAGGCTTCTCATTTGGAGAGCGATTTCTTTAGCAAAGTACAAGAGTCAGCAAGTGGCCTCTTCTCCTATTCTGATTCCCCATTCTGTCCTTTGGAGACAGTCGCTATATCAGTCCAAAATGACGCTATTTTTCTAATACTCCATACTTTGTGAGCAATGCCTCCCATCTCCTCTCAGTATACTATTCTTTGTACATTTCTATAAAATGCAAATAAATTTTAAAAAGCTCTGTTTTTCCAGTTGTATGGGAGAACTCCTGGTATGGGGGAACTTGTCATCAACATGGATTACAACACTTCTTTGGAACTCCTAGGATCATCATAAAATAATGGATTTCAAACTGGAAAGGACTTTTAAGGTCACCTGATCTAACTCTCTTATTTTAAAGATGAGTATATTGAATCCTAGAAATACGAAGGGATTTGATCCATCCTAAGGAGCTGTTTGAGGTACATGGAGATTAAGTGATTTGCTTGGGGTTCCAGAGTTCATGGTAGATGTAGGATCTGAACAAACATCTTTCTGGTTCCAAGCCAAGCACTTTATCAAGCATACCACATTGTTTCTACCTAGTAGTAAACACTTAATATAGAATATACCCATTGAAATGGCACTCAAATCAAAACTTCTAACCTTCTAAACCACTCCTAAATTTGGTAACCTTATAGTCCTATCCCATACTAGAAGAAGCAGGTCTTTGCAAAGGGTATTCTCTGATAGTGCAGTTTACTTTTTTTACCTTTAAGCAGAGTATCAATCAATAAACATTTATTAAATGCCTACTATGTATCAGGTATTATGATAGATACTAGGGATACAAAGAAAATCAAATGATAATCCCTACTCTGAAGGAATTCAGTCTAACGGAACATGTTGGAATACTCTTACATTTGTCCATGGTCCCATTTATCTGCCATAAACAAGGAGTTCTGCCCATCAAGAGAAGAGAAGGAATTTAATATACTTTTGGCTCTGACACTGTAAGCTGCAAGGGCTTTAGGATGGAACCAGGCATGTATGACATGAAAAGACATCAAGTCAAATATTCATAACTGACACTATTAAAGAAGTAGAGATCAGGAATGTAAAAGGAAAGGTTTTCTGAGGTCCATAATTCTTCCAAGATAGAAAAGATCAGTGACTCTGTTGAGAAATATCACCTGCCATGGTCTGGGACAGAAATGTTAATTACTAGAATATGCCACTTGGATCATAGTGTACCCAAAATATGTAACTAGGAATTTTTTCATTTGGGGAAAAATTGCTAAACATGTGGGAATGGGAGACAGCTATGGTACCTAATATGGTTTGATTATGAGTGTAATTGCACTGGGAGAGGGGATCCTGTGAGCATGGATTATGGAGGGAAAAAAAGGCCTCAGGAAAGAAATGTGATGACTACAAGAAACTGGGAGTTTCAGTTGAAGGACAATTGTGCCACACATTGGTGTAATTGATGGAGAGCCATGTCCCAGAGCCAAGGCATTGTCATTGTCCTAAAGTTTCAAAACATATCCTTCTCCTCCTAATCTCCATTCCTATAACCTTTCCCCATAAATGCAAATTCTGGCTTTCAGGGCAAAGATCCACTCACCTCATGCTAGTTATGATTTGATTTTACATGCATTCACTTTGAATTACCCCAAATCTTTATTCTATCTACATATGGATACTATAAATAGCATAGTACAGATGCTAGAAAAACTAAAATATTATATATATACATATACATACATATAAATGAGTGTTTTATGTATATATATGTATATATATAATATGACTATTATTTTCTTCTATATAAACAGACATGAAAAAGAAAACCCTCTTTATTTTCACATCTCTATCTCTGAATTGAATAGGACAGTAAGTAATGTTCTCCCATTCCTTAATCACTGCTCTTATGGACCCTTGTTGTATTCCTGAAAGATTCAAGGTTCTTCCAGTGACCTCCATATAGCAATGACTACCTGTTCATTGCTAGTTACCAGCCACAACATTGCATTTATATGTGCTCTGAGGGATAACTTTGGGAAAAGGGGAGAAACCAGGGCAATTTCTGATCTTATTTTTTAAATGGCGACAGTGTATAATTTAATAGGATGTGTGACTGGCATAACCTATTCTCCACCTGCCATCCCCACCTGAGACATAAGAAGAAATTTATACGTAATCATTTGTCACTCTCACACTCTGACAAAGCTTTTCCATATTTTTTATTACCAAAACACTATAAAGTGTACAAAATGCACATGATATAGTGGTACTTTTATGCTCCTTTCCAAAGTGACTTTCTATTGCAGAAGAAGTGAGCATGATATTTCATGAGATATATTTGGTCCAAGGACTGGGGAAATGTAATATTTTCTGGATCTTACCCCTCCTTCCCCTACCCCACAATCTCTGACCAATGAGTGACTTTTTATGATTTGAACTGGAAATGTCCTTTTGATTCATTTGTACAAGGTTGGACTTTATTCATAAGAGAGGCATCTGCTTCTAGTATGTGCTGGGAAAAGCAATATAATGGATCAGAAAAATATATTTTTTTCTGGGTAGTATTTACTGCAAAATAAAATACCTGAGGGCCATATATAATGACTTGAACTGAGTCCCTCTATATTCTGGAAATGTTAAGGAGTATAAAGGAATTTTAAAAATCAAAACTAAAATTCCATATTTCATTAAAATTATTTTATACCTATTCTTCAAAATAGTAATGTGCTAGATTATAAACTCTAAGAGGTCAGGGACTACATTTTATCTCAAATTTCTACATACTCTAGCACAGTGATGGTGAACCATTTAAAGATTGAGTGGCCAAACTGTACCCTCAAACTGCATGTGAGCCACCTCCTCACTCCATATAGGGGAGGGAGGCAGCACTCTGATTGGGCTGCTGGACAGAGGGGTGGATGATTTGAAAAATGTTCTCAGGTGTGGTGAAGGAGACAGAAGGGAACAGCCCCCTTCTGCACAGGGTTTACCAACATGGCTCTAGCACCTACCTAGACTCCTACTGCACCCATGGTGGTCACTTAATGTTGATTTGAATCTAAGTTACATTGAATGGGTGATGAGTACTCCCTTTGAATTGTTCCTTCCTAAGTAGTCTGTTCTTTAAAACAGCAATAATGAACTGTCTAATCTCATACTAACTTTGGTGTCTTCATCATATAAACACTAAATTCCAGAGCATGCATAAAGTTCATTTAACTTCAGCCCAGCTTTTAGTACACAAGAGTTCCTGAATCCTACCTATTTTAAAGATTACATTTTCCCTCAACTTGATACCTTTGAAGAGGGCCATATTTTTTTCTTTAAAGTTAAAGTTTTATTAATGTCTGTTAAATGTCATATTTATTTACTTCCTGGCATATTTTCACTTCAATTAATTCCTCCTCTCATATAACCAAAAAGCAGTTATTTAGAACCAATCTTATGACCCATACTCATTTTCTTCCAAGAAGAAGAAAGTGTTTTATTACTTGTTCTCTAGGATTAAGATTAGGATTAATCTATGTTTGGCTCCCTTTTACTTCTGGTTTCTGAATCATATATTATTCTGCCTTTTTAAAAAAATATATTTCAGTTCATAAAGGTTTTTTTTTCTTAATTTACACATTTGTTATTTCTTACAATGAAATAATAATTCATTACATCCACATACTGCAAGTTGTTTGGCTTGGTCATAGAGGATCTAATTAGTTTCCAGATTTTCTTGCTACCAAAAAACCCCAACAATCCTCCCCAAAATTTGGGACTTGATTGAGAAACTTTTTCTATGTTAAGAATATATATCCTAATATATACAGAAGTGAAATTTCTGAATTAAAGAGTATAAATAACTCTCTCTGGCAATTCCATTTCCCCAAAAAATAGTTGAGTCAATTCATAGCTCTACCAACATTGAACTCATATATATCTGTCTCCCCCACATGCCCCACCCCATCAGCACTCATTATCTCCATATTGTATCTTTGTCAGTTTGAGAAGAATGAGGTGAAATGTCAAAGGTGTGTTATTAGTTTGATCTCCTCTTATTATTGATTTGAGCATTCTTTGTTTCATTTGATTGTTGATAGTTTGTATTTCTTCTTTGCAAATTTTTCCCCTCTTTTGTTTTAACTACTTATGTATTGGGAAATGGCTCTTAGTTGTATACAAACATATGTCTGATATATATATATATATATTATATATGTAATATAATATAAGAATCTGATATAGGTTGTACCAGTGCTTTCATGAAATACACATTTCCACATTACTCATGACATGACAGAAGACACATGATATATATGATTTAAAAATTCATGAAGGAAATAAACTGGAAGATGGCATGCTTTGATCTGCAATCAGATTCCAATAATTTCTTCTTTGGCTGCAGATAGCATTTTTTATTGCAAGTCCTTTGTGGATATCTTAGGAACTTGCTTTGCTGAAAATGGTTTAGTCCTTCACAGTTCATTATCCTATAATATTTCTTACACCGTATGCATTGTTCCCCTGATGCTGCTCACTTCACTTTGCATCAGTT
>NC_058131.1:541280593-541402508 GCF_016433145.1 Gracilinanus agilis
ATCAAAGTGGGCAAGGAGGAGACTAAGCTATCACTCTTTGCAGATGATATGATGGTCTACTTAAAAAATCCTAGAGAATCAACTAAGAAGCTTATAGAAATAATCAACAACTTCAGCAAAGTTGCAGGATACAAAATAAATGCACATAAATCATCAGCATTTCTATACATTTCCAACACACTAGAGCAGCAAGAAGTAGAAAGAGAAACACCATTTAAAATCACCCTAGACAATATAAAATACTTAGGAATATACCTACCAAAACAAACACAGCAATTATATAAAAACAACTACAAAACACTTTCCAAACAAATAAAACTGGATCTAAACAATTGGAAAGCCATTGATTGCTCATTGGTAGGACGAGCTAACATAATAAAAATGACAATTCTACCCAAATTAATTTACCTATTTAGCGCCATACCTATCAAGCTACCAAAAAACTTCTTTACTGAATTAGAAAAAACTATAACAAATTTCATTTGGAATAACAAAAGATCAAGAATATCAAGGGAAATAATGAAAAAAAATGTGAAGGAAGGGGGCCTAGCAGTACCAGATATTAAACTAACTATAAAGCAGCAGTCATCAAAACAATATGGTACTGGCTAAGAGACAGAGAGGAGGATCAATGGAATAGACTTGGGGGTAATGACATCAGCAAGACAGTGTATGATAAACCCAAAGAGCCCAACTTTTGGAACATGAATCCACTATTTGACAAAAACTGCTGGGAAATTTGGAAAACAATATGGGAGAGATTAGGTCTAGATCAACATCTCACACCCTACACCAAGATAAATTCAGAATGGGTGAACGACTTGAATATAAAGAGGGAAACTATAAATAAGTTAAGTGAACACAGAATAGTATACTTGTCAGATCTGTGGGAAAGGAAAGACTTTAAAACCAAGCAAGAGTTAGAGAAAATTACAAAATGTAAATTAAATGGTTTTGATTATATTAAACAAAAGCTTTTGTACAAACAAAAACAATGTAGTCAAAATCAGAAGGGAAACAACAAATTGGGAAAAATCTTTATAACGAAAAACTCTGACAGGGGTCTAATTACTCAAATATACAAGGAGTTAAAGCAATTGTATAAAAAATCAAGCCATTCCCCAATTGATAAATGGGCAAGAGACATGAATAGGCAATTTTCAGGTAAAGAAATCAAAAGTATCAATAAGCACATGAGAAAGTGTTCCAAATCTCTAATAATTAGAGAAATGCAAATCAAAACAACTCTGAGGTATCACCTCACACCCAGTAGATTGGCTAAAATGAAAGAAGGGGAGAGTAATAAATGTTGGAGGGAATGTGGCAAAATTGGGACATTAATGCATTGCTGGTGGAGTTGTGAACTGATCCAGCCATTCTGGCTGACAATTTGGAATCATGCTCAAAGGGCTATAAAGGAATGGCTGCCCTTTGATCCAGCCATACTATTGCTGGGTTTGTATCCCACAGAGATCATAGATAAACAGACTTGTAAGAAAATATTTATAGCTGTGCTTTTTGTGGTGGCAACAAACTGGGAAAGGAGGGTATGTCATTCAATTGGGGAATGGCTGAACAAACTGTGGTATATGCGGGTGATGGAATACTATTGTGCTAAAAGGAATAATAAACTGGAGGAGTTCCAGGCGAACTGGAGAGACCTCCAGGAAGTGATGCAGAGCGAAAGGAGCAGAGCCAGAAGAACATTCTACACAGAGACTGATATACTATGGTAAAATTGAATGTAATGGACCTCTGTACCAGTAGCAATACAATGACCCAGGACAATTCTGAGGGATCTATGGTAAAGAACGCTGCCCACATTCAGAGGAAGGACTACAGGAGAGGAAACATATAAGAAAAACAACTGCTTGAACTCATGGGTCGGGGTGGACATGATTGAGGGTGTGGACTCGAAACTACCACACCAATGCAACTACCAACAATTTGGAAATAGGTCTTGATCAAGGACACATGACAAAACTACTGAAAATGTGCATTGGCCATAGGTGAGGAGAGTGCGGGGGGTTAGGGGAAAGTAGGAGCATGAATCATGTAACCATGTTAAAAAAGAATATTAATAAATGTTTAAAAAAAACACTTGCCCATCAAATTGATTATATACTTTCAGGGGATAATATGGGCATTTAATAAAAATAGAAGATTTCCAAGCATTCCTAAATATCAGGATGGGGGATGGGACAAAAAGAGCCAGAAGAAGGCTGTTGGTGACAGTTACTGACAGTTGGGACCAGAGAGGATTCTTGGAGGCTCTGGAGGAGGAAGGAGGAGAGGAGAAACTTCCGATGGAGGACTGAGAGGAGGAGAACATCCCAGCTTGTATCCAGTTCTGAGGGCTTCCTGAGGATCTTTCTAATGACATTGAAACCCTGATTCCCTGGTCAAAGGCATCCCAAAGCTTCTTACCCAGAGATACTTCAACCAACGAATAAGCTAAATTTTGGGACTCCATTTTGGGAATGATCTCTTAGGCTCCTTCTCCCATCACCCAACCTTGCTGAGAGACCCTTTCCAATCTAACTTGCAATTATAGAGAAGGATAGAAATAGAAACAGAAGAAGGGGCGGGAGACACTTAGGAATGGGAACCCCAAAGGTTCCCACCCGAGTGATGGACCCCATAGAAATAGAGAAGAGGGCACCCCAAAATCCCTCTGCCCTTCACCCCTTTCCCCAATCCCTGAGTTGTGATTAATAAAAGCCATTCGTTAGTCAGATAGTGTTCTGGAGTGCCTGAGAGACAATAAGGGAGAGGGGAATCACAGCTTCGTCTGGCTGCCTCCATCTTGGAGCCAGACCACCCACTGTGAAGTTGACTGACCTCCCGGGAGGCTTGCGTGAACCCCACCGTCATTCAGAATCAGATTGGGGTACCCAATACCTCATCTTATAGAGAAGCCTCATCCCCAACTCCTGTGGGGCGGCACGGTCACCCAGTTTTGAGGTGATACCCCCCTAAAAGTCTACTGCAGTATATATTTGGTGGAGGGGAGAGCTAGAAGAGATTCTCACCTCATAGACTCTCTCTCCCTCCCCTTCTATCATAACATTTGGGTACTGGCTCTTATTATTCTTATATAAAGAAGAGACCAGAACTAAATGGAAATTTTGATGTCCAAATAAACAAAAAATTCAAGAGAACCATAAAAAGATAAACAAGAAAGAGGAAAAATGTTTTAGGGCTTCTATAAGGTTGAATTTATTATATTCCTATATGGAAAAATGATATCTGCTCTTAAAATTGTTTTCATTATCATTGTAGATAGAAGAAATATTCATAGGCACAGGTTGTGATATTAAGCTGTTCAAGATGATATGTTAAAAAATGGGGGGAACAAAAAAAGAGGATAGTACTAAGAGAAACTTGAAGGAAGAAGTAAAATAGAATAAATTATACCACATAAAAAGGTGCATGGTGTTTGTGTGTGGTAAGAATAGTATAATAAGAAGGGGAGGAAGAGAGCTGTAATAGGTAATACTTAAACCTCACTCTCAGTGGAATCAGTTCAGAGAGGGAAGTACAGCCAGATCTATTGGGGTATAAAATTCTATCTTATCCTATAGAGAAGTTGAAAGGAAATAAGGAAGGGGGAGTATTAAAAGGAAGTGAAAGGTTGGGAGCAGGGTGCAATTAATAGACCTTAAAGAGAAATAAGAGGGGAATAAGAAAGGAGGGGATGGGAAGGAAAGTAAAATGAGGGTGGGGAAAAGAGGGACTGATTAAAAGCAAAACTGGTATAGAAGGAAATAGTAAAAGAAGAAAGGACAGTTTTAAAAGAGGAAAGCAAAATGATGGGGAATACAAAGGTGGTAATCATAACTCTGAATGTGAATGGGATGAATTCACCCATAAAACAGAAGCAGATAGCAGAGTGGATTAAAAACCAAAATCCTACTATATATTGTCTACAAGAAACACACACGAGGCAGGTAGACACACAAAAGGTAAAGGTAAAAGACTAAAACAGAATTTATTGGGCATCAACTGAGAAAAAGAAGATAGGAGTTGCAGTCATGATATCTGACAAAGCCAAAGTAAAAATAGATCTGATTGAAAGAGATAAGGAAGGTGATTACATCCTGATAAAAGGCAGTATAGACAAAGAAGAATTATCAGTACTCAACAGGTATGCACCAAATGATATAGCATCCACATTTTTAAAGGATAAATTATTCAAGCTTAAGGAAGAAATAGTAAAATTATATTAGTGGGAGATCTCAACCTTCCTCTTTGAGATCTAGATAAATCCAACCAAAAATATAAATAAGAAAGAAGTAAGGGATGTGAATGAAATCCTAGAAAAATTAGAGTTAATAGATATATGGAGAAAAGTAAATAGGGATGAAAGGAATATACCTTCTTTTCAGCAGCAATGGTACATTTACAAAGATTGACCATGTTCTAGGGCATAAAAACATTGCAAAGAAATACAGAAAAGCAGAAATAATAAATACAACTTTTTCTAATCATAATGTGATAAAAATTATAATTAATAAGGGTACATGGAAAGGCAAATTAAAAATTAATTAGAGATTAAATAATATTATTCTTGAAAACTAGTGGGCTAAAGGACAAATCACAGAAACAATTACTGATTTCATTGAAAAAAATGACAATGAGGAAACAACGTATCCAAATTTATGGGATACAGCAAAAGCAGTACTCAGGGGAAAACTTATATCTACAAACTATTTGACAAAATAGAGAAAGAGTCTTACCAAATTCTTTTTTATGATACAAATATGGTACTGATTCCCAAGCCAGGAAGACCAAAAACAGAGAAGGAAAACTATAGACCAATCTCCTTAATGAACATAGATGCAAAAATCTTAAACAGAATACTAGCAAAAAGACTCCAGCAAGTGATCATGAAGGTTATTTATTATGATCAGGTGGAATTTATACCAGGAATGCAAGGATGGTTCAATATTAGGAAAACCATCACATAGTTGACCATATCAACAAGCAAACCAACAAAAAACACATGATTATCTCAATAAATGCTGAAAAGGCCTTTGACAAAATATAACACCCATTCCTATTGAAAACACTAGAAAGTATAGGAATAGAAGGGCCTTTCCTAAACATAATAAATGGTATATATCTAAAACCATCAACAAACATCATCTGCAATGGGCATAAATTAGAAGTAGTCCCAATAAGATCAGGAGTGAAACAAGGATGCCCATAATCAATAACTTTAGCAAAGTTGCAGGGTACAAAATAAATGCACCTAAATCATCAACATTCCTAAATGTTTCCACAAACAAGATTTAGAAGATTTAGAAAGAGAAACTCCATTTAAAATCACTCTAGACAAGATAAATCTATTTGCCAAGACAAATTCAGTAATTATATGAATATAACTACAAAACACTTTTCACACAAATAAAGCTAGATCTAAACAATTGGAAAAACATCAATTGCTCATGGGTAGGATGAGTTAATATAATAAAAATGACAATCCTACCTAAATTGATTTATTTATTCAGTGCTATGCCTATCAAACTACTAAAAAGTTTTTTATAGATTAAGAAAAAAATTATTACAAAGTTCTTCTGGAAGAACAAAAAATCAAGATTATCAAGGTAACTAATGAAAAAAATGTGAAGGAAGGAGGCCAAGTGTTACCAGATCTCAGATCTCAAACTATACTATAAACCAGTGATCATCAAAACATTATGGTACTGGCTTAGAGATAGAAGGGTATATCAATGGAATAGACTTGGAGTAAACAACAATTGTAAGATAGTGTTCAATAAATCCAAAGATCCCAGCTTTTGGGACAAGAACCCACTATTTGACAAAAACTGATGGGAGAATTGGAAAACAGTATGGGAGAAATTAAGTTTAGATCAGCTCCTTATACCCTATACCAAGATTAATTCAGAATGGGTAAATGACTTAATTAATTCCGTCAAGGACGGTCCCATGCCTGGCTGAAAAAGGAGGAGGGTTGGGCGTGGGGCTAGCAACCTCACCCGGTAAAAAGTCTCACTTGCTACAGAAACGGCAACCTCATTAAACCAACAAAACCAATGATTGCCTAGTCTGGAAGATTGCTCTCCAACAGAGTCCATGACGTTGCCAGACAAGGAATGAGCTGGAATCCACCAGGGAGGAGGAAAGTCGGAGGGCCAGGGCAGACCTGGCGAAGATCTGCAGAGAGTGAGACAAGGGCCATCGGAATGACATGGACCCAGCTGGGGGAAGTTGCCCAGAACAGAGTTCGTTGGCGTCGGATGGTTGCGGCCCTATGCTCCTCAGGGAGCCAACAGGAATAAAGAGAGAGAGAAATGACTTAATTATAAAGAGGAAAATCATAAACAAATTAGGTGAACATAGAATAGTATATTTATCAGATCTTCAAGAAAGGAAGGGTTTAAGACCAAGCAGGATATAGAGAACACTACAAAATATAAAATGAATAATTTTCATTATTTTAAATTAAAAAGTTTCTGTATGAACAAAAACAATGTGGCCAAAATTAGAAGAGAAGCATCAAATGGGGGTGGGGGATTTTATAACAAAACCTCTGACAAAGGTCCCATTTCTCAAATTCATAAAGAGTTAAGTTGAATACACAAAAAAATCCATTCTTCAATCGACAAATGGTCAAGGAACATGAATAGGCCATTTTCAGATAAAAAAATCAAAACTATCAATAAGCACATAAAAAAGCATTCTAAATCTCTTATAGAGAAATGCAAATCAAAACAATGCTAAGGTACTACCTCACACCTAGCAGATTGGCCAATATGACAGTAAAGGAAAATAATAAATGTTGGAGGGGTTGTGGCAAAATCAGGGCACTAATGTGTTGCTGGTGGAGTTGTCAATTAATCCAGCCATTCTGAAAGGCAATTTGGAATTAGGTGCAAAGGGTTTTAAAAGAATGGATACAAGGGGGCAGCTGGGTAGCTCAGTGGATTGAGAGCCAGGCCTAGAGACGAGAGGTCCTAGGTTCAAATCCAGCCTCAGACACTTCCCAACTGTGTGACCCTGGGCAAGTCACTTGACCCCCATTGCCTACCCTTACCACTCTTCTACCTATAAGTCAATACACAGAAGTTAAGGGTTTAAAATTAAAAAAAAAAAAAGAATGGATACCTTTTGATCCAGTAATACCACTGCTAGGTGTTTGCTCCAAAGAGATAATAAGGGAAAATTCTCATATGAAAATATTCATAGCTGTACTCTTTGTGATGGCAAAAAATTGGAAAATGAAGGGTTGTCCCTTAAATAGGAATGACTAAATAAATTGTGGTATATGATGGTAATAGAATACTTATTGATATCAGGACCCAGAATACTTCAATCTTAGTGATGATGATATAAAAGGGATCCAGATCCTTTGTAATTAAGGGGACAAATACCAGAAAGGATTCTGAAGTTTTAGACTTTTTGAAGATGGTTAAATTTCTATGGAAAATTTTCTTGATCCAGGAAGGAAATCAGTAACTAAGAGGATAACATTCCTTATGTTTCCTTTGAGGCCTGCTAGAGCTAAGACTCTGGAATTGTGCCATAAGGAAGGATGGTCTAGAGCAGTGATGGGCAAACTACATCCAGCGGGCCAGATGCGGCCCCCTGAAATGTTCTATCTGGCTGCCCGACATTATTCCTAATCTGATGAATACAACGAGTAGGATACAATACAATGAAACTTCAAAAGAGTTGCCTTAGAAACAGACAGACAGATGAGCATTTCCTTTCCTTTGGCCCCCTCTTTAAAAAGTTTGCCCATCACTGATCTAAAGGATTTCTATATAAACTGGAAGAACCTCAATGAACTGATGCAGAGTGAAATGAGCAGAACCAAGGGAATATTGTACACAGAAAGTAAAACATTGTGGAACAATCCAGTGTAATAGACTTTACTACTAGTAGCACTGCAACAAGCCAGGGCACTCCTGAAGGACTTATGGGAAAGAATGCTAACCACATTGAGAGAAAGAACTATGGGAGTAGCAGTGCAAAAAAACAAAACAAAAACATATGACATCACTTATCACAGGTATATATGGGTATGTGATTTGGGATTTAGGTTTTAAAAGATCACTCTATTGCAAAAATGATTAATATGGAAATGGGTAACAAGTGATAACATTTGTACAACCCAGTGGAATTGCTTGTGGGAGGGGGGAAGAGGAGAAAGAAAATGAATCACGGAAACATGGAAAAATGTTTTAAAATAAAAATAATTTTAAAAATAACCAAAGGCAGGACCTGAACCCAGAGAACCTGGCGTCAAGGCCAGCTCTGTATACATTCTCAAAAGAATATAAATTCCTTAAGGGTAAAAAAAAATGAAAGAAAATAGTTAGTAAAACTAATAATACAATGAAGTCATCTAAAAGTACATGCAGCATTCATTTCACTTTTGTAACACTATCCATCTCTCTATTAACAACAATAACAACAAAAACCTAAAAGGCTAATCTATTTTTATCTACTCATCCTCTACCATCTTGGGGGAAAAAAAAAGGAAAAACAAATTTCTGCTCTAAAAAAGAAGAAAAATATATTCATAGTCAAGTCAAACCGATTCCTTGGATGGATGTATTACACACACACACAAACACACACACATCTCATTTTGCACACTTAAGTCTTTTACTTTTCTATAATGAATAGTATATTTCATCATTGGTTATTTGTTTTTACACCATTGTTATTGTATCAATTATTCTTATAATTTTGTTTCATTCTGTAGGTTATCCCCTATATGTGTTATTAATATCTGTGTGTTCATTCACTATAATAATAATAGTTAACATTTATATACCAACTTTACATTCATAGAGTGCTGTATATATACCTGTGTATATATTGGTTCTGAAAAGCACCCGAACAATAACATACATGTGTATTTTATTGTTGTTGTTTGGTTGCTTTCAGTAGTGTCTAACTCTTTGTGACCCCATTTGGGGTTTTCTTGACAAAGATACTGAAGTGGTTTGCCATTTCCTTCTCCAGCTCTTTAACAGATGAAGAAACTGAGGCAAATAGAGTTAAGTGACTTGCCCAGGGTCATACAACTATTAAGGATCTGAGGCTAGATTTAAATTACTCTAGGTCCAGGAACTCCATTATACCAACTAGCTGCCCTATAATATAAAATAGATAATGTTAATTTGTGATTTCCTAAGTCAGTATGTAGCCTTCAGGTATCTGTTTTTATATAAGTTTGATACCTCTACTGTACACCAATTAAGTCAACAATAGAGCTTAATGGTGCACAAGAGCCTGCATTTGAAGCCTGACTCTACCCCTTACTATCTGTGTAATTTTGGGCAAGTTACTTAATGTCACAGGACTTTAGTTTCCTAATACATAAAATATGGTTGAATTGTTTTATTCAGGTGTTTTCAATCACATCCAACTAGGGGAACATATTCAATATTCTCTCAGCAAAGATTCTGGAGTGGTCTTCCTATTTTCTTCTTCGGGAAATTGAATTAATTGGTCTCTACAATCTCTTCTTGTGTATAGGGCACCAGTACCGTATGCTTCTACATAATACCCTACATGCAAAGCACCTCTTGGTTACAAAGTACTTATATTATTTAACCTGATCAACCAATCATCAAGCATTTATTAAGTACCTACTACATGTTGTATAATATCCTAGGCACCAGGGCTACAAAGACAAAAATGAAAGAATTTTGGCACCAACATCATACTAAATATAGGCAAGGACAGGGAAATTCCAGAAGCCCTACAGAATCTGATCATGTTTTCCTGCAATCTCAGAGGAGGTATCTGGCCAGAGTAATATCATATATCATATATCTCTGGTCAAGGTTTAAGAATCTAGATCCAGAAGAAAACCTCTTTAAGGGGAAAAGTAATCCTTAATTTACCTTCACCAGCTTAGCTCCTTTCTACCAAATGCTCATTACACAAAAGACAATCACAAATAAAAAGTTGCAAATAACTCATTTATTCAAGCAAAATGGCAAATAGAAACCAGTGAAATGAAACATATTAGACTATGCCATAGAATACACAAAAGTGAATAAGCATTTTCACTAGGAGCTCTATGAGATCTCAGCTCAAACTGAGAGAAAAAGAATAATCTTCTCCAAAAGAATAATTTTCTCAAAAATCCAGATTCAAAATTCTCTAGATTTTCAATCAAGTTTGGAAACATGATAGGATCAGCTTTCCACCATGTATGCCATTCCAAAGTAACTTCTGCTTGTATGTCTCTCCAAAGAAGCTCGT
Source organism: Gracilinanus agilis (assembly GCF_016433145.1). Taxonomy (NCBI): domain Eukaryota; kingdom Metazoa; phylum Chordata; class Mammalia; order Didelphimorphia; family Didelphidae; genus Gracilinanus; species Gracilinanus agilis. The sequence continues at coordinate 541,290,845 of NC_058131.1, forward strand.
ACATCAAATCCATAAGTTTCTTATTTCAAATGTACCGCTTTGCACTCAACTTTCTCTCCACCAATCAATTAATAAACATTTAAGTGTGAGGCATTGGAGTAAGCCCTAGGGATGCAAAAGAAAGAAAAAGAAAAATCAATTCCTGCTTTCAAGGAGCTTACACTCGAATCAGGGAGACAGCATGCAAGCAAATATACACAAAGCAAGGTATTTAAGGGATAAATTAAAAACAAATAAAAGAGGGAACGAACTAAAATTCATAAGGCATAGGAAAGACTTCCTGTAGAAGATGGTATTTTAGTTGAGATTTAAAGGGAAGCCAAGAAGTCAGGAAGCAGAGTTGAGGAAGGAGAATATTCTAGGTATAGTGGAGAGCCAGAGAAAATACTAAAGGGGTTACAGTGTCAAAGGAGAAAAGAGGTAGTATACAGGAGATGATGAAGAGATGAAATCAACAGGCATTGCCAACAGATTGAATATGTGTTATCCTCATTTTACAAATGCAGAAACAGCTTAATCCAGACTCCTTATGGCTAAATCAGTTGTTGAAATATCCCAGCTAGGAAGTAAAAGAGTCAGGATTCAAATCCAAATCTTTTAACTCTAAGTTCAGAAATGGCAGGGGAACTGTGTCCCACTGGCTCTCTTTTCAGCTATTTGCCTCTCTGCTGCCATTCAGATTAAGATGAAATTTTGAGTGTCAGCTCTGACCTGCTTCAATGACCATAATCTGTTAGCACTCAGTTTACCAATTGGTGTTCCAGTAAGTTGCACTGCAAAAACCTTTGGTAGTTTACCTGAAAAGCAATGATGATGACTTATGGGCTCAAGTACATAATATTTCTTTTCTGTACTTTATCTAGCCCAATAAGTGCTTATATCGCTGGATACAGGAAAGACTGTTTATTCTCCAGAACTGACATCCCATTAAAAAGAAAATAAACTAAACATCAGGATTAGCCCCTAAGCTTCCATCATGTCTTCTGCCACAAACATTTGTATATTTTTCTTCCTGTCAGTTTTTGACACCCGATTCACAATTTTCTATACAAGGTAAAACCATGTTATATGGCTTACTAAAAAAAATAGCACAGGGTTTGGAGAATTTTCAGATTGGGGGTGACACTTGATGGGAGGAAAATAATTTAGCTATTTCAGTTCCACAATCTCTTCCTCACCTCAGTGTAACAATCATTTAGCAAGAACTCTCTGGATATAAAGCATTATGTTAGGTTGGGGATAAAAACAAAACAAAACAAAACAAAAGCAGTCTCTATCTCTACTATATTCCTTCAATTGTTATGTGTGTGTGTGCGTGTGTGCGTGAGAGAGTGTGTATGTTACACATACATATATCATACACACACATACACACACATATGCACACACACATATTTCTCCAAATTCTGTCACCTCTCTATAATGAATACCCTATTTCATCACTGATCCTCTGGAATCACAAATGGTCATTGCACTGATTGTAGTTTTTTTAAAAAGTTGCTTGTTTTTACCATGTTTGTTGTTATTATATAAATTATTATCCTAGTCCTATTTATTTAATTCTTGACACACATTAACTCTGTGACCTTGGGAAGTCACTTAACCATTCTGTGATTTAGGCAAATTTCTAGGATTCCAAGTTTCATAAAACATGCAAATTTGGATTGTTAGAAGGAGTTTCTACCCTTATTATTATACCCACATATCAATGAAATCACAGATCTAGATTTTATCCCTATGTAGTAATAACATGTTTTATTGAATTGGTCTTTTATTCCCCATTTTGTCTACAGTAATGATCTAATGGTTTATTCCCTTGAGGCAGCAGAGTACAAGCACAGAATCTCTTCAGCAGAGGACCTCAAAGGCCACCCAAATTCAAGTTGTAAATCAATAAGAATCTCCCACTCTTACCCCACCACAATGACTTAGACAAGTAATCATCCAGACTCTATTTAAAGAAATCTAGTCAATGGATAACCACTATCTCTCACTATTCCATTTTTTGATAGGTAGGCAGGCATTCATTTGCAGAAACATCTATAAATTCTCAGCTATGCACAAAGAATTGGTCTAGGCGAGAAATGTTTCAATAAGTACTTATTATGTATCTACTATGTGCCAAGCTCTATGGAATATTATAGAGATGTTTAAAAAAAAACAACAAACGCTTCCTGTCTTCAAGGAACTTATATTCTACTGAGGGAGAGAGATCACAATATATTAGGAAGATGTTCCTTACATCAAACCTAAATTACTTACATCCATTGCTTCTAGGCAGACCTTTTGGAGCCATACTGATTGACTCACTCTTCCAATGACAGCTCTTCAAATATTTAAAGTCAACTACCATGCTGGACTTTTTTATGGGCTAAATACTTCCAGTTCTTGCCATCTAGTCTTATGTGACATGGTCTCCAGGCCTCTCACCATACTGATGATAATTCTCTGGACACATTCTAATTTGTCACTGTCCTTCCTAATATGTGGTTGTAACTCAAAGAGGGAACTAAGTGATTCTAACCAGCTAGTTCTAAAAAGATTTGAGGGTAAAACAACAACAACAACAACAACAACAACAACAACAACAACAACAATAATAATAATAATAATAATAAAGTAGAATTTAAATAACTCTTTAAAGATTGTCAATCACTTTATGTTATTTTTATTGAGCAACAAAATCAGTAAAAGCAATGGGTTTGAAGTCACTTCTCCAAAAATGCTTTGATGCGGGGGCAGCTGGGTAGCTCAGTGGATTGAGAGCCAGGCCTAGAGATGAGAGGTCTTAGGTTCAAATCTGACCTCAGACACTTCCCAGCTGTGTGACCCTGGGCAAGTCACTTGATCCCTATTGCCTACCCTTACCATTCTTCTGCCTTGGAGCCAATATACAGTATTGATTCTAAGGTGTAAGGTAAGGGTTTTATTTAAAATTTTTTTTTAAATGCTTTGATGCTCTTTTAACAGGTATAAAAATGTTGAAAGTGACAAAGTATAATATGTTTCAGGCCCCAAACCCCTCTTGGAATGCTATTAATCCTTTGAAATTATTGAAGGGAGAACTATTCTCTCCCAACTCTAAAAAGACTACTGATGTAACTTAGGGAGGCATGGAAAAAATCTTTCTGGTGTTAAAAGATCATAGGAACAGTTTTTTTTAAGCGGTGGAAATAACCTTCAGTTCATCTAGTTCAAACTTGTTATTTTATAAATCAGAAAGATAAAGCCCCCAAAAGGAATTGACTTGCCCAAAGTCACTCAAGTACAAGGTGGCAGAGTAGTCATTTAAATTCAGGTCTTATTTCTCTAAATCTAATATGTTCCCTTTACATAATGTTTTTGAAGCTTTTGTACAAAAGTACAAAGAATGCAGATGCCACAGTCAAAGACTACAGCAAAAAGCAAAAAAGCAAAAATTCATTTTCATCAGAGAATGACTGAAAGCAATGATGAGAGAAATTGTCAGGAAACAAACATTGGCTCACTAATAATAGATATTTTTTATCAAAATCCATGGTTTACTGTCCTCCTTCCCTATTATAGATCTGAGAGAAAACACATTAACCTGTCCAAATATAACCTGTTGAACTCAGGTCAAACTTTGATTTGCCTTTCCCACCAGCTGTCTGTAGCCATGACATAAGTGATAGGATGTTTGTTTCTCATCAGCACATCAGATACAAATTTAAGTTTCTGAGCACTTCAGCTTCCCATGGATCCATCTAGCAGACTGCACAGATGTTTTAGAAAGATGTAATTATATTTTGAATAATGAAATTTGCTTTTACCTTTTGAAAATTCACTTGCACACTTTGTTTTTGATGCATTTTTCAGAAGCTTGTCTTTTGATATGAGTGCAAAACAATTACAAAAACAATTTTTTCCTAGCTCCCTAAATCCCATGTTTTAGTAAGTCTAGATCTCTTTGAGTCCCATGGGTCTCTGCTTATAACAGATCATCAATGAATTCATTCAATTCAAAAAACATTTCTTAAGCACCTACTGTTTATAAGGCATTGTGGTTAGACAGCTGACCCTGAAACTAGGAAGACTTGTGTTCCAGTTATTTCTCTGATATATATTGTTTGTTCAGCCCTAAGTAAATCATATAATCTTAATTCGATGCTTCAGGCAACTCCGTGGGATTCTACATTGTAGAAAAGGTGTTGACTTGAATTTTTAGAGGGAGTTTCCTCATCTGGGAGTTCTCTATATGGGTGAAATCACAGGTCCAGTCCCTAAATCTATCTCATACAGAATTAAATAGGGAGAAGGCAGAGGAAGAAGCCTATTGCAATAGTTGGGTGGTAATTAAAGTAATAGTTGAGGTAATAGAGACAAGGTTATTAGATAAAGGTCATGCAAGTGGACTAGACAAGACATGGTAATTGATTAAACATAAGAGGTGTGGAAGAGAGTAGAGCCAAAGACAATCCAAAAATTTGAACGTGGGAAAGTAAATGAACACTCCTGGAGCAGTGAAGCCAGAAGAAATGGAAGGTAAGTTAGTAAATTGGTTAATGTTGAGTTTGAGATGCAAGTGGGACATCCAGGAAGAGAAATTCTGAAGACATGTGGAGATAAAATATTTGGAGCTCAAAAGGGAAGCTGGAGCTAGAACCAGGGCTCTGAATGGAGCAGGTCTTTCTGACTCCAAACTCTGTCTCTCAGGTAGAAGATTCTTTATTAACCAAAGGGATGAAAGGAAGAGTAGGTGAGGATAATGAAGAAATCTGAAGAATCATAGTAGGTAGTTATGGACCCTCTTCTTATGAAAAAGGCATTGTGAAGATGGGCTTAACTCTCCCCTTCTTACTTTTAAATTTAATCAGCAAAAAACAAATCCACCCCTACCTAACCCTAAAGTAGGAGAAGTCCACAAACTACTTTCTAAAGGGGTTTGTACCTCCAAAAGCAACTGACTGCCCCCTGGGTGGTCCTAAGCAAATTTAAAGACTACAATTGATCCCCTAAAGAGGAGGAAGGAACAGGAAGTGATGGGAAGAAGGGTTTTTTAAATTGGCTGAAACTTCCTGTCAGGAGGTCTTTGAGCTTTTTTGAGGTTCTGGAGGCTGGTGGAGGACCTTCCTCAGCAGGGACCTGGGTCTCTTGCATTTGGTAAGACTGCTCTTGGATCTTCCCCCTTTGGACTACAATGTGCATGAGTGAAAAGCTGACTCCTTCCCTGACTTCTGGAGAGATTAGTCTCCAGAGGAGGCCACATGGTTATTCACCAGGTCCTCTGGCTGAGGGTCCTCCAGTGGAGTGTTAATGAGCCCTGCCTGAGTTAAGCCAGGCACCAGAGAAACATTTAGGGTGGTTAGCTAGACTGCTTATTCTACCCTCTTTCAGATTTCTCTACTTTACTCTTTCCCTCTATTTTATAAAAAGAATTGCTAAATAAGTCATTTTGACTTGAGTTACAATATCGGCAATTCTCATATTTTGTCGAACTATATTAATTTTATCCCCTACAGAATTATAGTTTTGGATAACGCCTTGAGAAGAGCAATTGGCAGAAAAGGGCAATGTGTATCACTGCTACTAAGATCCAAGGACATTTTCTTTTAGTGTCCTACTATCCCCCATAAACTTTATTATTCAGGATTCCTAAGGACAGACTATTTCCCATGAGTTTCTACCAGCTTTTGTACAACCATATGATTTCTGCTTTTCAGACACAGGGCAAGGCATGTCTGTTCCTTAAATGTGGATTCTAAGCCCATATATAAAGTGTTCTATTAGGACTCATTACAATGTAGAATATACTATGGAACTGAATCCCAACTACCAATTATGGAAACCAAAGCCTCTCCTTCTTGGCTCTAGCTTTGTGGTGATGGTGAGAATCTAGTTTTATTACATTAGGGAACTGTTTCCAAGCCTGGCCTGAAGTAACCCACTCCTGCTATAATCTGAGCTTCTGCCTCCAGTTCTCTTCTCAAGGGAAGAGAAAAGCTGGTTTCTAACAAATCTTCCTCAGGGATCTACTCTTCTACTGGATGGGACCATTGAAGAGGAAGGAATGGCCCTTGTGTTCCTGACTCCTAGATGACCCTAAGACTATGATGATCAAGATTTATTTTTTCCTAAAATGCAGATCAGATCATGTAACAACTCCTATCCTTTACTCAATAAACTCAAGTTTTCCTATAGTCTCCAGAATCAGAAATAAAAATCATCTGGTGTTCAAAGCCCTTTATAACCTGGTCCCATCTTACCTTTTCAATCTTCTTACACCTTATTCTTCCTCATATACTCTAGAATGCAATAACACTGACCTCCTTGCTGTTCTTTAAACAAACCACTTCATGTCCAGATTCTGGACATTTTCAGTAGTTCCCAAGTCTGGAGTTTTCCTTCTCTTGCTCTCCCTGACTTTCTTCAAGTCCTATTTAAAATACTAGCTTCTACAGGAAGTCTTTTTCTCATTCCAACCAATACCAGTACTTCCTTCTGTTAATTATCGCTAATTTATTCTATAGATATTTTGTGAGTATATAGTTGTTTGCATGCTGCCGGCCCTATTAAACTGAGCTTTTTCAGAGTAGGGGCTTAATAAATGCTTGTTGACTGAGTGGATTTAACCCAAGGAGACATAGGTGCTTAGATTCTTCCCAAAATAATTTACACAAAGACTTTGTGCTACAGAATTAAAAGAAATTTGCTCTCCTGGGTTAGGATACCTTTTCCCCAAGGTTCTGAAATTGCCCTCTGCAGTCCACTGTGGGTGCTTCCTTAAGGCTAAGTTCTGAGGAAGATTTAGATGCTTAGCAAAGCTTGCCAGTAACAGAAAGGCCAAAGAACTTTGGCCTTTGTAAAACTGAAAAGTGGAATCTTAACTGGGCTGACTGTAATGTTGTTCTGCCCCTGAGGCTGTGCTAACCTTGAGGCAGTTCTAGTCCAATCTTTTTTTTTTTTTTTTTTAACACCTTTGATGAAGGATGTTTCCCTAGGGCAAATAGATGAAAGGGTCCTAGCTTAATAAGGAAATGGTCAAATGAGCTAATTTTCTTTGTGATTCCCCACCAACTCTTTGAGGTATTCCCCAACCCAAACACAAAGCAAACCAAACTTCTCCAGTCCCTAGGAACACAATTAGGGCTTTCTTTATTGAGTTTCTTTGTATCAACCTTCCATCACCCTCTTGCCCAGAGTCCTCTCCATGCTGCACTTCCTCTAACATACTGCAGAAACTTTTCTTTTTTAAAACCTTACCTTCCCTCTTGGAATCAATACTGTGGATTGGTTCCAAAGCAGAAGAGCAGTAAGGGCTAGGCAATGGGGGTCAAGTTACATGCCCAGGGTAACACAACCAAAAAGTGTCTGAGGTCACATTTGAACCTAGGATGTCCAGTCTCTAGGCCTAGCTCTCAGGCCACGGAGCCACAGAGCTGTGACCCCTCCCCCCAACCCCCAAACTTTTTCTTCATGGAAGCTCACTAGCTCTGGGATTGACACCTCTGAAGTACTGTTGGCCCCCTCAGCATTTCCCTCTGATTGCATGGCTCCTCTCAAAACCTCCATTTGAGTAGACCAATCAGACTAGGTATAAACCATTTCTCTCTAGGCTGCAGTCCTGAACCTATCTCATCTTCCCTCTTTGTAAGTTTGCCTTCCTTTGCCTAATGCTCCTTCCATATGTTATTTACTTCCATATGTCTACTCATGTTAGACTATAAGCCCCCTGAGGGCATGGACTGTCTTTCTGTCTGTAAGTGCCTGGCACAAACTAAGCAAACTTTAATAAACGCTTGATGACAATTGACCAACATGATCTCCTTTTGTCAGAAGAAGAATGGAGTGTTCCTGAATGATAAAATGGCAGTGTTTTCTCCTTTTCCCCCATGAGCAAGGCTTCTACGTCCCATTTGGAACTGGTGGAATCACCATGGACACAGGAGAGAAAAGATTCCAGGTTCGACTTAGGATAGTGAAAAATCTAGCAGGTGGAAAATGTTTTTTAGCATGAGGCACCATTTTTTGAGCATCATTTAACAAAGATATATGTAAGATGTATATGTCTTATTTCTATTTATCAGTTCTTTCTCTGAAAGTGGATGTATGCAAGTCATTCTTCTCTTGGTACTGCTTATTTCGATCTTCATAATTTTACTTAGGTCTTTCCATGTTTTTCCCCACAAAATTAACTTGTTTTCATTTCTTGTGACTGATCCAACTATTTTGGAGAGCAATCTGGAATTATGCTCAGAGTTATAAAATTGTGCATAGCTTTTGCCTGAGCAATTGCACTATTAGGTTTATTGCCTAAGGTGATCAGGGAAAAGGGAAAAGAACCTCTTATCTAAAATATTTATAGCAGCTCTCTTTGTGGTGGCAAAGAATTGGAAATTGAAAGAATGCCCATCAACTGGGGAACAGCTAAACAAGTTGTAGCATATGATTGTAAAGGAATACTTCCATGTTCTTCTGACTCCTTCTTCTACTTCTTGTCCTTTTTATGGAACTTATTAGTGATTCTTCCTGACCCGATGAACTCTCCTAGGACCTGTTTCATATCTCCAGTACCTAGCATATAGCAAACAATGAATAAATATAAAGAGAATGGAATTGAGAATTTGGGTTTCCATATACCATCTATATCAAGCACTCTCCAAATTCTAGTGCTTTATGCATGCTGGGCATTTAATAAGCACTTAATTGAATACTGATTGAAATTTACTGTTGTCAGAATTGTTTGATTTTACTGACTTCTTTCATCTGATTCTCTCAGCTCTAGTGAAGATATGGGATAATTCTGATGATATAGATATGTAGATTCAAATAAATTAAATTAATATGATTTTGAAGACATTTGGAGAATTTCCCCAATATACTTTGAAATAATTAGATACCCTTGAATATTGAAAACTAATATGTATCAATCTCTGCCTTAGACAATTTAGATAATTTGCATTATGAGGTATGAACACACTAGACTCAACATCAGAAGCCTTGGGCTTGAGTCATAGATTCATACTGTCTCCAATTCTAACATTCTCTTATTCTATCTCAGATATCTAATTGACTTTGTAAAATGCATCCATTAGCATGGGCTTCAATTGCTTAATCTAGGAACAAAGCCCTATAAGGTTCCAAGGTCATAGAGAAAAGGAGGGTACATATCCAAGGAGGGGGGGAACGGTTGCTTATTTTTTTAATATCCTGGTCATTTCTGACTATACTCCTTCTCCCACATACACACACATACTCTGCTCCTCTACCTTGAATTAAAGAAAATAAATTAAGTAAAAATTCTCATTATACAATTTCCTATACTAATAATTTCCCATTTCCTGACAATAGTAAAATAACTAATTTTCCCTTTAACCATGATTGGTTTTTTTCAGTTACTCAGAACTATGCTTCCTTTAGTTATCCTTTCCCTTTATATAGTTTTAGTCATTTTGTATAAATCTCTTTTGGCTACCTTTATTTCAATTTCTATCAATTTATACAAATCTTCATATGCTTTTCTTAATTCATCATAATTGTCATCTCACTACACAATCAATATTCCCTCATATTTATATACTATAATTAATGAAATCATTCCTCAATTGGTAACATATACTTTGTTTCTAATTCTTTGCTACCATCAAAAAATGCTCTGAATATTTCAGCTTATTCTGGAACTGTCTAGCTCATGTATCACTCCTTCCCCAGCTTCTTGAATATTTGACAAAAAGTCATGCCTGGGAGCTGGAGCCCGGGAAGTGAGGAAGCATGGCACAGCTTCGAGATTTTTTAGTTAGGGCAGCCTGGTATCCCCTCTCTTTCTGTCTGTCTGTCTGTCTGTCTGTCTGTCTGTCTCTCTCTCTCTCTCTCTCTCTCTCACCTATACTGATAAATAATTACAAATTAACACATAGTTTCCAGAAAATGTTAATCATTACACTTGGAACTGCTTGTTAACTCCTTTTGCTTATTAGTTATCACAAATCATAATTGGTCACAAATATTAGAAGTCTATGTGGTACAATGGAATGTATGCTGGATTTAGATTTAGAAGATCAAATCCAGGATTTGCCCTTATTCCTTGAAAGATGCTGAGTGAGTCACTTAACCTTTGTGGGGTCCTTCCTTTCCTCATCTTTAACATGAGCAGGTTAGTTAGATAGATGACCCCTCAGGCCCTGTCTTGCTCTAAATCTAGGATCCTACATAAAGCAGTTAGTTGGAGGTAGATTTAGACAACTGGTCAAGTGAGGCAGATGTCTGTATGTATGGATGAATAGCAGGGCTCCACATGTGACTGAACCTTGTTGAATTTGGAGTCTGATGATATAGGTTCAAAATCCCAATTCTACTATTTATTATATGACCTTGAAATTAATTTCTCTGGGCCCATGTTTCTTCTGTGAATTTAGGTGATTTGCACAAGAGGCCTTCTAATATTTTTTAAACTTCTAAATCTATGATCCTGTAATTCTATTTTTGGCATTCTGTAATTGTGATAGTGACTCCTTTGGTCTTACTCTCAGCAGAGGAGAGGGAGAGGAAAAGATTCACTTTGGTAATCTCTTGCCCTGAAACCAACACAAATTTACCCACTTGTGGTGATTCCTGACCCTAACCAGAGCTGTCATCATGCTCTCAACATCACCAGTGATGATGACCTCATTTGCTAGAGAAATGGCTATGAGTACAGTCTGTAGAAGATGTCCCTTCCCCCCCACCCTATCTCAGGGGAAATTTATGAAAGAGCTTGAGTAGAAGTAGTATCTTCTCTACCTCTTTTCTTTCCCAGCACCCAGTCAGTCTAGAGGTGGTGCTTCTGTTGTTCTAACTGTGTAGAAGAAGGTGTATGTTATCAGTGCCTAACTTCCTTGCAAACATATGATGCAAAGTGTAGATAAGGCTGTGTTTATTCTCCCTGGGGAACAAATTCTGGATCTTTTTCCAGCCTTCTCTCTTTTGAAAGATAAAGTGGATATGTGGATACCTTTCTCCTCCTCCCTAAACCTCTCCCTAGGTTCAAGATCAGACTCCCTCCTAGCATACTCCCTTAATCATGCTGTTGTGGTTGTTGTTTAGTCATTTTTCAATTGTATCTGACTTGTCTTGACCCCATTTGGGGTTTTCTTGGCAAAGATACTGGAGTGGATTGCCATTTCCTTCTCCAGCTCATTTTATAGATGAAGAAAGCGAAGCAAACAGGGTTACGTGACTTGGCCAGACTCACACAGCTAGTAAGTGTCTGAGGCCAGATCATGAAGAAGTTTTCCTAATTCCAAGCTCAATGCTCTAGCCACTGAGCAACCTAGCTGCCCACATTCATGCCCATTTTCTGAAAGTTAAGTGTAGATAGAAAGCAAGTAATTCGGAATAAGAGATTTGTCCTGTGTTGCACATTTCTAAATACTGTTCCTCCTCCACCCCCACATGCAATTTCCCCCTCTATATTCTGTTCAAAAATTTGGGTTTGTTTGCTTTGTACAGAACTGTGATTTCATCTGTTCAGAGAACTGCTCATTGTGGAAATTTGCAGATAGATAACTCCTATAATTATAATCTTAGAGATTTGTCCACGTCATTGAAAGGCTGTGTTCATACGACTATTCTTTGTCAGAGGTAGTTTGACTTCTTTCCACAAGGCCAAGCTTCCTCTTAGCATAAATCAGACAAATCTCCTCACCCATAGACCTCTCTACCCAATTTTCACAGAATCAGGCTCTTTGTAAATTAAAAAATATTTTAGTACTACTAATGAATGGGTCACTTACATATCTTTTTACTGGGTAGAGTAAAGCTCCCACAAATAGAACTCAAAGAGTTAAAGGAGAGGGATAAAGAGAGAAACAGATTTGTTTACAGGGAATTTTGGGCCCTTGTGCATTCAGTGTATAATGTAAGGACACATACATGATGACTAGAACAAAAACTGAGATCCAATTGGCTGAAAAAAATGGTTGAAAAAATTGGTAGCCTTTGTGATTAATGTCTAGTGAGAACAGTGGTTGGCAAGAGACCCTCCTTTCACCAATCAGACTACTGATTTTTAAAAAAATTCTCTTGATAGCTTGCTAGTACTTCAGGGTAAATGGGGAAGACCTTCAAACTAATTAATCCCCATGAAGTTTTAAAGGTCAGGCCTGCTCCAGCTTCGTGAGGCTTTGTTCCTCTGTCTTACCTGATATTCCACAGCTGCCTAGGGAGAAGGGAGATCCTGCCTTTGTTGCTTGCTCTATTTTCTTGGTTTCATTTTAAAGGTTTATGAACAAATTTTAGTTTCAAAGACCTATAGAGAATTAAAAAAGAAAAAAACTTACCTTTCAGGTAAGCACCCTCTACCTCTTAGCCAAAAAAATAACACCAACTTTTAAAAATAACTTTTGGGAAGAAGAATCCACAATCCATCAACAAAACAAAAGCATTTAAGTACCAATCTGTGTGTATAGCTCCACTGCGGGCCATACAACTTATAGCTGGCCATTTTACAACAACAACATAATAATAGCTCACATTTATTTGGCACTTTAAGGTTTACAAAGCACTTTCCTCACAGTAGTCCTGCAAAGTAGGTAATGTAAGCCTTTGAAATAATACTCATTATTGAGATGAAGAAAATAGGGCTCAGAGAAATTACTTGCCTTATCCAGGGTCACACAGTTAACAAGTGTCAATAAAAATAAAAATCCAAACCCATGTTAGGAATAAATTTCTCTGGAGACCGTATATTAATTTATAATTACTTATTATATATTAAAGATTAGATTTGGGAAAAGAGAAATAGTCATGTAATCACCTGAACATGCCTAACTAATCTGCATGTTCCTCATCTCATATCTCTGATTGCTAGCTAAGAGCTGCTGTGCCAGAGAAAGGCTAAAGGGTTGCACACCAAAGCTGGGGTGTGAGCTCCTTAGTAGGTAGGTCTCCAGACCAAGAACCAAGAGCCAAGAGCCAAAAAGCCAAAAACAAAACAAAACAAACAAACAAACAAAAAACCCATACACGTCCTGAATTCCTTCTCTTATAAACCCAGTGAAATCACTCTTTCTGGGTCTCTCTGTTTGCACTTGACCTCAGTTTCTGCCATAGACCTTTCTTCCAGATGCCAGGCATCATGGGGGACGGGAGGCAAACATCATCCTAGATTCCAGGGAGCACGAGGACTCTGGTGTCCTCCTACAGTACCCAGTCAAAAGAGTAGGGCTGAGACCTGAGACTGAAAGGGATTTTCAAAACTTTCCTTTTTAAGAAGGAAAGAAGGGGTGCAATTTATATTAAATTCACCCACCCAGATATCCTATTTCCAAGTCCGATCCTCCTCTAAATATCATAGTCAAGCACTAAGTTTGTTTTTTTTTTTTTTAGAATCCATTAGGGACTGTATGTAAATATATACAAAATGAATAGAAGGTAATTTGGGAGGAGGCACTCACTTCTGAGAGACAATCCATATAAAACTTCAAATAGAAAGCAGTGTTTTAAATTGAATTTTGAAGGGAATAAAGGATTCTTAGAGCTCAAGAGGAGGAAAGAATGTGTTTTCAGCCTGGGGGACAGTCTGTGAAAGTGTGTAGGGATGGGAGGCAAATGATCACATGGAAGAATGGCAAGATGCCACTTGGGCTGGACTGTATGTTGAATGAAAGGAAATAATGTGTATTATTTTTGGAAATGAAGGTTGTAGCCAGGTTGTTTAGGGCTATTAATATATTAAACTAAGGAATCTCTATTTGATCCAAGTGGTAATAATAGGGAGGTATGAAGGCACACTATTTGCCTAAGAACGTGAATTCCAATGTTGTATGATGAAAGAGATGCCTATATTTAAATACTATAACTTCTGTTGGTTTACATTTGGGAATATATTTGCAATGGAAGAATATCTGTTGAATAATGATGTCACAAGAAGCTAGCTCCTGGGGAGGCAGAGAGTAGTGGGTTTCTTGAATTCGAGAATTCTGAACTACAATGAGCTAAGCTATTTTGCTGTTCTTAGTAGATCTAGCATCAATCTGGTGATCCCAGGGGTGGAGGGGAGGGTGAGTGAAAGGGTACTAGGTTCCCTAAGGAGAAGCAAACTGTCTCAGGTTAGAAATGGAATGGGTCAAAGCTTCTCTATTGGCACTAGTGAGTGAGATATGGAGACTCAGTCCCAAAAAATTAATTTCAAAAGAAGAAGTTAGAGGGTTTCAAAGAAGCACAATTTTTTTTTTATTGGGAGCTCAGTTAAATGGCTTCAGAAACAGAAATTGGTGAGAGTTGATGTCTTTTTTTTTTTTTTTTTTTTTTTTTGCCAGATCCCTTAGAAGAGAGACATCAAGAAAAGAACTTCTCTAAGATAAAACATTCCCCTGTGTGGCCTGTAAAGTCCATTTACTGGTTCCTTTCATGAACCCTAGGGTCAGCCAAATTTGCCATCTTGCTGTTCCTCACACAAGACATGTGTTCTATCATTTCTGCACCTTTGTGTATACATGCATCCCCTATGCCTGGAATGTACTCTCTCCTCCTCTACACTTTGAAGAATCTCTTAATTCCTTCAAGACTCACTCTGTCTTCTAAAGGAAGCTCTAATTGATTCCTCCAGCCACTAGAATTCCTACTCTCCAAACTACTTTGTATTCATTTTGGAAATATTCTTTATATATTTATATATGTACAGTTTATCTTTCCTGATTAATGCAAACCACCCAAAGAGGAATTCTTTCTTTTTCTTCCTTCCCCCCCCCCTTTGGTCTGTGAATCCCAGTGCCTAACACAATGTCTGACACATAGTAAATGAGGAAAGAGAATAAGTTAATAAGAGGAAGAAATTGTGGAAGGAGGCAGCTATATATTTTCTAACCCAAAGATACAGAGTTGGCATAAGTTACTGGATAGAGTACTGGACTCCAAGTTAGGAAGACCAAGATTTGAATCCTACCTGATTCTGATATGATTAGAATCATACATCTAATATACCAAAAGTCCAGATCCAAACCCAAGTATTCCAAATCAGAGTTCTGTGCTCTTTCGAATACATCCATCAATCATAAATATTTTTTAGGATGATCTTCACCTCCCTGATCATCTGTTAAATGAGAAGGTTGTGGTTTCCATCTTCTAAGGTTCCTTCCAGTTTTAAATTAAATTAAATTTAAAATTAAATTGAAAGATTCTATGATTCTGTTTAGACCTGTTCCTATATTCAGGCCGACTTAGAAGGAGAAATAATAATATGCCCAGCTGAATAAGCTGATCCTTGTCGGAGATGACTCTAACCCAGGCAGGTCTTCTGTAATTAACACAGACTTTTAGTTTCCTCATCTGTAAATTGAGGTTAGACTAGATGACCTCTAAGGTCCCTTCCAGCTCTAAATCTATGCTCTCATGATCCTAGGCATGGACACTGCAGATTAGCTAATTCAGGATGGGCTGCTTGTTAGCTCTAGTACATACATTCATATAGAAGGAAAGGATTTACTGTTTCAATTGGTGTCAGGATGTAGCTGGGGTTCACCCAGGTTTTGAATGAAACAAACCAAGAGAGAATTTGTTGTCACTGTTCTTCCAAAAGAAGGATCCTGTTTGGGTCTGAGGATTTAAGGGAGCTATTGCAGCAGTCCTGTCATTCCTCCTAGTATGTTTTCTGCTCTGAATCATCTAAGGCATGTAAAGCTCTGACACTTAGGTTATCCTGAGGGAAAGCAGGAGAGAAGGATGTAATTGTGCCAATTCATCTGGCCAGGTGACTGAGGGTGTAATGTCCTTCGGGCAGAATAAATTGTTATTTTTTGGCCTTGTGTTGATCATTTTGGCAGTGGTATCCTGGAGGGATAGATCCAAAACTGGAGTAAGACATTTGGGCGCTTAGAGCAGGAAGTCAATTAGCTATTAGTCTTTCCTCTCCACCCCCAATTATACACATTGATATATATACATATATATATATATATTCATTCATTAAAGACCTTATTTAATGAAATGCTGATTAAAATTTGACACCTTGTATAATAGTCTCAAAGAAACTGGCATCCTTTATTTCATCATTCTCTAAGTTTATTTTTTAAAGCCAATCCCACAATCTAAGTATATGTGTATGTATATATATGTACATATATATATTTATACATGAAATTTACTTTAAACAGAGTTGAGAATTATCTTGAACTTATTTGGCATATGTATATGTGTGCATATATGTATATACACACACCATGAATGTATATATTTATTTGTGTGTTTGTATAATATACATAATTGTTAACATGTTGTCTTCTTCATTAGAATGTGAATTATTTGGGGACAGGAAACATATTTTTACCTTCATACTTCCAGTACTTTGCACATCATGTAAGCGTTCAATTAAATGCATCTTGAGTGCAGTGGATTGAGAATCTGACCTGGAAGTGGGAGGTCTTGGATTCAAATCTTACCTCCTATATTTCCTAGTTGTGTGACCTTGGGGTAAGTCACTTAATTCCAATTTCCTAGCCCTTGCTGCTCTTCAGTATTAGAAATGATACTAAGATAGAAGGCAAAGGTTTAAAAATAAATAAAAATAAATGTTTTTTGACTGATAGAATTTATGATTTACAATTTATTTTAAAAAGTGGTTACAAAATGTTTAAATATATTTAAACTAAAAGGGTTAAAATTGTATGAACATACAAAGCTTTGAAGTGTTTTTACACCTAGTGCCTAGCACAGTGTATGGCACATAGTAGGCATATTAATAAATGCTTGCTGATTCATCTTGTTACATTACATTTCTGCACTCCTGCTCCTCCATATACTTGCTAACTTAAAGATTTCATATTTACTGAAAACCACTTGGAAAATAAGGAAAACCAATGTAGTTCACAATGGAAACGTACAGAGTTCCTTGGGTCTTTGGTAATTAGAAAAAAGCTTTTTTTTTTTTTTTTTTACCAAACACTTTGAATTGCCAAAGTGCCTTCTTCCTTTTTTTTATCCTGACTCTCATCTCTACAAACTACTATATTCTTCAGTAAACTTTTAGTATATAAAAACCATAGTTCTAACCAAATTTATATTTCAATATTTTATAAACAAATTCTTAAAATATTTTTGAGTATCAGTCACCAACAAATTCAATCTTTTCATTGTCCTTTGAGAAGTTAATTTCCTTAGGATCCAAAGAGATACTGTGTGTAAAGTGTTTAATAATCATAAAAGGCTATAAAATGAATTATACTATAGATTTCCATGACATCCCCTTCTTTAATCCTTCACATATTCATTTCTAATCTATCCCAGCATAGGTTTACCCAATTTCTGGCTCAATATAGGAAAGATCAGGGTATAGAAGTAGTTAGGAGGTTCTATTTAGAAATAGTAGTATTTTTGCCTCTAGAAATATTACATGAAAGTGAAGATGGTAGGGAAATGACTTTCCTTTCCCTGCTTGCTATCCTTCAACCAAGTTCTCGTTAAAGGCTAAGAGCTTAATGCCACACAGCAAAGCTACAGTTTTAAAAAGTGGATAGCCACAGAAAATAATCTCTTGTTCTTAAAATGTCAGTTCTCTCTTAGAAGAAAGACATACTTGAACTTCTAGTGAATTCTAGTCCAATTCATTGACCACACTTTTTCTGTCTCTCTAGGGATATCTCTATGATCTATATTTTGTCAATAATTCTACATGTAGTCAATGACTCTGTAGTGAATAATTATATTTATATACAGATGTATATAACATATACACATACACAAATGTATATATACTTAATGAAGGATCTTTCTTACCCATCTCCTCTACAGGGGGTAGATAAAAGAGATTCCTGATCACTTTGGGCTTGGAGAAAACACAAACATCAAGAAGAGAACTGGGGAGGGAGGCAGCTAGATGACTCAGTGAATAGAGAACCAAACCTGGAGATGGGAGGTTCTGGGTTCAAATTTGGCCTCAGATACTTCCTAACTTTATGACCCTGGGCAAGTCACTTAATCCTTATTGCCTACCCCTTATTGATATTCTGACTTAAAATCAATACAAAGTAAGTATTGATGTTAAGATGGAAGGTAAGGGTTTTTAAAAGAGAGAGAAAGAGAAAGAGAGAGAGAGAGAGAGAGAGAGAGAGAGAGAGAGAGAGAGAGAGAATTGGTCAAGACAAATAACATCAGGATTAAACTTCTAAACAAGTTACATGATTAAAAAATATAAAGGAACATCAGAGTTGGATAGGACCTCTCAGAATTAGTCAGGAGGCATTTATTAAACACCTTTTAGTGCTAGGCATTGTACTAAACTGCTGGGAATACAAAGAAAGGAATAAAAATAGTACCGGCTCTCTAGGAGCTCCCAATCTAATGGAGGAGACAATATGCAATTAAACTATGTACAAATAACAAATTTACTGGAAAATAGGAGATAATCAACAAAGAGGAGGCATTAGCTTTAAGAAGGATCAGAAAAGTCTTCTCATAGAAGGATGAATTTTAGCTGAGACTTGAAGGAAGGCAGAGAAGGCCTCAGAAATCATCCAGTACTTGAACAAGCACTTCGATATCCTGCCCAAGCAGTCTTTTAGCCTTTGTTTGAAGGAATTATTCCCTCTCCATTTATGATCAGAAGAAATGATTCATGAATTTGCCTTTTTCCCCCCTGCATACCTTACAGTATGGAACAGTCCAATGAATACCTTGTAATACAACCTCTTGTATTCACTCTGATGTTTACTTTTAACGGGGGAAATACATGCCAAGTTGTATAATTTACTTTGTGAGACATTTGAGGATTTCCATAGTTAAATTTTTACATGAGAGAGAATGCATCATGGAAGAGCAAACATTTTTGAGATTTTTGGATCTGATTTAGGACTGCAGTTCAGATATTATCAGATTCATATGTTTACTCTTTGCTGTATCCCATGCAGATTGTAAATATTTGATAAATGTTACTTTTTAATTCCTGATAACATTATGAAAGTGTTAAGAAATGTTACAACTGATAACCTTTTCCTGAGCTCAACACTCTCATTTACCATGTAAAGTTATTGATTGACTAGAGGAAAATGACTTATTTTAGAGACAAAAAAAGTGTTCCAAAGGTGCGTCCTCTAACTTTCCCTTCATTTAATCTCACTTTCTCTAAGGGCAGAGATAAGATTTTCTTCTGATTCATGAGCGGGTCAACTTAGGTCTATCTAAGACCAAATATTTATGGATATATGAGAGTATGCAGCCCTCCTAATGACAAATGGGCGATAATGCTCCAGAATGAAAGATTTCTGAGACAATAATGTTGACTGTCTGAGTTGGACATTTACTTTGTCTGTGTTGCTGGGAAGCCAGGACTTTGGCATAAATCAAATGAAGCGTTTTTGAAAGAATAAGTCCATACATTGAACTATAGCTTCTGAGATCAGGACTTATGGGCACACAGGTGTCGTCTTGCAATAGAAGGCACTCATGTTTTCTGTGCATGTCTGAAAACACTTCATTTCAAGGTTATGCTTCATGATGGATATAGCTCTACTGGTTTCATTTAAAAGGGAAAAATCACCAAAGAACGAATTAAAGTTTGGTGGGTGGAATGGGTGGAGAAATGTTTTAAAGGTCTTTATAGTGACCTTGGTACCTTTTACTTATATACATACCTCTTTTTAAAAAGAAACATTTATCCCTTAGTTTTAATTTTAAAACATCTTTAGATTATATACATATATGTTACATATATGTATATATTCACTCTTCCTCCTAGTATTCCTTACTGGCCATAGAATATTTCACATTTTATATGAGTTATTAAGCCCAACTGGGCTTCTGCATGAATTTTCACACAAGTAAAGCAGACAGACCTACAATCTTTCCCCTTTCTTTGAAAGGACAAAGGAAAAAAAAGAACATGATTTCCCTCACTCTCCCCACCCCCACCTCTCATCCTTTTAGTCCCTCTCCTTGATATTTCAAGAAAACAGAGCTCGTATGTCATAATGTTGAGTGGTGATGGAGGTTAAAGTGTCATTCCATCTGCTGTGATGAGGCTACCTGAGATGAAGGTTAGTCATGTAACCTGCATCTCTCAAAATCGGGAGCTATTGCACAAGGAGGCTGTTGTTCAAGAAGGAGCCAAGGGCAAAAATCAGCAATGTTAGCATTGTAAGGTTAAACAAGAGATAGGAGAGTAGCCTTCGTGACTGCAACAATTGCCAGTCGAGGCTTCCTGTTCGGACTACTTCCTTTAGGGGAGTGGACCCTGGTGTTAATACTGTAGTTTCCATTTCCACCCTACTTTTGAAGTTTAGGAAGCCTTTTTTTCCCACAGCATTAGTGGAAGTGTTATTATTCGTGTTTTACAGGTGAAGAAACTGATGATAGAGAGGATCTGTGCATGGACTTGGCCAAAACTATCTAGCTCACTCCGGCTAAAACTCACTATCTTCGATGATCTAGAGTAAGACTTTCTGTGTCTAAGATTAGAGTTATTTCAGCTACACTATCCATTGGCATTCATGCAATTAATTGACTGTTTCAAATTTTAAAATTCTAATTTTGCTCCAGGACTTGTGATTTCCACACTCTACGAAACTGCCAGTGAGGAAATCTCCTCTGTTAAATACCATTCACCAAATCCTTAAAAATTTTAAATCTTGCAGTTTGACAGAGTTTATTGATGCACTGAGAAGTTAAACCAATTGCCCAGAGTCACCCAGCCAATACGTGTCAGTTTAGATGTGTATGTGTTTTGTTTGTATTCATTGTTTACATGCTATCTCCCTTATTAGAATGTGAGCTCCTCGAGATCAGGAGCTTAAGCTTTTTTTGCCTTTAAAAAAAAACAACAATCTTACTTTCTTAGAATCAATACTAAGTATTGGCTCCAAGGCAAAAGAATATTAAGTAAGGGCTAGGCATTTGGTAGTAAGTGACTTGCCCAGCTCACACAGCTAAGAAGTATCTGAGGTCATATTTGAACTCAGGTCCTTCTGACTCCAGGCCTGGTGCTCCATCCTTTGAACCTCTTCACTGCCCTGTTTGCCTTTTTTGTAACTCCACTGCTTAATAGGGTGCACTGTTGGCACTTAATAAATGTTTGTTGAATGAGTGAATGGCAGCAGGACTTGAAGCCAAGTCTTCTTGATTCTGAGGCTAGCCTATAATACTTTTATTCAGATGTAGGTGAAAAAAAGTTTAAAGATTCAGTTCTACCCTTAGAAAGTTCAGGACTCAAGGGAGCGAAGAATGTTTGACCTTCATGGCTCTGTTTCTATCTTACTCCTTGTCTTTACATTAGAGATGAGGATTAAAGGAACTGTGATTTATGAGTAAAAAGGAAAGACTGCGGTCCTTTCCTTCTTAAGATGGCCAACTTACTCCAAAAAAGATCCGTATTCTATCCATTCTACCTGCCACCTAGTTAGTTCTAGAGCTCTAGTGTCCTGCCTTCAAGTTCATTTGCCTTTCATTATATAAAATATATAAATTATATAAAATACATATTCTGGTTATATAAGCCAGAATTGTTAAGTAGGAATTATAACATTTGGGATAATAAGCTGAAGTGTGAGTGGGTCAAAATCCTAATCTGTGACTGAGGGGTCATAGGAGTTGGGGAAGTTCAGTACCTAAAAAGTTATAATTTTTCCATGGAAATAGGGGTTCTTCTGAAGACTGTGAGCTGGACATAGAGGGATAGGAAGTTGTAAATCCATAATCAGACATATTCTCCTTAAGAGTGTAGAGGAAAGAGGTGAAGGACCTGTCTGTTGTGATCACTCTGCAAAAGGCAAGAGAAGGAAGTGTGTTTTCCTAGAAAAGCATACATGAAGAACACTCCTGGTTGGTCCTCTGAGGTCCAGCCAAAACATCTTTCTTGCTGACCTTTATGCCTGGAATATATTTTCTCCTTACCTTCAACCCCTTTTATCTCCTTCAAAACTGCCTGTAAGTACAAACTTTTCAAAATAATATTTTATTTTTCTTCAATTACATGAAAAAACAATTTAACCTATTTTTTTAAGATTGGGCCAAATTCTCAACCTTTCTTCTTCCCTCTGCTATCTCCTCCCTGAGAAAATAAGCAATATAATAAAGATTTTTCCATGTGCTAGTGTAAAACATCTCCCTATTGTAGTCATTT
The DNA here is from genome assembly GCF_016433145.1 of Gracilinanus agilis. Classification (NCBI taxonomy): domain Eukaryota; kingdom Metazoa; phylum Chordata; class Mammalia; order Didelphimorphia; family Didelphidae; genus Gracilinanus; species Gracilinanus agilis. The sequence goes on from NC_058131.1 coordinate 541,312,887, forward strand.
TGAAAGAGAACTTGAGTAAACATAAGGAAAGTGAAGTAATAAGTGAAATATAGTATGTCTCAATCTGTACTTAGACTCCATTAGTTCTTTCTTTGGAGATGGATGGCATTTTTCACCATGAATTCTTGAAGAAAATCTTGGATCACTGTATTGCTAAGAATAGCTAAATTATTCATAAATGTTCATCATATAATATTGCTGTTACTGTGTACACTTTTCTCCTGGTTCTGCTCACTTCACTTTGCATCAGTTTATGTAGGTCTTTCCAGATTTTTCTTGAATCTCCTCATCATTTCTTATAGCACAGTAATATTCCATTATAATCATGTACCACAATTTGTTCAGCTATTCTCCAATTAATTGGCATCCCCACAATTTCCATTTCTTTGCCACCACAAAGAACTTCTGTAAATATTTTTGTACAAACAGGTCTTTTTCTCTTTTTAAAAATCTCTTTGGAATATAGCCTTAGTAATGGTATTGCTGAATCAAAGGGTATGCACAGTGTTAAAACCCCTTTGACCATGGTTCCAAATTATTCTCCAAAATGGATGTTTTAGTTCACAACTCTACCAAAAGATGCACCACCTTTTTAATGAGGCTTTTTTCTTGTTTACACTAGAGGTTCATATATCTTATATGTATTTTGCATATGCTTATTTATGACATATAAATTTATAAAATTATATGACATATAAATGTCATAAATATGTCTGCCAGATAGATGCAAGCTCCTCAAGAACAAGGACGATTTCATCTCTGCCTTTGCATCCTTATCCCCTAACATAGGGCCTAAGCATAGTACATACTCCTTAAATGCTTATAGACCTATTGAGGGATAAGCAAATATTTAGAATTAGATCTTCTTCTTCTTCATCCTAGATCTCAACACATAGTTAATTTATAAGATTTCTAGGCAAAAATTTGATCACAATAGACACTAACTGATTTTCTTCACAATCAGTCATCAAGAATTTATCAAATATCTATGTGCCAGGCACTGAGGATACCAAGAAAATATCCCTTACTGTCAAGAAACTCTCATTTTTTGCGGAGAGACTCCATAGATATAATAATATATATGATAAATAGATCATATATTTACATCCATACATTTACATACATACATATATGTAACAGTTTTCTGTGATATACTATATATGATTTCTTAAAATATAATTATATGATAGTTTAAACAAATATACTATATTAGTGATTTTATATTATATTTACATGTCATAATGATATATAATAAAATATGCATATATTTGTATATGCATATTTACATATACATATGTGGAGAAAGAGACAGAGAGATGAGAGAGGTTAGAGAGACACAGAGAGGTGAGAGAGAGACAAAGAGAGAAAGAGAAAGAGAGGTGAGAGAGAGAGTGAGAGGTGGCTGAGAGATAAAGAGAGAGATGGCTGAGAAAGAGAGAGACAGAGAGAGAGGTGAGACATGGAGAGAGACAGAGAGAGAAAGAGAGAGAAAAAGAGGTGAGAGAGAGAGAGAAAGAGTGAGAGGTGGCTGAGAGAGAAAGAGGTGAGAGAGACACACAGAGAGAAAGAGAGTGAGAGGTGGCTGAGAGAGAAAGAGAGAGAGAGAGAAAGAGAGAGAGAGAGAGGCTGAGAGAAAAAGAGAGAGATGAGAGACACAGAGAGAGAGAGGTGTGAGAGAGACACAGAGAAAGAGGTGAGAGACACAGGGAGAGAGAGAGATGAGAGAGAGAGATACAGAAAGAGAGAGAGAGAGAAGTGAGAAGTACACACAGACACACACAATGGAAATGAATTTGGGTTCACTCAGTCATACCCATTGCCTTTTTCCTTGCGTGCAGGCAAACTTCTTTGAACTTTCTAGTTTTGCCCTAGGTAGACAGATTCCAGCATATTAAGGGAACATGTGCCTCAAGGATATCTATACCATGTTTGAACTCACTGCAGCACAGTGTTAGTTTGCTGAATATGAAACAGATTCCTAGAAAACCAGCCTTCATTGATTTATTTTTATTGATGCGCTTTCACTAACTGACAGGAAGTGTTCTTTGAACACCTTTCTTTCAACTATTCCACTCCAATAAGCCACTGAGCTTCATCATCTCAAAAACATGGTCCTGCCTACTCTCTGGCAAAACTAAGGAAGGCCAAGCAACACCTGGATCCGACTTCATTGGAATAAGGGCGTCTCCAAGCTGAAACTATTCAGCTTCAGAAAGGAGGGAATCTAAGATCTGAAAAGGAAAAATAACAAAAACTATCATGAATAACATGATCAGGGGAAAGGACTGACATTGCCTATACCTAGTAGAACTTTTTGTTTATTTCTTTTTTGATAGAATGGCGATTAATAGAAAAATTGATAATTTTATTGTATTGGGAACTTCTTTGGAGAAACTCCTGCCAATGCAGGTTAGCATTCTCTCTACCATAAGACTAGAAAGTCTTAGAGAGTTGTGACTGGTCAGAGACAAAATTTGAACTAATAGATTCATGGCCCCAAAGCTACCTTTCTATATATTTTGCCATGCTTCTTCTCATGTTCCTGGTTCTTCACAAAAATAAAAATTCCAAACATAACCAAAAAGTTTAGTTAGAAAAGTATTTTGAATACTAGAGAGAAATAACTTATAGATCACATTTAGTACTGTACAGATTATAAATTGCAGGTAGAAAGTGTTGGTAGTTGGGTGGCTCAGTGAATTGAGGGCCAGGCCCAGAGATGGGAGGTCCTGGGTTCAAATGTGACCTCAGGCACTTCCTAGCTGTGTGACCCTGGGCAAGTCACTTAACCCCAATTGCCTAACCCGTCCCACTCTTCTGCCTTGGAACCAATACACAGTATTGATTCCAAGAGGTAAGGTAAGTATTTTTTTAAGTGTTGTATGGGAATTGTTTTTAATGAAATATTTTTCTTACAAAGAGCCTTTGAGATAGATAGTCCAGGACAAATATTGTTTTGCCCATTTTTTCAGATGGGAAACTTGATGCTCAATGAGATTAATAACCTGAACTAGTAACTGTCAGATAGAGGACCTGAATCCAAGTTTTCTGTTGCAAATTCAATGCACTTTCTAGAAGACATAGTCAGAAGAACTACAACAATAATAGTTAACATGCACATAGCTCATTAAAGTTTTAAAACACTTTCTATTTATTAAGCATAGTGTAAAAAAGCCAGAAGTTGTTAAGAAAAGAAATTCATAAAAATAAAAGGAAATAATTAGCTACCATATGATTATAAGTGAAATTCAGTTACACATCACTGTGACATGGCTAATTTTCATACTCCCAATATTCTAGAACATTGGCTACTCTTTTAGTAAAAGCAGATACACAAATACTTTTTGTAACAATGCCAATGGGAACCCACTTGAGCCTTGTGGGCATAATTCTTAGGATCATAGAATCTAGAGCCCAAAGAGTTCTTAGAGTTCATCTTGGTCAGGCCTTTTCTGCTATTTTAGATGAGAAAACAGACCCATAGGAATTAAATGACTTACCCAAGATCACACAGGATTTCTTAAGGGACTAAAAGAATTCACTGGGTTTCCAGCTAATTATCTTGCTACCTGAACACTGCAACTAGCAAAGAAGGGTGGATTAAAGCTAGTTTCAAGCCAATCACCCTTGGAGTCAGCAATAGCCAAATACTAGCCCTCCCTCCCCATTTCCATCCAGGAAACAAAGATACGTTCAACAATTGGGCGAATCATTAAAACTAAACTTTTCCTACATTTATACCTGCTCTTTCCTCCTGACATGCCCTTAACTGTCTGACATTCTCAAAAATGTTTCAGCTTTTCCCTCTTAATGTATTATGGCAAATTTTCCACATTGGGAAAACAATAGCAGCAGCAGCAGCAGCAGCAGCAAGAAAAGGGCAAGACTTCCTTTGGAAGACTTTGGCTCCAGACTAGATGTATCTCTTCTCTTCGTGCCAATGGCCATGGAAGAAAGGTCACTGAGAGGTTTGCTTGAAATAAAAATGGCATTTTTATGGCTATGGCCCTGTTTGTCCAATGGCCATTTAATTGCCTGCCCCAACCCCCACCCCACCCCTTTCCCTGTCTAGAGCAGGGTTTTGTAACTATAGAGTTCTGCTAATGCACACTTCTGCCGGGAAGCTTCCCAGGGTGGGGCACAAAAGATGCTAAGTGGCAGGGGGATGATGGGTAGAAAGCCATTAACACTCCAGCAGCAAGGTCAGATCTGATGCTTCCTTTTGTTTGCAGGATCCAAATTAAGAAGCGGCTTTGCTACTCTCGCTGTTGCCTCCCACCTAAACAGACTCTTGGGTCATCTCAGGCTGGTCACATCTTTTGACTATTAGCCACCCATTAACAGGCTGATTGAAAAGGAGCCAGAGTGGTTTACACATAAAGTGCTTACTATTTTCCAGGAAGAACACATATCTCTACAGTTTCATTAATGCTTTGGCCGATTAGTATACAAAATAAAATGCTTATGCTCTAAAAAGCCCTCGTGAAATGAGGCAGGGAGGGAGGGTAGAGGGGAAGAAAGGGAAGAGAAAAGAGAAGGGTACAAGGCACAAAAATAACCCTTTGATTTTTTCTTTTCTTTTCCCCCTTTTTTTTTGCAAACATGTTTCAAAAAAAAGGGGGGGTGTTATCTTTCATCTATCTTTTTTTTCTAAAGCCAGTATTACCAACCATTTTACTTGTACTTTACTATTATTATCTGGGTGATGGCTGTGACATGTTGATCATATATGGCAGTGAGAAAATTGATTTCCCTCAACAGAAATGCTTCCAATTTTCCCAGGGCCATAATTTTATGTCCACAACAAAATAAAAGGGTCATTTTCCTTAAGATGAGGGGAATTGAAATCTTTGATAAAAGCTATGGTAAATGTTGTACTTTTGATTGCGGAAACTGCAGTTTTCACAAACATCTGGTCTGCCTGTTGTTTTCTTTTAAGGGGGTGGGCACGGTGGGAAGGAAGTGTTGGAGGGAAAGAATTTTTTTTTTGAAGAGCTGAATTTGCTTTAAGAAAACCCCTTTAAATCTACAGCTTCTGTCTAAGTGTTCATATTCCCATTAATGAAAAGCTACAGGGGTGTTGCCAACAGGCCAGCAGGATTTAAAAAAAAGTAAAAGTCACTTCTCACTGCTTCTCACTGTTTCTCAAGTATCTCCATTTCAAAGAGTGACACCCATGCAGGCCCTCTGATTCCTAGTGAGCCTGTCACTGAACACATTCACAAACTCACTTAGAACACTTGTCCAGACAAGCCATTTTTTTGCCCAAAGGTGCAGAATCTGCTCTCTGGCTAGTGGGCCCATTTCCTGCTATTTGCTGGTTACCATGTTGGAATTAGACTGATAGAAATAGACTTCCAAGCACCTGATGGAGCAGTGTTTGCCACCAGATATTCTCAATTTATGGTCTTCTCTTCATTCTAGATTGAAATACGGGGTTAAGATAAGATTTCTAGCCAAACATTTTCTAAAGTTGAGTGCCAGATAGGTACCACACATTGGGAATAAAAAGAAAAAAAATACTTCTTGTCCCTAAAGAGCTTATTTTTAAATTTTTCATTTTCGTTTTATAAGAAATGATAATATACATAGAGAAGTAGATACAAGATGAATAAGAAAGTATTTTTTAAGGGGAGGGTACTGGGGAGATTAGGAGAATCCTTATATAAGAGAAGTATAATCTCTGTGTCTATCCATCATTGTTTTAAATACGAACTCTAGGACTTGAAATTTTTGAAAAATCTAATTTTAATTTTGGTAATTTTCTAGTGGAAATATAGCTTGATAGTAAAAATATTTGACAGTACCTGAAAATTTGGCTTGTTTTTATCCAGTCATTTTCAGTTGTGTCTGGCTCTTCATGATCCCATTTGGGGTTTTCTTGGCAAAGATACTGAAGTGGTTTGTTATTTCCTATCCCATTTTAATTTATAGATGAAGAAACTGAGGCAAATAGGAGTAAGTGACTTTTCTAGGGTACACAACTTATGAATGTCCAAAGCCAAATTTGAACTCGTGAAATGAGTCTTCTTGACTCCAGACCCAATACTCTATCCAATGTGCCACCAAGCTCCCCTGAAAATTTGACTACAAAGCAAAATTAGCCACAGTCATTATAAAATTCACTTTATATTTCTGGGCAAAAAAAAAGTTGATGTCAACAGAATATGTTTACCTGTAAGAATGAAGCCAAATTTGCCCAAGAACATATTTCGAGAGAAATGAATTTAATCTAATTCTATTAAGGATCCCTCTGTAGATATTCCATTTACTTGTCCTCAGGTATAAAGGCTAAAATCAAAAACAACCAGAAATTTTAGGAGGTTATAGTATATTTGCTGTTCTCTTGTTGGCTGTCCTAATAAGATCTGAACTTTTACAACTCTCTTTCACTGGATGCTGCAAGTCAAAGTAATTAGTTCATGTTGACAAAGAGCTTGAAGATGAAATTGAAGTAGAGAGGTTAAATGTGTTACCCAAAGCAGCTGAAGAAAACAAGGGGATAGCCAGACAGAAGCAAGTTATTTGACTTCCAATCTGTGCTCTGCCAACATCCCAGAGGATCTTCTCTAGATGAAGTCAAGTCTACAGACAAATTATTTGAAATAATTCTGTAGGTGTTAAAAACTCGAGGTATATCTGTCCATCTGTCTCTTTCTATCTTTTATGGAACAAGTTCCTCTAATTTATAAGTTAATCTCTGGAAAACAAACACACAATCAAGTTCAATAGAATGGAAATCTTTCCAGCTTGGTAGAATCTGTTAAAACTAGGGATCATAGGAGGATGGGGTTGAAAGGAACCCTAGAGGAAATCTAGTTCAAACCTATCATTCAACAAGAGAAAATTGAAGCCCGAAGGACTTGGCACTCACATGCATTTACATACATACATGGAAATGCCCATGGTCCCAAGAATTAGAGGCAGGATTGAACCTAACTCCTCCGACCCTAGAGTAAGCACACCTTACACCGTCTCCACTAACATAGTGTTTTAAAGCCCTGAATCAACTTTGTCTCTCTCTCTGATTTGTCAGAAGAGGAATTATGTAGAAATCTTCAAGCACACACATACATAAACACTCTGCCTTCTTTCTTTCTGAGACTCATTCTAATTTATCCTTTATATATATCTTGTTTGCATGTTATTCCTACTTGATCGAGTTCTTTGAGAGCACGGACTTTTTTTTTTCCTTTGCATCTTAGCACTTAGCACAGTGCTTGGGGTGCTTCATTATTATTAGGTGTTTAATAAATCCTAGCTGGCTGACATATGTATGTCTATTTGCTGGACTGTTGGCGTTGGCAGTCTGGCATTATAATAGTACCTTTTGCTATGGATAAAGCCTATCGAGTCATATGAAACCACCAGGGAAATTTCCTAAGCAAAAGACAATTTCTAGTAGACCTTTAGATCAGGCTAAGGTTAATAGGTTCATGGCACCTGCTTTGAGCCTTCTGATATAATTTCCTGCCAAATGAGGGATCAGTCATGGAAATGGAAGGCATCTTTAAGAGAAACCTTTAAATACTGGGAAAACTTCAGAGCAATGTCCAGGTGATAGACTGTGTCTGTTTTTCAAAACCAGACTAACAAAACATGAAGGGTTTTGTCACTAGGAGGTTCAGTGACAAATTCTTCAGCCAGAGAAACCCAAGAAACAGAAATAACCTAAATTGGCCCATGGTCTTATTTGGCCCCCTTCTTGTAGTGCTAGTAGCAGAGTAAAAGCCGCTATCATTCATTGTTTAGACTATCAACATTAACTTGAAAACTATTGTTATTCTAAATGTGAAATCCTTGTCCAATGACCAACAAGTTATTGTATCACTTATGGCCCTGAACCATACCATTATTCACATCTCATGAATAAAATGAGAAGACAAGGAGAAGTTGCATTTAAAACTAAGCCTGGTTAATGTGTTCAAAGGCTACAAAGAATAATATTTGATAAGACCTATAGTTATTTCATGTTGAAATGCCCATAATGAACATTTGCAAAAAGTCAAATCATGAAGACTCTGGAAATTCATGTAGAAATAGTTGCTACAGAAGTTGGTATGGCAGAGAAATTCTAAAAAGAATTTGAAAAGGATCCTCTATTAAATCAACCTATATGTAAATATTTGGTTACATCAACTAAGTAAGGGGAAATACTAAAACATTTAGAAAAAATAATACAAAGGCTTAAGAAATTAGACCAAATACCGTATTTATGAATATTTTCTTCAAGAAGAGAGTCAAAAGACATTAGACATATGAACAACAAATAACATTGTGAAAAAAGGGAGACTGATAATATCTTAACAGAGTACTTACCAGTGCAAGTAATGTGGGAGCCATTTCTGCATGGCTATTTGAGTACATACAGATGATTGATTTATTAGAGAGCAAAGATCAAAATCAACATCAAATTGGAAGCAATAATGAAAAAGAGAAGATATGCCAGGTATTTAAAACATTTCTAACCTGATATGTTTAAAGATATTCATTATCAACACCAAAAGACAGATAAAAGTAAAAATGGATAAAAAGTAAAGTGTCACAGACTATCACTATTTCTCAGTTTATAAACAGCCTCAAACAAAAAATAGTTGAGCTTGTTGACAAAAAGAGAGATATGGTAATAAACATCAATATAGAATAAAAATTCATTTGCAAGTTGTCATGAAGGAAGCTATTGGATGATGATAATCAGTCCTACTTCATAAAACAACCAGAAAGGAGGAAAATGTAAGTTCATGGAAAGCTTAGTGAAAGGTTTAATTAAGTCAGATTATCCTGATAGTATTTATGGATTAACCTAGAAGAAAGACAGCAAAAAGGATCACCCCTCCACCTGCCCAAGAAAAAAAGTTTTGTCTAGATTTCTATATGAAACTACTTTTCTTTTTTAATGTCATTAGTGCTACCGTATTTAGACTTTTAACATCATGGTCCCTGATGTGCCATATGAGGGGAAGTGAAAAAAGGCACTTAAGAAAATGAAGTCAGGAAGAGCAGCTGGACAAGACCAAGCATAGACATAGAAGGTCAGTGCTGGAGGTGATAGCATTGAGAAATTGATTATCATGATAACCCAAAAGAGAGAAGATTACCAAATATCTAGAAAAAATCATGGATAACATTACTCCCAAAATAAGATGAGAAGAAAGTGGTCGCAACTACTAACCAATACTTTTCCATTATTATAAAATCTTTAGCAGAGTAATTTATACAAATGCAGGATACATTATTTAAGAAAATATGAGAAGGGATCATATAGGCTTTTGCAATCAAAATTGTTACTATGTGTTAGTCTATATATTTATATTTATAGTGTACATTTGTCTGAAATGTATATAAATACAACATTAGACTATGCAATATTAGACTATAAATAAAATATTAGACTATTAGACTAGTTGTTTTTAATTATTTTCAGCAGCATTTGATTTGATGGAGCAAAATGCCACCTTGAAGGCTTTCAAGATGCTTCTTCATTTCAACAAGATTTTTCCCATACATATTCCAGAAATAACAAATGATTTCAAAACGGAGAACTTTCTTTGATCACTGACTATTTAGGTCCAGGAAGGCATAAAAACAGTCAGATTTTTCTCATCAAATCTTTTTGCCATCATTGTGATATCCAGTTCAGTTTTCCTGCCAATGATGTTGCCCTCTGAATGCTTCTTTTCACAGTTTTCATTGTGTGGATTGCAATAAATCCTCCTAAATGAGATGCATAGTCACTCAAAAGAGTTAAAGCCTTACTGCCCATGCAAGAAAAACTGAGTGAAGAATGTCTGTTGTCAAGACTATATTTTGCAGTTATGAATAATCTAAAAAGCTGATGTAAATTCATATTTTGAATAGACATTGCTAGCAGATAATTTACTGGTCCCAGAAATTAATAGGAGGAAAGTAAGCTAGATTGAATTTGAGAAATTGTGTAGTGCATTAAAGGATTCGAATCTTGTCCTTGGAACATAGGCTCATCTTTTTAACACAATATTCTTCTTTGGATGCTATAGATTTGCAAATTGTAGATTATCACAAAGTGAAGAATCAAAATGAGGGGTCACCTAAAGGACAATGGAAAGATACATGGTGAACATAAGAAGATTGAAGCACATTACCAGTGAAGAATTAGGTCAGAAATGCTAAAAAAGATATTATCAAAGAGATGTATGACCATAAAAGGAGACATGTCAGATGTGGTGAGAAAAAAGCAAAACAGATGGATGGCCAGCATTCTCCAAGGATACACACAGAACATCAAGAGAGCTAGAATTAAATACCCAGCACATTAGATGGAACCCTTCACCTTTCCTCACTCCGCCGTGGAAGATTTACAGAAAAATATGAAAGTTACAGGGGAACAGAAGGCGAAACTGGTTTGTAATCTCTACTATTGGTAATATTGATGCCATTGGTGATGGCATCAGATCCCCTGAAGTACTGTAGTGTCAGAGACAAAATGTATGTCTTTTCACAGATGAATGGTATGAAGAAATCTGAATCCTTACATAATTCTGTCTAAGAAAATCTGGACTCCTTGACATAATAGGGTCATTCAAAAGTTACCCCCCTTGTGAATAGTTATCTTTGGATCTATCTCCTTTTTTGTGGTGTTATCCCAATGGCAGCAATTATAAATGGGTCTGATGACCTTTGATGGGCAGGGTGCGAGTGATAAGTGAATGATACCCATTTGCATGTGTAGTCACACCTCTTGGAGCTTGCACTGGTCCTTGCTTTTTAGAATAGTAACAATGAATTAGTGTAACTTGCCTGCCTCATTAACATGTGGTATGATCAGGGTAAATCAATTTGGAGGATGTCAGCAGTGCTTAATCCCTCCCAAGGGTGAATTGTGGCTTTTTCCAATTTGTTGACCTTATGGTAAAGCCAAGATAGTTTCCTTATTGTATCCAAAGGCTGCTCTAGGTACTGAGCTTGTCTAATAATGATGCAGAAGAGCTATTCTACAATCTCAATGTCATATCAGGAAAGCAATACCTTTGCCTTTATTCTAAATGGTTACTGCATTGGCATTGCACAACTGGATTAACATGCATGGAATTGCTAGGGGTTGAGCAGATGTTTGTTGAAAGGAACCACTGCATTCTGTAAGAAATATGGTAGGTACCCTTTAGAAATTTTGCAAAGCTATCCTTTTCTTTGTCCAAGGAGAATAAATCTTGCTGTGCGAATTGGACTTTAAGTATCAATAGATGAGCAATTACAGTGACTGAAATAGAAAGATGAATTTTCAAAGCAACCATAAAAAAGTTGTTTTTTTAAACCCAGTCTTTTTAGATTCATGGTCTCTTCCTCAAATGAGACTCATTAAACATATGGTTTGTATTTTGTAGAACAGAGATAGGGACTATGAAAATGGACATGTACTAAATATTAAAGTCATCCATATCAATTTGCATCATTAACTCTTCCTTGGTCTGAATACCAGGTGTAGTGCCAGAGACTTGCCATTAATAGACCTAGGCTGCCAAATGAACAAGCAGATAATGGACTGTATGTCTATCACCCAAGAACTGGCACATTTAAATCTGGAGAGGCTCATCACCTGAAGGTTGGTTGGCAATAATGAATTTTTTTTCTTGATCCCACAAATCATGAAGGTCCTCTACTAAAGTGTTGAGAAATTCTGAGCTACGTTAATGGAAGAAATAAAAACACTGACAAAGTAGTGGACTTTTTGACATGGGAACTGAGCTTGTGATTTCATTGCTATAGAGAACTTCTAGGTAAGAAAAATCCTACTACCAATGCAGGTCAGTATCTTCTTTATAACGTAGAGTCTGAAATTTAAGAGATTTGGGGAGATCATTGAGATCTTACATGACCTACCCAGGGTCACAGAGCCAGCATGTATAAATGGGGGAAGCAAGGACTTAAAAATGGCTCTTCTGGCTTCAGTCACCATATCATATTATCTTTTGAAGCAAATAAGCAACTAAAACAAGGGGACATGATATATTTCATTTTGTGGCAAGTGGAAAAAAATTAATGGAAGTTTTGCATGGGTAGGGGAACACTGAAAGAAAATTTGTGGCATCATTTTCCATGAGTGAAGGCAGATTTTCTAGGGGATGTGCAATTTAAGGAATTCAGTGTAAGTGGGGAAGGAAGTAAGATTGTCTTGAGTGATCTAGAAAAGTCCTTTAAAGCAAAAGCTGGGAGTCTGAATTCTATTTTCATAATATTCTGATCTACTTTAAAACCCATTGCAAAATGCTTTGCATGTATTATCTTGTTTGAGCATCACAACAACCCTAAAGGGTAAGTGCTGTTATTGTTTCTATTTTACAGATGAAGAAACTGATTATGAGAGATATAAAGTGACTTACCCAGAGTGTCATATAGCTAGTGAGAATCTGATATAGGATTTCTGACTCCCAGTCCAGTACTTTATCCATTTGTGCTTCGTAGCTGCTTTTTCAAAAACAAACAAACAAGCAAACAAAAAATGACTCACTTTCCATCTTAGAATCAATGCTGTGTATTGGTTGTAAGGCAGAAGAGTAGTAAAGACTAGGCAAAGGGGGTTAAGTGACTTGCCCAGGGTCACACAGCTAGCAAGTCTGAACCAGATTGGAACCCAGGACTATTCTGTCTTTAGGTTTGACTCTCAATCTACTGTGCCACCTAATTTCCCCCAGCTGCCTATTTTTAAGACTTTTTGGAAAGAGAGGTAGGGTTGAAACAGAAAGACAATTTTGGCAGTAGTGACAACTGATATTACATAGCACTTTAATGTTTGCAAAAGATTTTATATGCATGCCATCATTTGAACTTCACACCCTTTTTAAGATACAGAAATGGAAGCTTAAAGAATTTTAGGCATTTTGAGGATGGACACACAATGAGTGGCTATTTGTGGTAGAATTTGAGCCTTCTACTTAGAATTAGGTCTTCCTAGATGGATTCAGGTCTAGCACTCTACTATACTACATTGCCTTTGCTTTAAAAAAAGAAAAGAAACAAAAACACTCTTCTATCTATAAAGGATCCTTTATTATCTTCATTGAATAGCATTTTGTCATCATAATACAAGAAATCAAGTCATAAATGCTATTCTACGCAATAGTTCTCAAACTTTTTGGTTTCAGGACCACTTTATACTCTTAAAAATTATTGAAGAAACTCCTAACGAGCTTTTGTTTATATGCAACATGCATTATATCTATCAATATTTACCTGAAAAAACATCTAACTGTCTTAATGTTATTATGAAAATGGTTTTGACGTCACAAATCCTCTGAAAGGGTCTCAGAGATCCCTAGGGTTCCCTGCATCACACTTTGTGGGCTGTTCTAATGGAACTTTTAAATTATTAGCAAAGAGGCAAGATTTATTCAAAAGGTCTAACCAGAGAACACTAAATCTTTAAAAACCAGGAAAGAATTTTTAAAATAGTCTGTTTTCTGTGTTTTTTTATTCAGTGGATCAATAAAATAATTAGATTACATTTCATTGTGAGAAACAAAGAATAATAAAGCTATAGGAAGATGTGATGCATCCCATCTTCCATGAATTCATATGGTCCCTATACCAAATAATAAATGAAATAGCCATTTTATAGACCAGTATTCAGTGTGATTTGGTCAGATTACACACTTTGAGGCTATTTTCCATGGTACACCTATAATCACAGAAGTGATTTGTGCTCTTAAAAAATTTGTGTGGAAGTATCGTTTACTTGGAGCACTTCAGAAACTATCAAAATGCTAAATTTAGAGGATGGCATATTGATAATATATTACAATTGATGATTTTAAAAATAGCTTGCCTCTTGATGCATGCTTGAATTTTGTAATGTCTATGATATCCTGACCAATGCTGAATAAATTAAGTCATTTTCTACGAAATTCATGCAGTTAACTAGCTTTGGGAGAGGAGGATGTTCAGTCAACAACAATGAGATATTTAGTCATTTCCTAAAGTGATGTCCTTTAATGCATATTATTTCTATGTGACTGTGTAGATCATGACTCCCTGTTACAAACATGTGAGAGGACTAGACAAGAGGCGCACCAGATGAGCATGAATGGTTGGGTTGCAGCTGCATCATTGGAAGGAAGAGCCATCATAATGAGATCACAGATCCATAAAATATTTCCAGCAAGGATGATATACAGTATTGAAAAGTCAATAAGATAAAATATAAATTTAAAATAGGTCCTTAAAAGTCTATTTTTAAAATGATAAATAATTGGTCAGTATAGTTTAAAGTTAGGTGGTTTGGGTTCACATTAATACTTTCTCAATATACTAAGAATGGACTACAGAGAGGATATGTCATTAAATTATCCTACTCTATGTTATAAAACACAAATCACCATTGGAGCAAGATGGTCACAAAGGGAATGAATGAAGACGTAGATGAATGAAATCTGGGTGGAGTCAAAGACTATATTTTATTTCTCTTCCCCTAGCTCTCCCTTTAACCCCAACCCCTAGGTCCTGACTTCATCAAAACTACCTTCTCAAAGGATTGTGCATTCGTAGATAAACTGGATTTTATATCATGAAGACCCGAGTTCAATTTCTTCTTCAGTCATTTACTGATTGTGTGGCCTTGGGCAAGTCACTTAACTGATTTGTACCTTTGTTTCCCTATTTGTAAAGCAAGGAGGTTGGAATTTGTAGCCTTTTGGATTCTCCCTAGCTCTAAATCAATTATCCTATGAATCTTGTGCATAATGGATGTTTAATGAATATATTAAATAAATTGCCATGGGTTGTAAGATAATTAACTTTCTCCTCTGTAAATACTAATCTTCTCTTTTTAGTCCTCTCCAGATATTCCTCTATATATTTTACCTTGCTCTAGAATTCCTTGAGTTATTCTTCCTCTACACAATTCTGCCTTGTTTACTCAATCATATATGACAAAGAATATTCTAGTTACTTGAAAATTTCCACAAACTGTCAAAAAAAACCTTATTTTCTGATTAATTATGAGATCGGCAAGTAGAAATGTTGAGATGAAAATTTATAAGCATGCATAGTTTCCCATTTTTAATTATTTATTTTTATTTTGAACTTAAACACTAAGTAAAATTTCCATATGTATAGAACAGAAAAAGAAAACAATATATAAAATTGTGAATCTCTTTTGGAAAGCATGTTTTTCTTGTTATTCTTTTTTTAAGTTTAACTAATTAATTAATTAAGAATATTTTTCCATGGTTACGTGAATCATATTCTTTCCCTCCCCTCCTATCACCCGCTCCCATAGCCAATGAGAAATTTCACTGGGTTTTACATGTGTCAATGATCAAGACCTATTTCCATATTATTAATATTTGCATTAGGGTGATCATTTAGAGTCTTCATCCCCAATCATATATATCCCCATTGAACCAGGTAATCAAGCAGTTGTTTTTCTTCAGTGTTTCTACTCCCACAGTTCTTTCTCTGAATGTGAATAGCGTTTTTTTTCTAATAAGTCCCTCAGAATTGTCCTAGATCATTGTATTTGCTGCTAGTAGAGAAGTCTATTATATTCGATTGTGCCACAGTATATCTGTCTCTGTGTATAATGTTCTTCTGGTTCTTCTGCTCCTTTCACTCTGCATCAATTCCTGGAGGTCATTTCAGTTCACATAGAATTCCTCTCGTTCTTTATTTCTTTGAGCACAATAGTATTCCATCACCAACAGATACCACAATTTGTTTAGCAATTCCCCAATCGAAGGGCATCCTCTCATTTTCCAATTTTTTTCCACCACAAAGAGTGTGCCTATAAATATTTTTGTACAAGTCTTTTTCCTTATGATCTCTTTGGGATATAGACTCAGCAGTGGTATGGCTGGATCAAAGTGCAGGGAGTCTTTTAATGCCCTTTGGGCATAGTGCCAAATTGCCTTCCAGAATGGTTGGATCAATTCACAACTCAACCAGCAGTGCCTTAATATTCTAATTTTGCCACATACCCTCCAACATTTATTACTTTCCTTTGCTGTCATATTAGCCAGTCTATAAGATGTGAGGTAGTACCTCAGAGTTGTTTTAATTTGTATTTCTCTGATTATAAGAGATTTGGAACACCTTTTCGTGTGCTTATTGATAGTTTTGATTTCTTTATCTGGAAATTGCCTATTCATGTCCCTTGCCCATTTATCAATTGGGGAAAGGCTAGAGTTTTTTGTACAATTGATTTACCTCCTTATAAATTTGAGTAATTAGACCTTTGTCAGAGGTTTTTGTTATAAAGATGTTTCCCCTAATTTGTTGCTTCCCTTCTAATTTTGGTTGCATTGGTTTTATTTGTAGAAAACCTTTTTAATTCAATGTAATCAAAATTATTCATTTTACATTTTATAATATTCTGTATTTCTTGCTTGGTTTTAAAATCTTTCCTTTCCCATAAATATGACAGGCAAGCTCTTCTATATTCATCTAATTTACTTATAATTTTCTTCTTTATATTTAAGTCATTCACCCATTCTGAATTTATTGTGGTGTAGGGTGTGAGATATTGATCTAAATCTAATCTCTCCCATACTGTTTTCAAATTTTCCTAGCAGTTTTTGTCAAATAGTGGGGTTTTGTCCCAAAAGCTGGGATCTTTGGGTTTCTTGTACACTGTCTTGCTGAGGTCATTTACCCCAAGAATCTTCCACTGATCCTCCTTTCTGTCTCTTAACCAGTACCATATTTTTTGATGACTACTGCTTTATAGTACAATTTAAGATCTGGTACTGCTAGGCTCCAATCCTTTACATTTTTTTCATTATTTCCCTTGATATTCTTGATCTTTTGTTCTTCCAAATGAACTTTGTTATAATTTTTTCTAATTCAGTAAAAAAGTCTCTTGGTAGTTTGATTAGGTATGGCACTAAATAAGTAAATTAATTTGGGTAGGATTGTCATTTTTATTATGTTAGCTTATCCTAACCATGAGCAATTAATGTTTTTCCAATTACTTAGATCTAGTTTTAATTGTGTGGAAAGTGTTTTGTAGTTGTGTTCATTTAGTTTCTGTGTTTATCTTGGCAAATAGATTCCTAAATATTTTATATAATGTAGGGTGATTTTAAATGGAATTTCCTTTTCTAACTCTTGTTGTTGAGATGTGTGGGAAATATATAGAAATACTGATGATTTATGTGGGTTTATTTTGTATCCTGCAACTTTGCTAAAGTTGTTGATTATTTCCACTAGCTTTTTAGTTGATTCTTTAGGATTCTTTAGGTAGGCCATCATATCATCTGCAAAGAGTGATAGTTTAGTCTCCTCATTGCCTATTTTAATACCTTCAATTTCTTTTTATTCTATGATTGCTACTGCTAGTGTTTCTAGGACAAGGTTATTAATAGAGGTGATAATGGGCATCCTTGTTTTACTCCTGATCTTATTGGGAAGGCTTCTCATTTATCCCCATTGTAGATGATGCTTGCTGATGGTTTTAAATATATACTGTTAATCATTTTTAGGAAAGGCCCTTCTATTCCTATACTTTCTAGGGTTTTCAATAGGAATGAGTGTTGTATTTTGTCAAAGACTTTCTGTATCTATTAAGACAATCATGTGATTTCTGCTGGTTTGTTTAGTGATATGGTCAATTATGTGGATAGTTTTTCTAATATTAAACCTTGAATTCCTGGTATAAATCCCACCTGATCATAGTGAATAATCCTAGTGATCACTTGTTGGAGTTTTTTTGCTTGTATTCTATTCAAGATTTTTGCATCTATATTCATTAAGAATATTGCTCTGTAGTTTTCTTTCACTGTTTTTGATCTGTGTGGCTTTAGAATCAGTATCATATTTATTTCATAAAAGGAATTTGGTAGAAGTCCTTTGCTTATTTTGTTGAATAGTTTGTAGAGTATTGGAGTTAGCTGTTCTTTAAATGTCTGATAGAATTCACTTGTGAATCTCTCTGGTCCTGGGGATTTTTTCTTAGGGAGTTCTTCGATGGCTTGTTCAATTTCTTTTTCTGATATGGGATTATTTATGTATTCTATTTCTTCTTTTTTTAATCTAGGCAATTTATATTTTTGTAAATATTCATCCATATTACCTAGATTGCTATATTTGTTGCCATATAATTGGGCAAAATAGTTTTTAATGATTGCCTTAATTTCCTCTTCATTAGAGGCGAGGTCTCCCTTTTCATCTTTGATACAATTAATTTGGTTTCATTCTTTCCTTTTTTTAACCAGTACTTTATCAATTTATTTGTTTTTTTCAAAGTACCAGCTTCTAGTCTTATTTATTAATTCAGTAGCTCTTTCACTTTCAATTTGATTAATTTCTCTTTTAATTTTTAAGATTTATAATTTTGTTTTTATCTGGGGGTTTTTAATTTGTTCTCTTCCTAGTTTTTTAATTTGCATGCCCAATTCATTGACCTCTTCCCTCCCTGATTTATTAATAAATGACTCAGATATATAAATTTCCCCCTGAGAACTACTTTGGCAGCATCCCATAGCTTTTGATATGATGTGTCCTCATTGTCATTCTTTTCATGAAATTATCGTTTCTATGATTTTTTCTTTAACCAACCAATTTTGGAGAATCATATTATTTAACTTCTAATTGATTTTTGATTTACCTCTCCATGTACCCTTACTAATTATTATTTTTATTTCATTATGATCTGAAAAGGTTACATTTATTATTTCTGTTCTTTTGCATTTGTTTGTCATGTTTTTATGGCCAAGTACATGGTCAATCTTTGTGAATATACCATGTACTGCTGAAAAAAATGTATATTCCTTTTTGTCCCTATTTATTTTTCTCCATATATCTATTAGCTTTAATTTTTTTTAAGATTTCATTCACATTTCTTACCTCTTTCTTATGTATTTTTTGGTTTAATTTATCTACATCTGATAGTGGAAGGTTCAGGTCTCCCACTCCTATTGTTTTACAATCTATTTCCTCCTTAAGCTCCAGTAGTGTCTCCTTTAAAAATTTGGATGCTATACCATCTAGTGAATACATGCTGAGTACTGCTATTTCTTCATTGTCTATACTGCCTTTTATCAGGATGTAATTACCTTCCCCATCTCTTTTAATCAGATCTATTTTTACTTTGGCTTTGTCAGATAGTATGATTGTGACTTCTACCTTCTTTTTCTCACTTGATGCCCAATAGATTTTACTCCAGCCTTTTATTTTTACACTATGTACGTCTTTTTGCCTCATGTTTGTTTCTTATAGACAACATATGGTAGTACAATTTTGGTTTCTAATCATATTTTTCTTTTTTAAGTACACAATAATTCCAACAAGTTATTTTCAAATCTTTTCCTTAATATCTGTGATTCTTCCTGGTTTTCTTTATTTCCTGTCTTGTCATCTTCAATGACTCTTTTCTATCTTTTCTTTTCTTTTTTTTCCAGAAACCCTATTCCTTCCCTTCTTTGGGAAAAAAACTGGAAAAAGAGCAAAAACCTTATTACAAGTAAACCAAATCACCTGATTTGGCTTCTAAAAATTGTCCAGTACCTGAATGAATGGCTCAGGGTGAGTTTTAAATTCAAGGTCTCCTGTTTGCATTACCAGAACAGGAACTCATTTTTTCTTTAATAAGTGTTTTAGGATTTTTAACCAGTCAGCAAAGTTTAAATCCTGAGATAGGATTTTTAAAAAATAAAATATCCTTTTCATTGGTGATTTGGTTTATTTATTATACCTTCTTACTTCTTAAAAGCTGATGGCAATGCTTCATTGTGGCTTGAAAGAAGACTTTGTGTCCACAAATCCTAATCCAGGGCAGCACAAACTCTGACACTACCTCCTACACAGGAAAAGGAAACAGGTGCAAGTGAAGAACTATGAATCTGTTTTTTGAAAACCATATGACAATCAAGCAATTCTTGAAGAGAGTTCATCACTAGAAGTTTGACATATATATATATATATATATATATATATATATATTTCCACAACAACTCATTAAACTCTTTTAAAAAATCAACTCATACTCTCTTGGTATCAATTCTAAGATAGAAAAGTAGCAAGGGATAGCCAGTCAGGGTTAAGGGACTTGCCCAGGATCACACAGGAAGTATATAAATGAGGTCATATCCTTGTCCTTGCCCTCTTGACTGTAGGCCTGGCACTCTATCCACCATGCTACATAGTTGTCCTAATCCATTAAACTCTTGACTAGGCATGGAGAGATAAGGAAGTGTATAGGTAAGAAGAAGAACTCAAGTCAACAAACTCACAATGCTTTGAGCTTTAAGGATAGTGACTAGCTCTGTGATTTCACTGCTACAGGGAATTTATAGCTGAGGGAATGCTTTGACCAATGCAAGTCAGCAGCTNTATATATATATATCCACAACAACTCATTAAACTCTTTTAAAAAATCAACTCATACTCTCTTGGTATCAATTCTAAGATAGAAAAGTAGCAAGGGATAGCCAGTCAGGGTTAAGGGACTTGCCCAGGATCACACAGGAAGTATATAAATGAGGTCATATCCTTGTCCTTGCCCTCTTGACTGTAGGCCTGGCACTCTATCCACCATGCTACATAGTTGTCCTAATCCATTAAACTCTTGACTAGGCATGGAGAGATAAGGAAGTGTATAGGTAAGAAGAAGAACTCAAGTCAACAAACTCACAATGCTTTGAGCTTTAAGGATAGTGACTAGCTCTGTGATTTCACTGCTACAGGGAATTTATAGCTGAGGGAATGCTTTGACCAATGCAAGTCAGCAGCTTTTCTGCAACATATAGTTTTAAAGAGTTTACTAGAACAACAAGAGGTTAAATGACTTGACCAGGGAATCATAGGTGGAATGTGTGCAAGGCAAGACTTCAACCCAGCTCTTCCTGGCTTCAAGGCCAGTTCTCTATCCAATATTCCATGCTGCCTCTCTTTATATTGCTGTCTCTAAGTGGATATGTAGTATAATAGACCTTATTAAAGAACTACAAGTTAATATGGTACTTGGCCAAGGACTTATGCTGCTGCCTTCATCTAGTGATAAATGAAAATGTTCAAAAATCAAAGACAACTCAAGCTTTTTAAAAAAAGATCTATTATGGGTTTTTCCCAGATTAGTCATGAAGAGCACTGAAATATGGTGAGAGTTAAGGAACTTTAGATTTTATCTCTCATAATTTTAAGTTCAAGGTCACAGCAAATTATGTGTGTGTCTCAGTTCAGCCATCTATTAAAGTATTATTATATTGTCTACTAGGCATAGTTCCTATAAACTGAAATACATTTTGAACATCTTTTGTGATGGGTTCGGGAAAAACATTGCCTAGTCACAGGTATCACCCTTTCTTTGTTTGTAGCATTTTTGGTAGATGTAAAGTAGAAACCCTTGAATTATTAATTTTCCTGTAACATTCCTCTCCGGGATGAGGTACTCTTGGAAGCTGGCC
The DNA here is from genome assembly GCF_016433145.1 of Gracilinanus agilis. Lineage (NCBI taxonomy): Eukaryota > Metazoa > Chordata > Mammalia > Didelphimorphia > Didelphidae > Gracilinanus > Gracilinanus agilis. The sequence goes on from NC_058131.1 coordinate 541,334,258, forward strand.
CATTAAAATGTAGCAGAAAAAGCACTTTAAAATGATTGGAGGAGTATGTGATAAAAAATATTGGTTCTGAAAAAATGGGTTCCAACCTTTGACCATGATGATGATAACAAAACAGTGCTTTAAGATTTAAAAAAGCACTTTTTTTACCTACCTCTGAGATAGGGTTAGTGTGCAAGTATTATTTTCATTTTGCAAATAAGTAAACTAAAGGTCGACTAGGGGAAGGGATTTGCCCTAATTATCTATCAAGTTTCATAGCCAGGAGTTAAGTTCAATGCACTTTCCTTTTCCCTGTTTTTACCAGCCAATATTTTAATGAATCTGTTTGTATTAGCCAAAAATATTGAGACAAGTTTTCACAGAAAAGCACAAACTCAATACTAATTCAGGAGATTTGTATCCCTCTGCAGTTATGTAACTCATAGGGAGTGGCTTGAGGTACGTAGAATTTCCATAGGTTGGGGAGGTGTCAGAAGTGGGATTTCAAGATATGTTGCCCCTAGTTCAAGCCCAGTATTTGATCCATATACCATCATATTTAAAAAAGGTTGTCCAGAGTAGCTACATCATTTGTTTGGAATACAATGTCAATGAGAACAAATCTCATGTTCAGTACTTGTATAGAGCAATTTAATGTTTTACTCCATTAACCAAAGGCAAGAGCTTTTGCCAGTTCATGCTATTAAACCAAGAAAGGAGGCAAGCATAAACTAATTAAAACTCATCCCTATTGAAAGGGTGACTCGAGGCAACCCTTTTCTATTTTCGGTAAGTTTTTATGACTGTTCATTGCTGGTGATCCAACTACTTATCTGACTATTCTATCTCAGTCTCCTTTGCTAGATCACTTTTTATTTCCTCATCCTTTTTTGTGGGCTTATCTCAAAGATCTATCCTGGATCTGCAATTTATTCTCTATCAACTTTCTCTTTTAGAGATATCATCACCTTCAATGGGTTCAACTATCATCTTTAAGTGCCTTCCACATCTGTTTACTCAATCTTAGTATTTATCTTAAGCTCTGTTCTTGCATTATGAACTCTCTTTTGAACATTTTCAATATCTTAAACTCAAAAATGGTCAAAACAGAATTATGAAAACTTTTCCTCTTTCTAATTTCCTTATTTTTGTCGATAGCGCCAGAATCCTTCCATTCCCCCAGATTTGCCACCTTTAAGTTGTTTATGACTCTTATCTATATCTACTTGCCCATATCTAATCATTTGCTAAGTTTTATTTTTCCAGTGGTTCCCAAATGCTTCAAAGGTCAAAATGTAAACTACTCTGACATTTAAGGCCCTTTCTAATGTACCTTTTTGAGATTCTCATCCTTCCTCACATAGTTTCCCATTCCAGGAAAACTGATCTTTTTTGCTGTTCCTCATACACAACATTCTATTTTCTATCTTCATGCTTTTGTTCCACATGCCTGGGACATAGTCCACATTTATCTTTGTCTTACAGAATTCCTAGCTTCCTTCAAAACTCAGCTTAAGAGTTCACCTCCATGAGATCTTCTGGTACCCTTTGGTTGTAAAAATCTTCCCTACCAAAATACTTTGCGTTTGTCTTGTGTATATTTTGTATCTCCTTACTTCATGTTGTTCTTCCCACTGGAATGCAAATTCTTTAAATACAAGAATTCTTTTATTGTCTTTGCTTGTTCCAGACCAAAAATACAGGTATCCCTCCCGTATTATGGAACTTGGATTGGTGCCCCATGCAATTTAGAAAATCTACATAAAAATTTTTGGCTCTCTCTACCAAAGAAGAAAGCTAAACTTTTTCCTTTATCAGGTATTTACAGTAACCTATATGCATTTATGAGTTTCTAAACTTTTAAAGATATCTCCATATTTCTAGCCTTTTTGTGTCATTTGCTGGTTTTCAAGTTCTTTTCACAAACTTTAACTTTTTATTTATTTTAACTTTTTAAAAATTGTGTATATTTATGGTCTAAAAAGATAGAATATGTTGATATACGATACTATACTTATATGACTTTCTTGGTTTCTAAACACTTTCTGTGACTTTTACTGGCCTTATCATGTTATCTGCAGTTTCTGCAAAACTCTCCAAAAATTCCCATGTAATTTTTTATGTTGATCAAAGATATATTGAAATTGCAATGGGAAAAATTGAGATTTGGAAGGGATACCTGTAGTGACCAATCCTAGTATCTTAAAAAGTGGAGGCCATCATTGCACACAATGTTCTAAGTTTACTCTTTCTGTAGAATTTTTGATGTTCAAGAGACTGGAGAGATCATTTAACTGCCTTTTATTCATTTAATAGGTAAGAAAACAGAGACCCAGAGTAGTGAAGAGACTTCCTCAAGAATTTCTCAGCTAGGTAGAGTTGTGAATTGATCCAACCATTCTGGATGACAATTTGGAACTATGACCAAAAGGCTTTAAAAGACTGCCTGCCCTTTGATCCAACCATACCACTGCTGGGTTTATACCTCAAAGAGATCATAAAGAAAAAGACGTACAAAAATATTTATAGCCACGCTCTTTATGGTGGCAAACAATTGGAAAATGAGGAGATGCCCCTTGATTGGGAAATGGCTGAACAAATTGTGGTATCTGCTGGTGATGGAATACTATTGTGCTCAAAGGAATAATGAACTGGAACAACCTCTAGGAACTGATGCAGAGTGAAAGGAGCAGAACTAGGAGAACCTTATACACAGATACAGATACACTGTGGCATAATAGAATATAATGGACTTCTCTACTATCAGCAATGCAATGATCCAAGATAGCTCTGAGGGACTTATGAGAAAGAATGCTATACACAGCCAGAGAAAGAACTGTGGGAACAGAAACACAGAAGGAAAACAACTGATTGATCACATAGGTAGATGGGGATATGATTGGGGATGTAGACTCTAAATGATCACTCTAGTGCAAATATCAATACAGAAAAACCCAGTGGAATTGTGCATTGGCTATGGGAGGGGGGTGGAAGGAGGGGGAAGGAAAGAACATGACATTTTCTTAATTAATTAATAAAATAAAAAAATAATTTCTCAGCTAGTTCATGGAAGAACTGGGAGCAGAATCCAGGCTTTTAAGTTCCTATTTCAGTCATCTTTCTCATTTTCTTTGACTATGGCATAATAATCTTTTTAAAATTATATAATTAATAATTATGAAAAATACAAACACTAAAAAATCCCAAAATTAATAAAAAGAATTGCATATGTATTTTTTGTGTTTCTGTTATATAGGTTATTTTCTTTTAAAAGTGAATATTTAAAATAGCAATAAAACTGCCTCTTTTTTGATTGATTTTTGAACTTCTTTTTGTCTTCCTCTATATTTTCAAGTGTTTATTGATGCTTTTTTTCTTCCTCTTTTTGTCATCTCTTTCACTACCTTCTAATTCCTTTTGCTCATCTCATTAAAGTAAGTTATATTCCAACACAAACAAAAAAGCCACATTTGGATCATATTTGAAAATGTCTTATTCTGTACCTCTAGTCCATCACCTGTATGGATAATTGGACGATTTCCCCTTGTTCCTCCACAGTTGTAGAATGAACTTGTGAGAAGTTAATAGAGAGCATTAGTGGAAGTAATCTGATCATAGACAACTTCTGCTTTAGGCTTTCCTTGGGCCAGATACCTAGAACCAGGAGGCAAAAACATGGAGCCTAAAAATGAAGGAACTTACATTGTTTGCTTTTTTTCCCCCTCTGGGGGTTCCTGGGTAGGAAGCATTTTCCCCCATAATCAATGCTACATAGGTACCTTGGACATATCTTGATTTGAACCTGGAAATGTTTCTGCAAGAGCATACTAATTTGTTTGAACAAGGAAATGTGACATTGGATAACTGAGAACAAGCACAAATCAAGTCACTAAATGTAATAAAATATTTTAGACCATCTCTGACTTCCATAAGTAAAATATAAATTTAAGGTTTGCAAGGAGTGTTATATATACATTATCACATTTGATCCAATCACCCTCTGAAGGAAGATACTATTATTTTTATTCTAATTTTACAGATAAGGTAACTGAGGTTCAGAGGGGCAAAAGTGACACATACAGCAAATAATCTCTGAAGTGAAGATTCAGATTTGGATTTTTCCATTTCCAAGTTCAGTGCTCTCTCCATTACATGAAGATATGAAAAGTGTATATGAGAGGTACAAATAGGTCACTCTCACAAAAATGGAACCCAATTCTCCAAATTACAACATGGTAACAGCCATGATAATATTGCTGAATTCCTGTGTTCTACTCAAAGTGCCTCCATTATTGTAGAGATGAGAAAGCAGGCCATTGAAGGTTAAATTTGCCCATTACCTCTAATATCTCCTCCTACTTTGGAATTGTTTATTTCAATTTTACAAAGTGAATGTGGCACACACAGTCTGGAATGAAAGGTCATGTGTTGGTGTTTCCTTTCTTCTTGGTCTGAATCCTTTTTCATTTCCCTGACTCCCATCTCCCTTCCCCCACCCCCAAAAAAGACACAAAGCTTTGATTTCCCCAACCCCCCTCCAAAATTGATCATTTTGATGCCAGCTCATTTTGCAGCTGGAGAGATTAGTGAATATGACAAATTACTAGGAGCCAGTTTGCTTTCTGTTTTTGAAGTTTTGATACATTAGTTATTTTCACCCAGGAAAATTCCAACTCCAAACAGCATCAAGTCCTAAATCTCCAGATGGTGAGATGGAAAATTAGTTTGTTAAGAAAATCACTACCTCCTTGGAAATGTGGGTCGTTGAAATTTGCAGCTGCTCGAAGGACTTAGTGAACATACAGTGGCATAAGCATCTGCCATCTTTTGTAAACAATCTTCCATGGCTTCTTTTCAGTCAGGGTGATCAAACATACAATATTTTTTTAAAGATGTATTCTTTTAAAATCTGTGTCTGGTAAAATAAGTTAAAGGCACAGATGTAGAAATTCTCTTCCCATTGTCTAAGGTATTTGCAAGTCTCATATATTTTAACTAAGTTAGCAAACCCATTGGCTTTAGAGGTTTTCTCTCTCTTCTCTTTTAAAGATTGGTCTGGATACAGAGGTTAATATACTACATTTTAAGCAAACACATAAATGTTGATTCCCAGACTACCTCTGATGCAAAATCCTTAGGATGTGTGGACACGGGTGTTCCTGTGTGAGAATGGGGGGAAGCTTGTTTACATGAATTACTCTCAGAGAGAATACACATGGATTCACATTAGAGGCAGCAAGAAGATTTTCAAGGGAGAAAATTTCAGGACAGTGTACAGAATCAGAGCCAGGGGGTCATGACCTTGACTATTGATCCAGCCTCTCTAATTTCCACAGCTTGCTGAGACTTGTTCTTCCAACCTGCTGGTGTACATTAGAGCAGAAATCCATAACATGGCCATGTTCATCCAAGCACAGGAAGAAACTAAATTAAATGTTAAAAAACAATCTGAGGCTAGAGTTGGAGACAATTCATCATGATCATAGACGCCAGGCAGGTAGGATGACCAAGGATTCCTCAGCCAATAGACCCCCAAACAGAATATGGAAGGACCTCGGTGCCTCATTTGTCAGGTACTGAGCGGCGAGTCTGAAAACTAACGAAGGTCAGCTCTTTTTGCTGCAAGATATTTGTCCTTAAAATGAGATATTGCACATTTGAAAAATGTAACTGGAGTTAATTAGTAGGCAGATTTGGAGAAATGAGTAGAATCCCTAAGAAAACCATATTCAGGATAATGTCTGGTAAACTCTGCTCTCTGGGGCACCAGCAATGCCTCTGAGGAGGCCCAGGAATTTTCATCCTGCTGTAACCCAGGATTTACTTGTTAAAAATAGACGGTTATATTTATAATGTGAAAAGGAGAGTAATTCACCAGAGCTATAACCTTTATTCTCTAAGAGGTTCAGAATGACAGCATCTCGGGTTCCTTAGGATAAAGTCCCGTTAGAATCCAGAATGCCAAATTGCCAGATGTTCAGAAACATCTGGTGACTGACTTCATTTTTCACTTCTCATCTGGAAATTTCACTTCAGGTAGACACAGGCCAAGACAGCCCTTTTTAAGGATGGTTGGACACCTTGGAATCTGCCCTTTTCTATTTCTTTAGTTGATCTCATTTATATTGGATGTGGGGCCTGTGCCATTTATTTGCCATTTACTTATTGATTATCTAAAATGTTTAACCTGAAGGAGGCATCACAAACGGCAGGCTGTTCTGCTGGGAGCTGCCTCAGAGGCTGGGTTACATGCCTCGAAAAGGCACTGTACAGGTAAAATCTCATTTTAATGAATTCTATTTTACCACAGCCTGTTCAATCTAGCAAACCTCTCTCCCAGGGTGGGTGACAGCCCATGGTAACAGGGCACGGATGACCTTGTTTTATTTACTAAACAAACAAAAGTCCTATCCAACAGCTGCACATGCAAGCCCCTATTAGTGTAAGAGTCAACCTAGTTTTTTAAAAGCCTATTTTGGTTCCATATTTGTATTCTTGATTCTAACTGTGTTTCTTTATGAAGGTCTGGTTCAAGAATGGGAGGAGGATATTTTGTGGGAAGAATGTGCCTTACGAAAAAAAAATATTGCATTGCATAACGTCAAACATATATTCTACCTGGGGTCTGGAGAGAGTAGTTCCACTGGAGACTTTAGAAGTAGGATTTGGTCATTTGTTAAGTGACAAATTTGCCTAGTTGCATTACCAACTGTCTTTGTCCATCTGAGAGACTCTTATCAAATTCTTTGCTAAAATCTCTGTCTAAAGTATAACATTACTGTGATCAACCAATCTAGTTACCCTGTTCAAGAAGGAAATGATAGTATACAATGACCTCTTTTCAGTGATGTCACACTGACTTTTAGCAATCACTGCTGTTGCTTCTAAGCATTCACAAACCATCCCCTTAAGAATTTTCTATAATTTTGTTAGGAATAGAGGGCAGGCTTACTATACTTGTCTATAGTCATCATACTCTAGTCTACTGTCTCGCCCTTAAAAAACAAATTAGGAAATCTTCTTTCTTCTGGCCTATGATGACTCTCCACTTCTTCAAATGGTTTTCAAAAATAATTGCAACAGCTCAGCAATGATCACATCTGCAATTTTTTTTCAAGACTCTTGTCCATAGTTTACTCAGACCTGGTGATGTCTGACTCTCTGTTCACTTATCTTGGGTTCCACTCCTTGTTATTTTTCTTATGTCTTTCCTGAGCAAAAGATCAATGCTTTCGAAGAAAAAAAAATTGAGCAATCTAGGAAAAATTCATTAATTCACCCTTCATTTTTGTTCTACTGAAGCTGAGGACTTGTCTCACCTTTGTCCTTCATCATGCTCCACCCAAATCACTTAAAAAATAGCATTATCTCACTCTATTTCCTTTCACAGTCTCTTCATTTGAATCAAAAAGCAGTATCCTATTTCTGATTCTCACCCCCCTCTCTTCTATCTCAGGACCTTTGCTCACTCAGTTCTGCATACCATTCCCCACATGAGGAAGGATACTTTTCCCTATCCTCCTCTGCTGATTTTCCTCCCTTCTATTATGGCTCAACCCAGATATTTCCATACCTGCTTCAGAAAACTTTATCTGTCTTTGTTCTTTTGAAAATGCTCTATCCTTTATCAAAATTCTCATAGAACTTTGCCTGGATCTTTGCTTCTTGGTGGCCAACTCTTTGCTAACCCAGTTTCTTCTGTGGTTTCCCTCTTTTCTCATAAGCATGTACATTATTTGGGATCTGGGCTTGTATATTCTTAACACTTGGAACAGTGCTTTGTACATAGTAGACACCTAATAAATGTCTTTTTAACTGGGAGATGAGAGAGAGGCAAGAGAGGAGAGGGACCTATATGCCACTCTCAGCTCCAGCAGTATCTCTGATTTACAAGTACAGCAATATGGACCAACCTGGATCCCACCACTCTGAACTGCTCTTCTTGTTGGCAGATATAACCCCATCCCTCAGATCCTAAAGAATGCAAAAATTCACTAAAGCCCTTCAGATATTATTATGCCTGTAAATCTCTGCCACTAAAAGCCACTGTACCATTCGAGTAGGTCTTTAAGGTCAACAAATGGCTTTCTATACCTTTTCTTCTTTCTCTAAGAGGCAGTGCAAGGTTTTGGATAGAGATCTAGCCTTGAAAGGAAGAGGGTCTGAGTTCAGATTTGACTTCTAAAACACATGTGAACTCTGTGATCCTAGTCTTCCCTTTACTTCTCAGGATTCTAGGTCACTCTCTAAGACTCTAAATTTCAAAGACAGTGACAAAGTTTTCTTATTTGGAAGTTTTCTATAGTAACATTCTATCCCCCTTACTTGTAAATATTAAAGTATTTACATGATTGTCTCTTTAGCACTAGAAGTGATTTTAAAGATGAAAATATAATTATGGATCATTGACTGGATTTGAGGTCAGGACTTGAGTTTAAATGTTTATTCTGTGATTTACTAGCTATATCATCAAGGGCAAGTCACTTAACCTTTGTGAGTCTATTTCCTCATCTGTAAAATGGCAATAACAAAGTTAGCAAAACTTACTTGATCAAGGTTGTTCTGAGGCTCAAATATTGCAGCCTGTATCCACTTGTATCCACCATATACCTCCTGTGTATTATACATAGATGTACATGAGTATATACATGCACATATGTTTGTGTATATGTCATTAATTCTATTCCTAAATTTTAAAAAAAAAACAACACACACATATTTTGTGGGAAAGGAAGCTGAAACTGCCATTTTATTGATGTTATCAACCAGGAATTATCTGGTAGTCCAGAAGAAAATAAAAATGATATATACATTATGCAATTTTTCTTTTAAATCTTAGTTTCTGATTGAAAATAGAGAGAAGGGCTAGGTGATTGGGGTTAAGAACTAGGAAGTGTCTGAGGTCATATTTGAACCCCAGACTTCCTGTCTCCAGATCTGACTCTTTAGTTACTGAGCCACCTAGTTGTTCTCATATGATGTAGTTTTAAATATAATCTTCATTATTAACATTTTCTCCAACATTTTATTAGGTCCAGACAATCAATGATAAATCAAGTTCTGATTTGTACCATTTGCTAGTTTCTGACATGTAAATGCTCATACCAAAAATTTTAAAAACCGGCTTTTCAGAGCCTGTAGAAACCTAATCAGGCACATTCCTGTAACTCTTTGTACACCTGCAGATTCACAACAACTTTTGCATAACTTTTTATAAGTTTTATAGAGTTGTGTGGGGTTTTGATAGTTTTAGTGACTTACCTATGGTTAAAGAATGTTTTTGAGTCAGAAGCAGAGGAACTTGAACCACTTTTCCTGAATCCAAGTCTAGTCCTCTACACACTAAGACATGCTGCTTTTTTCTGCATTTCTCCTTGTATGTGAGTCTTTTAACCTATACACATATATACACTCACATATATCAACACATGCACAGATAGGGAAACTGGGGCCCTTGTTCAAAATCTCATTGTTGGAATTCAAATCCTGGCCTTCTAACTCCAGATCTAGTATTCTGCTCATTATACCATTAAAAATAAACTATGTAATAAATGTATAATATTATATTACGGACCCATAGGCAGCTAGGTACAACAGTAGACAAAGCACTGAATTTGGGTTCAGGAAAAACTGAGTTCAAATCTGGCCTTAGACACTAGCTGTGTGACACAGGGCAAGTCACTTAAGTACAGACATATTGTCTGTACCAATTTTCTCCTCTGTAAAATGGTACAACCTAATTTTGACTATATTAAATTTTAAAAGTTTTCATACAAACAAAACCAATGTAACCAAGATTAGAAAGGAAAAAACAAACGGGGGCGCGGAGGGAAGATTTTTCTAGCAAATATCTGTGATAAAGGTCTCACTTCTTAAATATATAGAGAACTAAGTCAAATTTATAATAACACAAGTCATTCTCTATTTGACAAATGGTAAAAGGATATGAATAAGCAGTTTTCACATGAAAAAATCAAAGCTATCAATAATCATAGGAAAAATGTCTAAATTTCTCTTGATTATAGAAATGCAAATTAAAACAACATTGAGGTACCACCTCACACCTATCAGATTAGCCAATATGAAGGTAAAGGAAAGTGTTGAATGTTGGATGTGGCAAAATTGGGACACGTGCATTGTTGGTGGAGTTATGAACTGATCTAGCCATTCTGGAAGACAATTTGGAACTATGCCCAAAGGGCTATAAAACAATGCATACTCTTTGATCCAGTAATACTACTGGTTCTGTATACCAAAGAGATAAAAAAAGGGGTGGGGGAAGGACCTACTTATATAAAATTATTTCTAGATGCTCTTTTTGTGGTAGCAAAGAACTGGAAATTGAAAGGATGTTCATCAATTGGGGAATGGCTGAACAAATTGTGGTATATCATTGTGATGGAATACTATTGTGCTGTAAGAAATGATGAACAGGATGATTTCAGAAAGAGCTGGAAAGACCTATATGAACTGATGCAGAGTGAAATAAGAAGAACAGGAAAACATTGTATACAGTAATAGCAATTGTGGAATGATCAATGTGATAGACTTTACTACTCTTTGCAATAAAATGATTCAGGACAATTCTGAGGGACTTATGACAAAGGATGTTCTCCATATCCAGAGAAAGAATTGTGGAGTCAGATGCAGATGAAAGCATATGATTTTTCACTTGATTATTAGGTTTTTGCTTTGAGGTTTTGGTTTCATATGATTATTTACTTATAAAAATGAATCATATGAAAAAATTTTCATGATAATGCCTATATAACTCAGATTAAATTGCTTATCAGCTCTGAGAGTAGGGAGGGAAATGAAGAAGGGGGGTAACTGGGATGGTATAACTTTGGAAAAATTATATTGAAATTTGTTATTACATGTCATTAGTTTACAAAATTAACCAATTAACCAATCCCTCCCCCAATAATTTTTTGTCTGTATACTCTATTGTCATAGATTTCATTGAAATGTAATTTGAATTTAGCTAGAGAAATTTGGTGTCAATATCTATTAACACGTTAAAATAGTATTTTAACTGTACCAACACACCCACATAATTTGTCCAATTCTTTGAATAATAACAACATTCTTTAGCAAGATGATGAAATGAGGTGTTTAGTTGTTTCCGTGAGCATCAGCTGGATTGAATCTTGTGGTTAGGTTTTACTCAGTAGAAGACATTTAAAAAGCGGAAACTTGATCTGAAAATGAATGTTTCCCAGTAACTTTAATCACTAGGTTACAGCAGATTATTTGTGTGTCATAAATTCATGCTGCTTTCTTTCATTAGTCTGATTGCTCATTTGATGGAATGTAATCAAGCATAATAGAGTATGACAGGCCATTAAAAATATATCCCAACTAAAATGTAAAGGGTATGGAGAGAGACATAAATGGTGTAAAGTAAATAAGTAGCTGGTACATCTGTTAAGTAGGAAACAAACCTCTCTTCTGAAATTAAATTTATCTGTTGAGAGGCAGTATGAAGTGGTTACTGAGTCTGGGGTGGAGGATGGGGCAAGGGTTATAAAAAAGGGTTATAGCACTTATCCTAGATTTGCCTTTTATGTGTTTTATGGATAAAAATAACATTTGTCTTTACTTTTTTCCTTTAGGAAGTAGAGTTAGTAAGGATACTTCTTCTACTTGCTGTCTTGGAAAGAAAATCCGGTTTGCAATTTCAGGTATGTCAGTAAAAGTTTCATTCCATTCTTAGCTTATAAGCTAAGGTAAGAAATATTTTAAGGAAAGGAAAAGAAAGAGAAAAGGAAAGGAAGGAAATGAGAAAAGGAAAGGAAAAGAAAGGAAAAAGGAAAGGGAAGGGAAGGGAAGGGAAGGGAAGGGAAGGGAAGGAAAGGAAAGTTTATATGGGGCAAGTGGGATTCTGAATATGAACCATTTCTCAAAGGTACATAGAGCACAGAAAATAGTCATTTGCACCCATTGGTCTTGAGAGAAATTTCTTATGTTTTAAACATGGGCCAGAGACCCCCTAATTTGCTAGTGTATTAATGACCAAGTGAGTCTTCTAAAGTAGGGCAGACTCTTTTTGACTGTTTGCTTGTCTTTGTATAAGGAATGGGATATAGGAGAAACAAAATAAAGAGGTTAGACCCACCTGCTCACTTATACTAGAATAGAGGTTTATTCTGACAAAGGCATTACTCCTGTCAAGAAATCAAAATAGTGAGTCCTTTTCCCTATGGCCATCCCTCATGATTCAAAGCCTCCAGGTTTCTAAGAGCTGCTCTGAACACTTAAATTAGGGCAGATTGGTCTAGAAATAGCTGTGGTTTCTCCCATTCTAGAATATTTAGTGTTTTTAAATATGTAAAATTAATTACACTGGATTTCCAAACAACCTCAATTATATTGACATCCAATTATTTTTAAGTTTCTAGCCTCCAGGTAAAGAACACTTAGTGTAAAGCTACTTTGGTTTGCTACATTGGACCTAGCACTAAATGTAGTGTGTCAATAAATATATTTTTCATATTTTAAGGTGACCTTCTGTTGATGTGATTCTAAAATTGGCCTTCTTTTTAAAAGTTTATCAGTGGTTGGGTCTCTGGAGGTCCTTGCAAATGAATCAGATTCCTAGCCTCCTTACTATCACTTCAGGATAGATGTGGAGAAGTGATAGTTTTTCCCTCAAAAAATGTTTGTAGTGATAATCAATAGCTATACTTTTCTATTTGCTTTATTAATAAAGATTTCATAATTTTAAATTTGTTTTAATTTTTTTCAAACCTTTTGACCTGGCAAATGTAAATCACTTTACCTCTCTGGCCCCAGTCTTCTCATCTATGAAATGGTGAGATTATGCCCATAGATGTTATCTCCAGAGTTCTGTTATTAGTGATTATGGAATAGTATTTAGACTTGTACTAATGCTACAGAATCACAGAATATTAAAGTCAGAAATGTCAGAAAACATCTATTTGATCTTATTTTACATAGGAGGAAATGGAGTTCTAATAAAGAAAAGTGATTTGCCCAGGGTCACACACTGAGTGGCTAATATCAAAGAACTAGAATTCAGTTCTCTTTACACCAATGCTTTTTAAAATTAATTAATTAATTAAGAAAGTTTTCCATGGTTACATGCTTTATGTTCTTTCCCTCCTTTCTTCCCTCCCCCCTCCTTGAGTTGATGAGCAATTCCACTGGGTTATACATGTATCTTTGTTCAAAACCCATTTCCATATTATTCATATTTGCAATAGAATCATCATTTAAAGTCAAAATTCCTGATCCTATCCCCATGGAACCACATGATCAATCATATGTTTTTCTTCTGTGTTTCTACTTCCACAGTTCTTTCTCTGGATGTGGATAGTGTTCTTTCTCGTAAGTCCCTCTGGATTGTCCTAGATCATTGCATTGCTGCTGAGAGAAGTCCATTACATTCGATTTTACCACAGTGTATCAGTCTGTGTACAATGTTCTTCTCATTCTGTTCCTCATTCTACATCAATTCCTGGAGGTCATTCCAGTTCACATGGAATTCTTCCAGTTTATTATTCCTTTCAGCACAAAACTATTCCATCATCATCAGATACCACAATTTGTTCAACCATTCCTCAATCAATGAAAATACCCTTATTTTCCAATTTTTTTGCTTCTACAAAGATTTTGATACAGGTATTTTTGTACAGGTATAAATATTTTTGTATAGGTGGTTTTCCCTACTGTCACTCTGGGTACAGACCCAGCATCATTATGGCTGGGTCAGAGAGCATGAAGTCTTTTAAAGCCCTTTGGGAATAATTCCAAATTGCCTTCCAGAATGGTTGGATCAAGTCACAACTCCACCAGCAATGCGTTAGTGTCCCAATTTTGCCACATCTCCTCCAACATTTATTATTTTCCTTTATTGTCATATTGGCCCATCTACTAGGTGTAAGATATACCACAGTGCTTTTCTTTCTTTTCTTTTGTAACGTAAAAATGGCTATGCATTTTGAATATTTCTATTGTATTTCTTCCCTATAAAATGAATTATTTTTCGATAGAACCATTTCAGGAAAACTTTAACTTTTAGTATAAAATGTTTTCTTTCCTTTGGATGGCTTGTCTGTGAACTGGCTAATGCTAATGAGGAGGCAAAAACACGTTAAAATTGGAGAATCATGAAAAATAAAATGAGCTGAGAATGAGTCAAAAATGTTGGCAAGATGCAAATTATAAGTAAGAAAGAATATTTTTTTTACTTGATTTGTGATTACATCAGTGTAGGGAGTTTCCCTGTGAAATATTCCCTTTACTACAATAGATTGGTACCTGCCTGCAGATACTAAGAGACTGTGATCTGAGCCAATCACATACTATGTATCAATGGCAAAACTCCAATCCATGTCTTCCTAACTACAAAGAACACTAATTGTCTATTCTGTCATGGTACCTATAGAGGTTTAAAAAATTGAGATCAATGTTTTCCAAATATATGGTGTGTTTGGGCTTTTATACTAATAGTTAGTCACTGACAAATCAGTCCAACCCAATGCTCTCTTTATATTGATGCAATAGTCAAATGTTACTTTCCTCTTCCAAATTTTCTTGGGAACTAGCATTCAGCTATAAGAAATATTACTTAACATTTTTGAATGAATGATCCTGTGGACTGTGTGCCTAGGAAAAAGCAAGTAAACAGATATAGATACTTTGGACAGTGGTTATGGTCACTAATCAAAGGTCAATCCTCACATGGACTATTTGTTCTCAAGTGACCTTTTTAGTACCCTCTAACCCAATACACATATCACCCAATAAGATCACCTTTGAAAACTAAGGACCAAAAAATAAGTCCCACAGGAAATACATGGACCTGATCTGCATGGCATGATTATAATGATATTGACCATTTTCAAATCAATTAGGGATTTTCAGTCATCATAACGGCTGATTGCCATTAATGGCCAAGCAGTCAAAGGGATTGATGTTATTTCAGCTGCCTTAACAACTGAATTGGATTGACCATGAATGAGTCCATAGATAGTTCATTGTTTGGCTGATAAAACCAAATCAACTGGAAAACTGTGATTCCAGTATGGTCTTATAGCCTAGACCAGTCTGTGGAAGTACCAAGGATTATCACCAGGCCTATGAAAGAGAGAATGATTTCTATTAGACAAAATGGTATAAATTTGATGGCTTATATGGTCAGAATTGACAGCCATAATGCAAATTTTAAAAAGAATGACAATCCAGATGATTCCTGATGCTTGAAAAATTAAACCTCATATTTCATATTTAAAGGACAAGCCACTTTAGTAATGTGGGTATTCCTATATACCCAAATTAAAACCCTTACTTTAATTGATTTTATTCATGAAATACTGTGAATGAAAAAATCCTTAGTGACCAAGCATTCTAGCTAGCAAACTCTTGCCATTTAGATAAACTGACTTTCACTTCAAAGACCTTTTATCTATTACTAAACTCATACTTAAATTCTTCCAGGGTTAGTAGGACAGATTAGTGCTTGGGTTCCACTAGAACCCAGTCCTACCAAGAATGCAGGCTAGTTTCATGCCACAATGGAACAATGGAGTGGAATGTTGTTGGAGAAAAAGTTACAGCAATTAAAAATATATTAAAAATGGCTCTCAAAAGACAGGTTGCTAAGAAAATATTACCAATATCCTAACACTGTAAATGAGTATGTTTTCAGGGTTAGAATCCCTGAGGCCTTTGTTGGGCATGGTTTTGTGATCCTGCATACATCCTTTCTTACAAGGAGACCTGGATTTCATTTTTCTTTTAAAAAGAGCAACCTGAAATGATTTTCCAGATATTAACATTCACATTCCTAACACTATATCAGCTCTACTTTCTTTTTCTTTTATGCTTTTTACATTATTTGGGGAATCATAGTTCTTCACATTCTTTATGAAAACCTATAATCATGTCAAAAATCATGGAATTGTTGGAAGGAACTTTAAAAGTCACCTAATTCAACCCTACCTAAAGCATAAATCTACTCCATAATAGTTTCTGCAAATGATTATCTAGCATCCAGTTAAACACTTCCAGTGACAGGGAGTTCACTATTTTCTGAGGCAGCCTAGCTCTGTTATGGAAGAGTTTTAATCAGGAAATTCCAAATATATTCAAAATTGAGGCTCAGAAAGAAAGAATAACATACCTAAAAGGTACATAGCATTTAAGTGACTTTATTTTAGACTCTGTGGTTGTACTTGGGATAGTCTCATCTTCATAATAGGCATTCAGATATGTGCTGAATGAATGAATAAGGCCCCTATCAGCCTTGATAAAAGATGAAAGTAAAACATCCACATTGCTATGTGTTGTCTGTCTAATCAACAAAAAATGCAGATTGATTCCTAGTTGTTAGTCTTGTCTCAGTTCTCAAGTTATATTATATCTATTCATCTGTTTAAATTGTGTATCTCCCAATTGAATGCAATCCCTTTGGGGACTATATTTCATTTTTTTTGTATCCTTAGAGCCAAAAGTAATGCCTGGAATATAGTTGATGTTTAATAAATGCTTATTGAATGAATGGAAAAATGGATGGATGCTGATTTCAAATATATTTAGCTACAACAAGGGATGAATAAGAGAAAAGTATAGACTTTCAAAAGATATCTTAAAGGACTTGTATAGTCTTATAAAATAGAGTTATCCTTTTTTGTTCTTTCTACTTATCTAGCATTTAGCTATCTTTTTCTAGGTTCATGTCTTGTTTTCACCTCAATTGTATTAGAGGTGGAAATAGTTCTTTGATTTTGATCATTGTATAGTACAATGTCTTACATTTATAAATGCTCCTATTTCAGTAGCTTGAAGGTTCTTTATTTTCATTCAGTAGAAGGAATCATGTATATCACAAGCCCCCACTTTAATAATTGTTTCCTGAATTTCTGGGGCCAAAATAAAACAAAGCAAAATAATAATTTGGTAAGCCAATATTTAGTCTTAAGTTTCATAAAACTTAACTGGTTGGATCTAAGATGACTGTGCTCATCACCTTATTCAAAGCTTTTCTTGCTTGTTGGGTAACTATGATAAAAGTTCTTTTGGAGTGGTTTTCTGGTGGCTGTTGTTAATCTCATGCCATAATGAGTTATCTGAATAGGAATTTAATGGAGTGGTAGATACTTTTATTCATTCATTTATTCCTTTCTTCAACAAGCATCTGTTAAGTGTTTCCTATGTGCAAGGCACCATGCTAAGAGCTAAGGATAAAAAGATAAAAAAAATTGTTTTCTTTCAACTAGATTACCTTCTACTGTGGGGGAATAATGTGTACATAGGTAAGCAAATATAATAAAAATAATCCCAGGGAGTAGTTTGGATACCAGCAACTAGAAGATCTGTATAAGGCTTATGAAGAATGTGGTAGCACTTGGTCCCCATAACCCCCAGGTTAAGAACCCTTTGTAATCAAGGCAAACTATTCCACTTTGGATAATTCCATTACTTAGTAATAGTTCTCCTTTTCTTGCATTGAGAAAAAATCTGTTTTCTTCCACTTGTACATTAATTCTTTACTGTAGAACCAATAAGAAATGACTAATCTTTTTTTATTTTAATAAATGTTCACAGAAATTTTCCAAAGTTATAGGAACCAAATTGTCTCCCTTCTATCTTCCCTCCCACCTCGTATGCCTGACAAGCAATTCAGTTTGGGTTATACAGGTATTAACATGCAAAACATATTTCCATATTTTTCATTTTTTTAAGTGAATAATCTTATAAAACTAAAACCCCTAAACATATACCCAAATAAACAAATGATAAATCACATATTTTCATCTGAATTTCTGCTCCAACAGTTCTTTCTCTCAAGGTGGAGAGCATTCTTAGAAAAGACTAATCTTATTCAAATATTTGGAGATAATGATTATGTCACTCCTACATCCTGTCTTCTTCAAGTTGACTTTGCCCATTACTTCAAGCTGATGAAGCTCACTGAGATGGTAACCAAGACACCCTTATCAACCTTTCTCTAGATATTCTCTAATCTATCTACATCCTTCCCAAAATATCCTCAAAACTGAACATAGCAGTATAAATGTGGGTTGACCAGGGCAGAATAGAATGAGGCTACTGCCTTTCTACTCCTGGATACTAAGGCTCTCTTAATGTAGCCCAGTGATTCCCAAAGTGGGCGCCACTGCCCCCTGGTGGGTGCTGCAGTGATCCAGGGAAGCAGTGATGGCCACAGCTGCATTTAGGGATGGTGAATAACTGTAAAGGGGCAGAGATAGTATGTGACAGGGGGTGCTAAGTAATATTTTTTTTTCTGGAAAGGGGGCAGTAGGCCAAAAAAGTTTGGGAACCACTGATGTAGCCTAATATCACATTAGCTTTCTTGGCAGTTGTATTTACATGGTTGACTTATAGAAATTTGCAATTCATTAACCCTTCCCAGATCTTATTTCCCTTCACCTATGGTGAGGAAATATCAAAAGATAAAATAAATGTATATATAAGGGCTTTGTACCTGGTAAATGCAATATAATTCAGCAAGCATCTTTTTTAAAACACTTACTATGTGCAAGGCACCATGTTGGGTATAAAGATAAAATGAAAGAAAATAGATGCTCTCTTTGAATACTTGCATTCTCCTAAGGGCTGGGGAGGGGAAGAGAATGCAACATGCACAGGTGCATACAAAGTACTTGGATTAAGGAGGTATAGAAAAAAAAGAAAAAACTAAGGGAAGGCTTTCTGAAAGAGGCAGCCCTTGAGCTGATCTCTGAAAGAAGCTGAGAATACTAAGAGACAAAAATGAGGTTAAAAGGATGAGGTATACTAGTACATGTTTAACAATCAGCTCTTAGTAGAGGAAATATGATGTACACATGGTGTACTTTTAAGTTTTATCTACGCTATTAAGATTTTCTTGATCACTTTGTTAAATCTGGGCAATCAGCAAAACAATGTCAATTTGGAGCTTTTGCCAATTTCCAAGACGTAAAAGCTGATAATGAAAATTTAATAAATTTTCTCTTAAGAACCAGTAGAGGCTGATTTTAGCATACCTTTGACTTCAGTAATGAGGAACAGTCTGGGCAAGGGCACAGGCACAAAAAAATCCAGTGAAAGGTAAGGGAATAGTGAATCTAGGCACCAAGGTGGTACAGTGGAGAGAACATTAGGTTTAGGGTCAGGAAGACCTGAAATTAAATCTGTCCTCTAATACCAACAGTGTAACCTTGGGCAAGTGACTTAACCTGTCTGCTTCAATTTTTCTCATTTGTAAAATAGGGTTAATAATAACACATACTTCCTAGAGTTCTTGTGAGGATCAACTGAGATAAAATAAAGGGCTTTTCAAACCATAAAGTATTAAATAAATTCTACTATTATGGGCAGGCATCTTGGCTAAGTCACAGAATATGAAGGTAAATAATGGGAAATTAGACATATAGGCTAAGACAAGATTGCTGAGGTCTTTAAATGCCAAGATGTGGTACATGAATTTTATTCTAGAGGTAATAGAGTCAGCAAAGATTCTTGAGAACTAGAATAACATAGCCAGACCTGGTGACTGCGGAGGATGGATTAGAGAGTGGATTAGAGATACTGGACTGTGGAGTGACTATAAACAAGGGAACTAATTTGGAAGCTATTGCAAAAGTCCAGCTAAGTTGTGACGAGGGTCAAAAGCATGGTGATAACCAAATGATTGGAAAAAACACTGGAAAAAATGAATGGTATTATTATCTTCTTCCTTTATCTCCATGTGATCCATCCATCCATAGCTGTTCTCATAGTCACCAATATAAACAATCCCATGCCTAGGATCAAACTGTATGATTTAATAACAAATTTTGAGCTAGGGTGTACCTTATTATTCACCTACTCCATCTCCCTAACTTTGAAAAAGATAAAACCGAGACTTAATGACTGGACCAATATCATATAGATAGCAAGTGGCAGAATTCAAACCCACATCCTCTGGTGTCTTGTTCCATTATACCATACTGTCTTTTTTATTTCTGAATACCAAGGAAGAAAAAAAGAGAGATCAGTAAAAAAAAATAAAGAAGGAAAAGCCGAAAAGTTTTTTTCTTGCATGAATTTTTGTATGGTACAGCAGGAAGTGGTGTAAATGTGGAATAAAGTGGAATAGACAGGAGATAAAACTATAATCTGGTATACATGTTTATGTTGGGTTAGTATGAGGATACCAGTTAAGTGACCAACTTCTTCTAGGTATTCAATGATAATACAAACTATCACTGAAACTCTTGAATGAGTTGAACATTTCGTAGAGGTTTTCTAAATGCCCATATTAAATAGCCAGCTTTAATGACAGAAGGAATATGATGTAATAGATGGTTTTCTAGCATTGGTACTAATAAACATAGATCCTAGTTCTAGCTCTGCCCTGAACTAGCTATGCGACTTTGAACAACTTATTTAAATTTTTTAGCCTTCATTTTTGTTATCTACAGAATGAATATTGAACAAGACTATATCTTTCCTTTATAATATTCTGGGATAATTAAACTAATTACTTCTTTTTTCTTAACAGGTGATCATTTGTATATTAATTAAAAAACTGAAGACAATGTTTCTTAGCAAAGAATTCCTGTATGAGGATTAAAACAAATGTTTGCAAAGTGAAAAGTTCAGTTTAACCCTTTATTTGGCTTTTAAAAACTGTACCTATAATGTCATTGACATATACAACTACCAGGTGAGGAAATTCTCATCTGATGCTATTGTTATTGTTGAGTCACTTCAGTTGTGTCTGCCTCTTTATGGGTTTTGTTGGCAAATAGTGTTATGGTTTGCTATTTCCTTCCTCAACTCGTTTTACAGAAAAGGAAAGGGAGGCAAGCAAAGTAAAGTGACTTGCCCAGGAACACATAGCTAATAAGTGCCTGAGATTGCCTTTGAAATTGGTTCTTCCAGACTCCAACTTCAGCACTCCATCTACCATACCCTCTGCCTGCTGTCAGTTCTGGTCAGCATCTCTTTTGCCTCTTAGAGAATTGAATAGGGTAGTGAGAAGTGAAAAAGACTTGCCAAGATCATACAGACAATATTTGGCTTCATGCTTTTTGAATTTCAACTCTTTCTAAAACTGGGATTTTCTATATCATTAGAATATATAGATAAAGTCTGCTTTTATTGTGGGACTTACAGACCATGAAGGCTAGAAGGGAATTTAGATACCATGGAGATGAATTTCTTTATTTTACAAGAAAGATTATTGTATCTTATAGATAATGTGACTAGGGCAAAGTCACTCATCTTGTAAATAGGAGAGCTGAGACCTGAACCCAAACCTCCTTACTGCACACTCACAGCCCTTTCTAATACATCACATTTTATCATGGTTTCTTGGTCCAGGAAAAAAGAGGGCTAGCTAATACATAGTCTGAATTTGAATGTGACCACAAAATGTGAACACAAACATATACAATGTATCTAAAATACAATAAAATCTTATGCCATTATATTAATTAATTAGTATATTTTTTGATAAATTATATTGCTATTTGCTTGCATTGACTTTTAAATAATTTGCCTTGGAGATTACTTTTGTTGTACAGAGATTTTGGCTATAATGGGATTTCTTTAATGATCATTTCACAGTCACAGAATCTAAGAACTGAAAGGGATCTCAGCAGCCATCTAGTCTATAACATCCTTGACAATTGGTCATCCAGTTTGGGCTTGAAGAGTTCAGGTGATGACAAATTCACTACTTCAATTCTATTTTTGTACTGCCCTTAACATTAGGATGACTTTTCTTTCATTGAACTTAAATCTGCTCTTCTGTACCTTCTACCTAATACTGCTTGTTCTATCCTTTGGGATCAAGCAGAACAAATCTAATCTTTCTTCTATATAACAACCTGTCAGATATTTGAAGGCAATCGTTATACCCCACCTTGGTTTTCTTGAGCTTAAACATCCCCAAATCCTTTGAATGATTCTCATAAATGAGCTTCATCGTCCAATCTATTCATCATGCTAGTCACTTTCTTTTGATTGTCAGTATTCTTAAAAAGTGGTACTTGGAATGGAACAAAATATTCCAGATGTGTCCTGATCAGGGCAGAATCTCTCTTGCCCTATAACACTGTCCTTCTATTAATTTGATAAAAGAACACAATAATACATCGAGTCACCATACATAGAGTTGACTTATACAGGCTGAGAGTTCCCTAAAATTTTTAGGTCTTTTTCATACAAACTGTTTCCTTGCTATTATCTCTGTGGTTGAGATACAGTCCAGTGTAGTGTCTTCAGTAATAACTTGGAACAATTGTACCCAACTCAGATAGAAAGAGGGGGGTCATTAAACTATAAAAAAGGGTCCCTGTGGGCCACAGATTGACTTAGAAAACCATATTGCTATTATCCATGTTGTATTGTTATTTACTTTGTTGAATATTTTTCAGTTAACATTAATCTGTTTTAGACTGTATTTGGGAGGGTGGTAGACCTACAAGCTAATGTTTGACACCTCTGGCTTCGGAGACAAAGTACCTGACGCCAAATTTGCCTCTGTCACTTACTCTTTGTATGAGCTTGGCCAAAATATTTTAATCTCTCTGAGCCTGTTTCCCCATCTGCAAAACAAGAGAGTTAAAAATAAATTATCTGGAAAGTTTCATTCAGTTCTAAATATGCCGTATTATTTTTGTGTAGCTAATCTTGTTAAACCTGAGTAAAGAAGTTTATATTTATTCCTATTAAATTGTATCTTTCTAGAAGAAACTTGGGGATCCATACTCTGGCATCTGATATAGTAAATATTCCTCCCAGGATAGGCTCCTCTGTAAATGTCACAAATATGTCACTTATATTTTTATCTTACTCATTGATAAAAATTTGAATAATATGGAGTCAAGGACATCTCTGGGATCCTCTAATATAGTAATGTCAGACTCAAATAGAAATAGGGGCCACTAGCCCATACATAAACATTCTTGAATACTGCATATGGACAGTTTTAAAATATAATATTATATGTTTTGTTATAGTTTTATTTATTTTGTTGTATATTTATCAATTACACTGTAATTTGGTTTGGACACACTTGGGCATCCTGTGGGACTCCTAAAGGCTAAGAGCCATGAGTTTGACACCTCTCCTCTAATAGACCTTTTCCCTCCAAGGTTAACATGAACACTTTTATATTTATTCTTAATTTCACTTAAAAGTACCATCATCTAGCCCACATTTCTTCACTCTGTCTGCAAGGATATCATGGAAGACTTTGTTAAATGTTTTGTTTAAATCCAATTTTGTGTTACTCTTTAGCGTTACCACAAGATACCAGACTACTCATTCCATTTGAAAAGTTATGAGGCTAGATTGGAATTGAGATCCTTATTGAAACCATGCTGGTTTTTAGAGATCCCTAGGTTTCCTTCTAGACACTCATAAAACATTCTTTTAATAACACATTCTGGAATTTTGCCAGGAAATAAAGTTGACCTTGCAGGCCGAGTATTTGGAGGCTCTATTCTCTTTCTAAAAAAAAAATTAAATTAAAAGAACAATATGTTTCTAATATTATAGCATCTCTTTATTTTTGTTGTATTTGACACGTATAAGTTAAAGCTGAAATTTGCACATGACTTCAAACTAAGAAATCACTGAGCTAAAACTAGATCTGAGTCATTTATGATTGAATTATTATTGATATTTAGCTACTAAGTGAGGTAAATGTGAGTATCGCTCATTTATTAGTCCCATTAACACGCCTTTGTTGTTTTCAATAAAGGCATCGAGGGTGAAGGAGGGCCTAACATGCTCCTGACTACAGTGTTCCTGATAAAAGAAAGACAAATTAAAAGTAAGAGGTGACAGGGAATAGAAGAGCTGCCTCTCGTTGGCATTAATAATGCTGCAAGGTGGATGAGCCCATTAGGTCTGAAGGCAAGTGGAAAAGGAGTTATGCTGAATGAATGCCTAAATAGCCTATTTTTCTGCCTTCTGTAGGCTTTGAAGTCTCAGGTGGCTGTGAATACTTAAGTATCAAGCACCTTAGCTGAGACTTTCTCATTTCGTATAATTTTGTTCATGCCTTACATATAGACTATCCCTTTTAATTATTTACTCCATTTCCTTTATCCATGAAAACTCATTTCTGTTTTAGTCAGGTCATTCTCCTTCTTGTCCCCACAGTACACCATGGCTATGCCCCTCTTTCCCAATTTATTGCAATTGCCCTGGGACTTATCATAGTCTCTGCAGAAGAATTAGACCAGCCAGCGGTGCTAAAAGTGATATGCCTTTATTGGTCACACAAAGGAAGCCTGGAAATTTAAAGAGGGGATAGAAAGACAGAGAGGGAGTTAGAAGGATACGATGAAGACAGCAACCTACTCCCATAAAATAAAGTAACAGTGAATACTGCCAAAGCAAATTGGTGAAGGGGGAGGGAAGGAAGCAATACCTGGACCATGAGCATGATCATATTCAGATCAAAGACTAGAAAGAGTTCATAATGATTTTGTTAGAGTAGAAATGCTTAATCTTTTTTTTTTGCATCATGAATTACTTCTCAGAATACAGTTTTAAGCATGCAAAATAAAATATATAAGATTATAAATGTTACCAATTAAATTGAAATAGCTATCAAAATATTAGAAAAGTGTTCATGGACTCCAGAACCACTGGCCTCTAACCTTGACCCATTGAGGCTATAATGAGCTCTGTCGCCTCTCCCATATCAGTGGTTTGAATACTTGGGTTTATCCTCACTTCATGCATCAGTAAAATTCAGTGAAACAGATAGCCACTAGGGGTTTTTTTATGGATAAGGGGAAGCAGCTGATTCTTATTGGTATCCTAGCTCTTGGATATTTGAGAGTTTACATGGGAAAAAGGAATTTCTATTGTGAAAGGCTTCAGGCATAAAGTTTCCTGGAAAAAAAGAGATGTGCCAGATAAGAGAAGATAGTTGTAGAGTAGGGGTTCTTTACCTGGGATCCACAAATAGTTTTCAAGAGGTCTTTGAGCATAGATGGGAAAAAATCATTTCTATTTTCACTAACTTCTAATTGACATTCAGAATTTATTTCCTTTAATTATTTGAAAACATTTTTCTGAGAAGGAATCCACTGGATTCATTAGACTGCCAAAAGAGTCCATGACATAAAATGGGTTAAATATGCTTAGCCAAAGTAAAGTACCAAAAGGTTGAGCCCAGAAAACATTTTATGCATTTATTCTATCTCCTTATCACCTCAAATAATTGCTGCCCTTTTTGCTTTGACACTCAAATCCTACCTATCCTTCAATGATGATGATGATGAGAAGGAATAACAATAGTTCAAGTTTTAATATTCCCATTTTGCAGATGAGATCATTGAGGTCTAGGGAAGTTAAATGGCTTAAAGAATCCTAGATCCACCAGATTTAGGGCTGGAAGGATCTTAGACATCACATCAACTAGTGCAGCTCAAAAGTTAGTATGTGGTCAAGGAATAAAATATTGATCTCTTGACTCCAAATCCACAGTTCTTTTAATGGCATCTACCCTCAAAGTCAACCTTTTCTGTCAAGCCCTCACTGGTGAAAATTATAGAATGTTGGAGCTATTAAGGGACTTTAATGGCAGTTTCAATGCCAACTTCTTTATTTTACAGATAAGGACACTAAGGCCCAGATTTAAAAAATTACTTTGCACTAGTTTAAATGACGCCTTGTAAAATCTTCATTGCACAAAAAGTCTCAGAGATTCATAGAGAAAAAGGTGAAATCAAGGTCAGGTAGATAATAAGTGGCAGAACTGGGCATTGTACCCAATTATTTTGACCTCAAGTCCAATATTCTTTATATGATACCATACTTCCAAAGTGGAATTTAAGGTCCCTGAAGACATGGATGGCACTATGCACACCCCCCTTGAACATGAGGCATTTAAGAAATGCTTGTCAGATTGGACTGGATGCTTCCCAAGGTCCCATATGGCAGCCTTCATCGATCTTTCCCTTCTCCGACCTGGAGCATTTCTTGCAGCAGTTAGGCATTGAGGCATTTAATTAATGATACTCTCTTCTATTATTCTCAAACTGAAGTCTGTATGCTCTTTTTGGATGATGACTCCATGAAAATGAAATAATTATGAGATAAACATAATACAGCATTTAAGCAAGGGCCAATGTATTTGTATAAATAGGCAGTACCGGGGGGGACTTGGGAGCATGTTGCCCTAGGGAGAGGAGAATACAGGGCCATGCCAGCTCCAAATATTAAATTGTCATTGTTAGCATTTTACACCATGGAACTGGCGAACACTAAAAATCAGGGTTTGATTTATTTTTTGGTGATTGTCTACTAGACTTAAGAAAGTGATCGAGAAAATGTTAATAGTGATGATTAAACATAAAATGTGTCATGAATTTTGGAGTGCTGGTGGTTAAACATTTTGGAGGGGCAGAGGAGAAAAGCTTGAAACACCATAAAGTCACTGAGTACCTGGATGCAAAGAATGCTAGAAAGACATGGAAAAGGGTTCCAGAGAAAGTTCTCTATCTACACCAAAATTTTGCCAAAAAGTGGCTCTGATTTAGATATTTTAAACCATAAATTCAATAGGCACCTTAAATACAATATGTCTAAAACTGAACTCATTCTTTCCTCCAAATCTACTCTCTTCCAAATTTCCTAATTTCTTTTAAGGACACCACTATCCTTCTAGTTCTGCCATTTCATAAGTTTGGAATCACCTTCGACTCCTCATCCTCCTTTAGTCAATGAGTTGCCAATTCTTTTCCATTATACTTCCACATTTCTCATATCCTTCCCTTTTCTGCATTCACACAACCATTACCCCAGTTCAGACCCTCATCACCTTTAACGTAGACTACTATAATAGCCTCTTAATTGGTCTCCCTGCCTGAAGATCACAGGACTGTAAAACAGCTAAAGTTAAGCTGCCTCATTAAAACCAGAGTCCTACCTGCTTCTGCCTCCATCTCTCTTTACATTTGATCTTTGTTCACAAGCAGAATGAATAATGAAAGGCTACTTTTAGTGCATCAGCAACATTAGAAATGCTGTCTCTTCCCCAAGTGCCTTAGTCAGAATGCAGCTCTAGACTTGAGCAGAGAAGTATGAAGATTCAACCAGTAAAATGGCTCACCATCTCCCTTCTCCCAGCAGTGCCAGCTTCCCGTTTGCATTAATGTGGATTTCATCAATATTTCAAGGCCAGGTATTTTCTGTTACCAAGCTCGTTTAATAAATATTTTTGATATGTTCTATGAGTGTAGAATCTGAAAGCAACTCCTTCAAAACAGGTTTGAGTATACAATAATAATTTTAAAAAAACGCAACGCAATGGTTAGTAGGATTATAGAGCTAGATTTAGAATTAGAAGCACATCTAGTCCAATCTCCTTATTAAATAGCTGAGAAATCTGAGGTCCAGAGTGGTTAAGTGATATATCTGAGATCAGAAAGGAACTAAATGCTGGAGGCAGGATTCAAACACAAATCCTGTGATTTTAAAATCTGAAATCCAGGACAACTCTTTTTCTTATAACTTCCAGAAGCTCTTAGCTGATAAACATTTAGACATGAGCTAAGCCAACTATGGGACCATTGCTGAAAAGAGCTGGTTTCAGAAGACCAATGATGAAATTGTCTGTCCCCTAAAAGAAAGAGACTTTTAAAAATTAAGCTGCCCTTTGCTTTGTTTTGTTTCTAAATAAAATTTCTTTGGGGAACAAGGAAGTAAAACTTACTATAGCTCTACTATTCTGATGGGAAAACTTTTAAAAATGGAATGGTCTCAAAGAGCAGAATGAAACATATTTTTTGGATATGTCCAATAAAGGGATTTGTTTTGCTTGATTATGCATATTTGTTGTCAGGGTTTCCTTTTTCTTTTCAATGGGTGTAGAGGAATAGAAGGTAGGATAAGAGAAAATACATTTTTGTTAATTAAAAAAAACTAGCTTTTGTGACTTCCCAAGGTTCACCCGAGTCTGGAGGAGATCTCAGTGCACAGATATAGACTTTCCAGGCTTAGCTCAGTCTTGATTCAAGATCTCTACACTCCAGAAACACATGAAGTCATCTTGAGGTACAAGAGGCTTGTTTTGGGACCCTGTTACTGCAATGCATTTGAAAGCAAACTAGGGAAACAATTTTCCTTCTGACAGAAAAACCTAAGACAATCTAGTAGCCCTGAAGATAAACCTTTCATGGATGCTCCTTCAGAATCAGCTTCTCTCTAAATTGCTTCCCTGTGTGTCATGAGCAAAGGATATCAACGTTTCATTTGCTGATTTGACCAATGGCCTTGGGGGGAATTAGAAAGAACAGGGAATTCAGTGATGTGATTTGTCATCTGGGGAAAGTACCAAATAAGGAGTTACTGATTACTGGCTTGATCAGCAGAGAGAAATAAAAATACTTTCAGGAAATAATATAGAAGGTATAAGAAACATAGCGGCTCTAATTTGAGGGACTCCTGTCTCTGTGAGAGACAATGCCTCAGATTTGAAACTGCTGCACTGAATATGATTGGAAATGTTGACGTTTTCATATTTTTAATCTGACAAAATCCCAAAATCTAAGAGTTGTGGAAAAGATGTGTGAATTTTCTTTTGGCTTACATCAGATAGCCCTGCAAGTGTCCTATATGACATGGAATCAGAACCTGCCCTTCTGGGTTCTATGGTTCATGAGTTTGAAGGTTCTCTCCAAACCCAGGAAAGCACTAGCTGTGTGTTGTTTCCAATGAGGAAGCAATCTCTTTCCTCTTCCTTCTCCAAGGCTTCTTACTTGGGCAAAAATAGGACTTTCTAATCTCTTTTTTTGCATCATGGACCTCTTTGACAGTCTGGTAAAACTTATGGACCCTTCCTCAGAAAAATGTTTTTAAATGCATAAAATACAGAAAATTACAAAGAAAATATATAATAATAAAATGTAGTTATCAAAATCATAAAAAATTATGGATTTCATGTTAAGAATAGCCTAACAGCTGGGTACCACAGTGGATAGAGTGTCAGGTCTAGAATTGGGAGTTCTGGGTTCAAATATGACCTCATTCTTCTTAGCTGTGTGACCCTGGACAAGTCGCTTAATCACAATTGCCTGGTCCTTACCACCCTTCTGCCTTAGAATCCATATTAATTCTAAGACAGAAGGCAAGGGTCTTAGAAAAAAAAGAACTCTTGAGCTAGAAGATGGTGTTATAAGCTCTAAAACAATCACAACAAATGCCAAGGGGCTACACAGATATTTTGGTTGGCCTGAAACTGTTGTATTAAATATATCTGGAAATGTTGTCATTGATTGTGGCTTGGAAAACACTGTGTTATACTGTAGATGGAGATTTTTTTGAACAAAATTTGATTCCATAAGATGTAGCTTAAATCAAGGGTGTCAAACTCAAATAGAATCAGAGACCATTAAACCTTACATATGAATTTTTATGGGCTGCATATTGACTTAGAAAACCACATGTAAACATTATATATGTTCTGTTGTATTTTATTTATTTTGTTAGATATTTCTCAATTACATTTTAATCTGGTTCAAATCATACTCAGAAGGGTTACCAACAAGGTCTATGGGTCTGGTGTTTGCTATCTTTAACTTCAGTAAATGATACAGCACAGTCTACTTTTAATTGGCAAAATAACCTCCCAAAAAAACTCTCTGGTTCCATTCTTGACATACATCAGTCAAGATTTCTTTTCATGGCATTCCATCACTAGATTTCCTTAGTTATGCCAATGCATTACCAATCAAACAATCAATCAATTTTTAAGTGTCTTCTATAAAAATGTGTTCTTTCCTTAAAGGAGTTACATTTTATCTGGGATAGTGCATGGAAATAAAACAAGGCAGAGGAGGAAGGGAAGACAATAGCAGTTGAGGATTGAGAAAGGCTTCTTGTGGAAGGTAAAATTTTAGCTGGGACATGAAGGTAGCCAAAGAAGCTGGGAGATAAAGATGAGGACACAGAGAATTCCAGGAATAGAAAACAGCCAGAAAAAATGCCCAATACTTTGAGATGGAGAGTCTTGTTTGAGCAACAAAAAGGAAGCCAATCAGCTAGTGGACAAGCAATTATTAGGCCAGTGTCATTAGATATCACAGTATATAGGAGTTAAGTGTAATATGACTATAAAGGCAGAAGGGGTCTGGGTTATAAAGGGCTTCAAATACCAAATGATTTTATATTTGATCCTTAGGTGACATAGTATCACTGGAGTTTAGTGAAGAGGGTGAGAGGGGTGAAGTGGTAAGACCTATCCTTTAAGGAGATTAATTTAGCAGACTGTAGAAAAGGACCGGTTTGGGAAGAACTTGAGTCAGAGAGACTAATCAACAGGCTATTTATAAGAGTCTAGTAATAAGCTGATGAGGGTTTGTGCCAGAGTCATAGCAATGCTAGAGGAAAGGAGGATGTTATGTCAAAGAGAGATATTATGAGGATGGGAGATCAATGAAAATAAATGATCAATATCATAATTGGATTTATTGTTGTCACAGGCACTCAATTGTACCAAGGTACACTCATTAATTCTTGCTCTAAAAAGTATATCCTATTTAAATATATTTATACTTCATTGTTTTATTTTGCTTTAGATTATCATTTATCAGAATGACTTGTTGACATCTTAAACTCAATATATCTAAAACAGAACTCATTATCTTTCTCACCATTCCCCTAAACCCTTTTCTACCTAACTTCCCTATTTTTATTGAGATCACTGTCATCTCTGTAATCAGTCAAATTCACAATCTCAAATTCATTATTGTCTCTTGCCTTTCTCTAATTGTCGTAATGATTTAATTGCCAAATTTTGCTAATTTTACATCTCTAGTATTGCTAAAATCCACCTTTCTACTCAGGTAACCATTACTTAAGTTCAGGTCCTCATCACCTCTTGGTTGGCCTATTGAAATAGTTTTGTAATTAGTCCAGCCTTTCTAATCCATTCTCCACATAATTGTCAAGATGACCTCCTTAAAGCATAGCTCTGACCATGTCAATTCCTTGCTCAGGAACCTCTAGAAGCCATGTTTTAGGTCTAGAATAAACATATATTTCTTTGTTTGGATTTTAAATCCCTTCACAATCTGCCTCTAGTCTACCATTTTAATTGCTTTTTTAAATTTTCCTTAATGCATTCTACATTCCAGCCAAATTGGCCTATTTGCTCTTCCAAATAAATAACATTACTTCTCTTGTCTCCATGCCTTTGTGTAGGTTTTAATCTATTCCTGGAATGTATATCTTCTTCACTTTTGCCTTATAGAGGAGGCTAGCTAGATGATGTAGCAGATAAGGTATTGAACTTGAAGTAAAGAAGACAAATTTGAATTCTGCCTCAGATACTCATTAGCTAAATGACCTTGGCCAAGTCACTTAACCTCTTTTCTCATACTTTGTTTCCTTAGTAAAATGTAGAAAATAATAGCACTAACATAACACAGTTGTTGTTAGGATCAAATGAGATAGCATATATAAATGACATTGAAAACTTAAAAGTGAAATATAAATGCTACTTCTTGTTATTATCATTACTATTTGTTACTATTATTATTAGAATAGAATATCTAGCTTTTTTCAAGGATTAGTTTAAGTACTATTTCCTACTTAGACCTTTCTTGATATCCCAGTTGCCGATGCCCTCCTCAAGTCCCCAAATTACTTTTTCTTACTTTTCCATGTATGCATTTTTTCTTCCCAATAGAACATAAATTCTTTTTTTTTTTTTTTTGGTATTTTTTTTTATTTTAAACCCTTAACTTCTGTGTATTGACTTTATAGGTGGAAGATTGGTAAGGGTAGGCAATGGGGGTCAAGTGACTTGCCCAGGGTCACACAGCTGGGAAGTGTCTGAGGCCGGATTTGAACCTAGGACCTCCCGTCTCTAGGCCTGGCTCTCAATCCACTGAGCTACCCAGCTGCCCCCTAGAACATAAATTCTTAATGGCAGGGACAGACAGTTCCTTTGCTGTCTTTGTCTCCTGGCACCTAGAACAGTGTCTTGCACATATAGTAGCAGGTGTTTCATAATTTCTTGAATGAATCCATGAATGACAAGGTTTAAACACATTAAGACAGTCACCTTCTTATTCCTAAAGTCACGTCGCTCTTAATGGATTGCATAGTTTTAGTACTTCCCTTTTAAGTTCCTCCATCAAAACAGAGAAACAGAGAGATAGAGGCAGAGAAAGAAAGCGATAGAGACATCAAGACAGAAAAAATATAGAGACAGAAAGAGAGATAGACAGAAGGCATGAAGGTCCAGTATTTTCATGCAATGGTATATGTTACTACTTGACAAACAACTGTTAAAATTTTTTCAGTCCATTAAGAGCCTAAAACATAAGTTCTGAACTTTCTCTTCGGGATACTAGCATATCAGAGGATACTTCGGAAGGTGAGTATAACTGATTTGTGGTTCTCCTGAACGGTGTAGTGAAGGCAACTTGGTCACAAGTCAGAAAAGAAGATCCCAGTAGAATTTACAAACTGTCAAAAAATTCTAGAATATATTATATGACAAGACTATTTCTAGACCTGTGAAAACACCAAAGTATTTATCTAGTATTACCTTAAGCATTTAGAAATTTAAATTTTGAACATTCTTTTTAAATGATTTTAAATTTTATTTTATTCATTATTTCATTTTATTTATATTATATTTATATTTATATTATTTATTTTGTTAAGGCCATCTTGGACATCAGTTAGGTACTTTGAGGACTGTCTTAGTTTTTTTCAGGTCATTAGGCTTTGTTATTCAGTGAAAACAAATAAAGAGTAATACAGTGAGTGAGAGTTTCAAAACCCACTATTTCAAAATCAAAGCTCTTTTTTCCTCTCTTTCCAGTGTCTTATCTTCCCTACCACTGTGACTCTTTCTTCTAACAGTCCTGGAATTCTCACATTACAGTCATATGGTAACCTGGAAAGGACACTGTTTCTCCTAACCTTGATCTTATTTTCACTGTCTGGGAGAGGAAATGAAAGGTCTTCAATGTTCTAATATTGGATGATTTATAAAAATATCCCGTCTGCTCAGAGAATCATTTATAGAAGCTATAACATCGTCATCACTATCACTGTCAAATGCTATTTGCTGGTCTTTGTTCTTCTGTGCCCAGGAGGGCACGAGGTAAGGACCTTCTTAGTTATAATAGGGAAATGATGGGCAAGGGGAGAGGTGAGTATTTCTGAGGAGACCAAGCAGTTTTATGTGAGAGTAAGAAAACACTTCTCATAATATGTTAGAAGATTGAGACACTCTGGAAATATCCTTTCTACTCTGCTCAAGGTTGTACAAATTTATTCCAGTTCTCTTACTTCCTAGCCAAGTGACCTTGGGCAAGTCAGTCAGCATCTCTATGCTTCAGTTTCCTCATCTGTAAAACAGGGAACTTGGAGTAGATGGCCTCTAAGAGGTTTTCAATTTCAAATTATGATTCTTTTAAGACAGAGTTTCCTAACCTGGGGTCCATGCATATTTTAAAAATGCTTTTTGTATTCTGTATTTTAATATATTTGGTTTCCATTGTAATCTCATGGGTTTTATTTTGTACATTCAAAATCATTATTCTGGTATATTGATTTCACTAAATTTCCAAATGTGTATATGTCCATGACACACACAAGAAAAGGTTAAGAATCTCTGTTATTCCATGTTTCTTCTTTAAGATATGTAACAATTTCAATTCAATAAATATTAACTGCTATCTGATACTAAGGCGCATTCAAGATTAGGCAGATCCCTGCCCTCAGGAAGTTTACAATTTTATTAAATGACACAGTGGGATCAATAGAGAATAATACAATACACTAAACATAATATAGGGATGAAGTAGAGACTGAATCTGTGATTTCAACAATGCAAATTGGAACCTCATCTCCTAGTTCATAGTCTTAGCCTAGAGCAGTGATTCCCAAAGTGGGCGCTACCGCCCCCTGGTGGGTGCTGCAGCGATCCAGAGAAGAGATGATGCCCACAGGTGCATTTATCTTTCCTATTAATTGCTATTAAAATTTTAAAAAAATTTCCAGGGATGCTGAGTAATATTTTTTCTGGAAAGGGGCAATAGGTCAAAAAAGTTTGGGAACCACTGGTCTAGAGCATCTCAGTGTGAAGCCTAATATTACACAGCAAATGTGTAAAAGGGATAGGACATGGACACCGTCTCCCTTTTCCCTTGAAGAGCTCAGTTTAAAAAAAAATCACTGTTCAAGCTCTCATAAGATCATCTGCATAAAGCCTAACCATGAGACCATGGTGAAAACTTTGTTCTCAAAGTTTATGGCACCCCCAGCTCACCTCTGCCTCCTAGAATTGTTCCCTTCCTTCAAAGTTCACTTCAGGTCTGAGCAGCCCTCCCTGATTCCCCATTTGTTAGTTTTCTTCTCCATCCTCTAAGGATTCTGAACTGAACTTCTTTGTGGATATATTATATCCCCCTAAGAGAATGTTAACTCTTTAAGGACAAAGGAGGTCTTGGTTTATGCCTTTTTGTTTCCAGCACAGTGCTATGGACATTACATACACAAACACACACATACACACACATACATACACACTTGTGATTTCACTGGTTAGGAAGCACCCAGGAGACTCCTACAATGCAGACCAGCTCCTTTAAATCATCAACTTAAAATCTTAGAGAGTAGTCTGTAGGGAATGAGAAATCAACTGCTTTTCCCAAGGTTACAAAGTCAGAAAGTAGCTTTGATTGAGCTTCATTGCATGCCTTTTTTATTGGAATCTGCTATTAGAAAATTCATTCTTGTCACAGGTATCACATGTATGTAACAAATAATTAAGATTGAATCTAGAAGAAAGAAGTTGAAGTTTTTTTCTGGAAGAAGTTGACTTTCAGGCAATGTTTGAAAAGATTCAGGGAGGGAAGTGACTTGCAAATCACAAAAGTTCCAGAGATGGAGAATGAATTGAGGAACCAGGGAGATGTGATTAGGAAGTCAAGACATCATTTGGTCCTCTCCAAAAGGAATGACAACACTGAAAGCCAGGCATTCTGCTTGTCTCTGAGAACAGAGAGGAAAGCAAGAGTACAGCTACCCTCAGGGAGTTCACATTCTACTGAAGGAGACAATGTGCAAATATAAATACAAATATATACAATGTAATTGGTTGCTCTGGTTGGACTCATCCATTTTATCTGCTGTTATACTACAAAATCCCTTTGCTCCTTCTAGGCAAGTGTTCTTGTTTTTCCCAAGAAACCATGTTGATTCTTTAAAAAAAAATTTTCTTTTAAAAACCTTTACTTGATATTCTACTAACAACTCCAGGGAAAACAGCCTAGGCAAATGAGGTTAAATGACTTGCCCAGGGTCACATAGCTAGGAAATGTCAATCATGCTAATTCTTGTCTGCTTGTCTTTTCCCTCCAGCTATAGTTCATCTCTGAGACAACAGCTCAGGTTTAATCTTTTTGGTCATACCTTCCTCAATAACCTAGCCCACAACATGTTTTGTCCTTTGGATTCCTGTTGTATTACGGTCTCAGCCACTCATTTTTTTACTTAATCACATACATAGAAATGTTGATGTTTGTTTATCTCAGCGTATTTATGTTTCATCTGGCTTTAATTATCAGGAGAGATCTATGCCCAAACAAAGGTGTGACCTTGAGCAAATAATTAAATTTCTTCATCTGTAAGATGAGGATAATAATACTTTAAAAAACTTACTTCACAGAGTTATTATAGAAAAGATTCTATGTAAGCCTCCGTGTGTGATGTTGTTTTCACTGTCTCCTCAACTCTGTAAGGTCTTTGATGGTATAAACTTACCATAAAAATATTTTGTATTCTTTTCTTTGTCTCCCAACATTGAACACAATTTTGGGTGCTTTTTTTTTGTTCAGACTTTACCAACAGTTAGTCAAAAAGCATTTATTAAGCACGTATTTATTATATGCCAGGCACTGTACTGAACACCAGGGATACAGTCTCTGCTCTCAAGTAGCTTACAGTCTAATGAAGAAATTTTTATAACTATATACAAACAGGAAAAATGCAGGATAAAATGTAAGAGAAAACACTGGAAGTAAGGGGGAATCAAGACAGGCTTTTTGTAGCAAGAGGGATTTTAGGTAGGACTTGAAGAAAGACAGGGAGGCCAAGAGATGGAGCTGAGGAAGGAGAGTATTTCAGGAATGGGGAACAAGCAGAGAAAAGGCACAGAGTCAGAAAATGTAATGTCTTGTGAGAAAAACACCAAAATGGGAAAAAGGGATGAATAAAGTATAACAGGACTGGAAAAGTAGAAGGAGGCCAGGATATGAATGATTTTGAAGGTCATATGTGGAGAGAACGCTTTATTATTTATTTCTATTGTTTCCTATAAAATCATCTAGTCTGAAATTGTAGTTAATGTTGACTTTGGAGACCCTCCAGGGAAGCAGGAATGTTGGGTTTTGGTTCACTTGGGTCTTGGGTTTACCCAAAACATTCCTACTCGCATCTTGGGGCTCCCCAACAAGTTTGTGTTTTGGTTTCCCCAGGAGCATGTTTTCAGCTTTGCCAATTTTTTTTTGTTTTTAAGCAATATTTTATTTCCCCCAATTACATGTAAAAATGATTTTTACCATTCATTAAAATTTTTTTTTGAGTTCCAACTTTTCTTCCTTCCCCTTCCTAGAGACAGTAAGCAATGTGATACATGTTTTGCCCAATTTTTATTTAATGCTTATACTTACCTATTACTAAAGCAAATTGCCTACAGGCAACAATACCCTTGTTTGAACTCTATATAATGTGAGATTTAGCATGGATTTAAGAGAAAGGAACCATTTTTTTTAAAAGCTGTCTCTCCTCTGCCAAGTGACAAAGAAATTCTTTCTAAAGTTTTTTTGAGAGGGTTTGGGAATTTATTCTCTGACACAAGAAGAAGATTTGGTTTTTAATCAACCAATAAGAATTTATTAAGGGACAGCTAGAGAGCCAAGCCTGGATATAGGAGGTCCTGGGTTCAAATATGGCCTCAGACACTGCCTAACTGTGTGATCCTGGGAAAGTCAACTCAACCCCAATTGCCTAGTCCTTACCACTCTTATGCAGAGGATTTTGAATATTTGATATAACAAATACGTTTGATCCTGGAAATAACAATTTGTTGAATTGGTTGGGGAAGAGGGGTATTATAAATTTGATAGCTGAATGGAAGATAAACTAGATTGGAGAGGTATTTGAGGCAGGGAGACCAGGAGACCATCCAGCAGGTCATTGCAATAGCCCAGGTATAAATTGATGAGAGCCTGGTGCACCCAGGTCATGGGATTTTCAGAGGAAAGAAGGACATGTATAAGAAATTACGAAGGCATAATCCAAGAGAATTGTTAACAAAGGAATATGGGGCGAAAAGAGGGACAAGTTAAGGATGAGATTGAAATTGTGGACCTGCATGAACAGGGGAATAATGGTACCCTCAACAATAATAGGATAATGAGGGAGGGGGAACGTTGTGGTGCAGAGGAAATAATTTTCAGTTTAGCCTATATTGGCCTGATATAGAAACTCCTCCAATGATGCATAACCTCTCGGACTCATTATTTAGAATTGTATGATTCAATTGGCATAGGGAATGCCTAGTGAGTAAAATCTGGGTACTAATTCTGATTAACCCTCATTCTGCAATTTTAAAGTCTTTAAAGAGTTGCCTGGGGCCTTAAGAGGTTAAGTAATTTGTCCCAGGATACATAGCCAGTGTATGTCAGAGGCAGAATTTCATCTCAGTTCTTCCCCAGAGAGACAGTATGCTCCTTGCAAGCTGGGACTACTGTCTCTTTTGTCTTCTTATCACCAGTGCCTAATGCTGCTTGATATGTAGTAGGTACTTAATAAATACTTGTTACTTTAATGATTGATTATTGATTCCACACTGATCTGATTCCCCGTCCCACCTGCCTTTTCCAGACATCTTATTAGTGGGCATTTGATAAATATATATCTTAATTGAATTGTGGATTTTGATTTATCTTCTTCCTCTTTAGCTTCAAGAGCTACAGATTTAGAATTTCTTTATGTATTTGACAGTTCCCAATAAGTGACTTTCTGCTATATTTTAGACACTGTCAGCCTTTACTCTAGCTCCCTACAGCAGTTGCAGCCATTGTGGATCAGATTGAGGCTTGGGTTTAAGCAGAGTTTAGATTAGACCTGTTTTTCTTTGAAGCAGATTGCTGGGGGCAGGAACCACATTGCTGAATTAAAAAATGTCTTGCTCCAGTGGCAGTAACATGAACTCACCCACTTCATGAAATCTCTCCTCCCAATCCCCCATTCCTATCCCCAAGTTTGGGTTATCCTTCAACAAAATCTCAACCCTGGAAGTTTCCTTTACATTATTTTCCAGTTTTGATCATCTCTTCTATAGACAACACTTGAGATTAAAGGAAACTATTAGTAAGCAATAAATGTAGTCTTTAAAAGTCACTCATCCATTCTTAATGGACAACACGTTAATTTGAGGTCTAGGTCATGAATTTGAATGCTCTATACTAAATACCCTTTCAGCCAGAAAGTCAAGTTCAACCTTAGGGTAAATGGTAATTTGTTAATTGTAATTAAAAGAGTGCATAAAACGTGGATGTGACAAAATGAAATTCCCCATATATAACCTGCATTCATTTTTTTCCTATAATGGAATAAAGTTGGCTTTATTCTTTTTTTTCTAACTCTTACTTTCAGTCTTAGGATCAATGCTAAATGTCTCTTCTAAGGCAGAAGAGTAGAAGGGTCTAGGCAATGGGAGTCAAGTGATTTACCCAGGGTCATATTGCCAGGAAGTATCTGAGATCAAATTTGAACCCAGGACCTCCCATCTTTAGACCTGGATCCCTCTCCTTTGAGCCATCTAGCTGTCCCCCTGCCTTTATTCTTTAAAAAGGAAAAATCTAGTTACTTGAATTAAATAGGAAAGAGAAACCCAGTGTTGGCCTATTTTAAAAATAATAAAATTATTAAATTAAAATTGTGCAGCAAATAGTGACTAAATTTTTTTCATATTCTCTAACTCAGAGAATCCTCCATTCAGAATATAGCCCAAGGAGATCAGGACAAAAAGAAACATCCAAGGTGTACCAAATAATGGAAGCTTCTTGGGGAGTCGTTTGTTTTTCTCTTTGTAGCCCCCAAACCTAGCATAGTACCTGGAACATGAATAGTGATTAATAAATGCTTGAGGAGACTGTAAGACTACCTATATTAATAGCTATCTTTTTTTAATAACAAAAAAACTGGAAGCAAACTGGGTACCAATTGATTGGGAAATGATTGAACAAATTGGTAATAAAATTTTATTGTGCTCATGGGAAGCAAAGACTGTGAGAAATTCTGAGAAACACGGAATAGAGACAGACATAGAATGAAATAAGAACCAGGAGAAAAATATACCCAGAGACTACATATAGAACATTAAAATGCAACCAATTGCCAAGTAATTGTAATAACCAATATTGACCCCAAGAAGAAATGAGGAAGTATCTTCTTCCTTCTTATAGAGATTTAGAAGTCATCAATTGGAAACTATCACATGTAGTCATATGCAGTCACTGCACTGGTTGGTTTTGGTGAACTAATCTTTTTTTTTTTAAATGAGAGGGCTGAATGTATACATGGGTATGTGTACGAGAGAGAAAGAGACAGACAGACACAGAGAGACAGAGACTGTGATCTGAAATGATCATTGTAAAGTGGAATTACAAAAGGTATTATTGGCAATTATTTTAAAATTTGAAAATACGGTCTTTTTATACTCTAAATGCAGACATAATAATAATAGTAGTCTTAGTTCTTGCCTTCAGTTCTAGGAAAGCATTAGCCATATGCTTTCACCCATACCCTGGATTTGGGAAGCTAAGACCTATAGGGTACTTGATTATAATTGAGAAATGATTAACTTTTCCTGAATCAGTCAATAATTGTGTTCTATATATTTCTATAAATGAGTAAATCCGAATTGGACTGAATAAGAATCCTAAAGATAAGCCAAGTATTTCAATCCAATTCAGCAAACATTCCTTAACACTGAATATGTACCAGATGCTGGGGGCAAAAAGTAAAGAGAAAAATTGACTTCCTTCTAGACCAGTCATTCCCAAACTCTTTTGGCCTACCTCCCCCTTTCCAGAAAAAATATTACTTAGCACCCCCTGTCACATACTATCACTGCCCCCTTACAGTTATTCACTGCCCCAAATGCACCTGTGACCATCACTGCTCCCCTGGATCGCTGCAGCACCCACCAGAGGGT
Organism: Gracilinanus agilis; assembly: GCF_016433145.1. NCBI lineage: Eukaryota > Metazoa > Chordata > Mammalia > Didelphimorphia > Didelphidae > Gracilinanus > Gracilinanus agilis. The sequence goes on from NC_058131.1 coordinate 541,374,468, forward strand.
GGTGGCGCCCACTTTGGGAATCACTGTAAGCTAGACAAACTATGTGCCAAGTAAAAATTCATCAGCTGAATTACCTATGCATATTTTGCAGTACCTAGCTTAAATTGCCAGAAATATCATTGTTTCATTTTCTTTCTGCCTATTTTTCTAAGGAAAATCTCTGCAAACATTAATTAACAGTATGGGTCCACAAGTCCAATTAAAAATAATGAGATCAAGACAAAAAAAAAAGACTCTGGGTATATAATTTTAGTAAGAAAAACAAATAAACAGCATTAGGACTTCTTCATGTCTCTACCCCACCCATTTCACAATGGTGTTATGAAGATCAAAAGAAATAATGACTTTGAAAAAGATAGGACATGTTCAGGCAGGTAGATGGCACAGTGGGTGGAACCTTAGATCTGGAGTCAGGAAAGATTGAGTTCAAATCTAGTTTTAGGCACTTAATAGTCTTATATCCTTAAGCAAGTCATTTTAACCACTGTCTGCCTCAGTTTCCTCATCTATAAAACAGAGAAATAGCACCTCCCTTCTAGGATTGTTGTGAGGATACAATGAGCTCTTTGTAATGTTCTTTACAAAACTTTAAAGTGTTATAAAAATGATAGCTATTATTAGCAGCTATTATGTTATTATATAATTATAACAAAAAATGTCCCCATTCCCCTTTCCTAGAGAGACTAAAGTATTATCTAGAAAAAAAATAAGATAAATAAAGGGGAACTGAAAGATGAAATGGTATAGAATGAGCCTCAATAAGTTTGTTCAGTATGATGATTTTTGAAGCAAAGACATAGAAGTTATTCCAACTTGAATCTTCTTTCAGTTTATTACCGAATCCCTTCATTCTATAGGCTTTGTTTCTCGAAAATTTTACCATTCATTCTCCATTCTCCTTCCCGCCATCTATGCTACTTCAATTCATCCACCCTTTCCCCAACACTGGTGACCTCAGCAACAATAAAAAACAATGGTGGTTGGCCTTCCTATCCAGAGAATGTCTCATCTTTTCCTCCCTCCTCTTGGTTCTTTAGTACCAAGCTCCTAGAAAGTTACTCCCTTTCTCAGACTTCCCACCATTCTGTTAGAAGGCACACCAGTTTGAGTTCTAAGAGCAGCAACAAACCAGAGAAGAGTTGAGGATGTCGTTCTATCAAATCTGAGAGCCTTTAATATCCAGTACCTAAAGGGAAACAGATATGCCTTTACTCATCAATATGTTCTTAGCAAAGAGCGACTACTCAGTGAATGCTTGCAGAATTATTCAGCAAGCCTGTGTTTAGCATTTAACTATGTGCCAGATAATAGGTTAGGTATTGAAGATATTAAGAAAAGCCAAAATGATTCCAATTCCTGCTTTCAAGGAGATTTCAGGAAGACAATATGGGGGGTGGGGTGAAAAGGTACAGTTTCAAATGAGATGAAAAAAGCAAAGGTGTTTTGAAAACCTTAAAATGCTATATAGATGTTAATTATTATTAAGATACAGAGTATGGGGAAAGTAACTTTAATGGGGAAGAATCTAGCAGCAGAGGGACAGGAGGAAGTTACTCATAGATGAGTCTTAAAGGAAGCCACGAATTCTAAGAGATGGAGGTAAAAAGGGACAACACTCCAGGCATGGAGGAACTGAACAAAATCAGTACTAACAGGGAAAAAACATGTCATTCTTCCAATATTAGGGGAGGGGGTAGGAAAAGAATAATGATGCTCTACAGAAAGCCTTTAAAAAAAAGAATCTGGAAATACATGGAAAAGGATTATGTGAGGCTGGTTGGCATAAGTAATTTTACAATGAAATCTCACTTTTAAAATCTACTTTTTTCTGCCTAACATGACAGTATTTGGTTTTTCAAGCCAAGTCTGCAGGTGGAAAAATGTATTTGTCTTCTGGCATAACATGCAATTAACTGATTTCAGGCTTGCCACAATGTGCAGGGCCAGATAAAGCAGAGGGTCCATTATACCTTGTGGAGGGATGTTCCCTGTAGCCAGTCAAGCATCCACTGGTCACTAGGGCCCAAATGGATTTGATCACACTTCCCAGGTGAACACAAAAGGGTTAATAATCTGAACTTTTCTGAGGAGAAAACCCCTGGCTGAAGGTAGTTCCATTCAAACTCTCAATAACTCCCTATGAAGAGACAAGCTTTCCATTCTCCCCTCTTCCTCCCACCCCACCCCCAGGCTAAGTTAATAGGAACTGGGCAAATCTCCCTTCATTTTGTCACTTGATTTGGTTTAAAATTGAGCCTGGATGAATGAGTGGCAAGTGGAGGAGGGGAAATAATTTTATTCCTTGGAGTTAATTTTGATTTTGAAAAATGTCCCTGCTGGGGAAGATGCCTAAGTATCTTTCCTCCTGGCTTCGCCCCTTGCTCTTGCCCCCAGTGGGAGGGCTGGGTGACCAGGAGTGATTAATCTCCCTTTACCTCTTCTCTGACACCAGCCTGACCTACAGAAGTGGCTTAAAATTCCTAGAGTTGGTCAAATGAGGAGGGTAGGGGTGAGCACAGACTGGACTTTCCCAGGTGTTCTTGACTTACTCTCATACTAGTTGTCACTGATGCTTGGGGGACAGCAGCTGGTGGCCTCTTTCTTGGTAATTTCTCTTCTTTGCTGGGTTACATGGGGAAGAATAATTGCCTTCACTCTGAGCTCTGACATTCCCACACCCAAGCACCTGCTCTCCCACTGTTCTCCCAATAGGAGGAAAATTCCTGTCTCATCTCCTCCCTCCACCCCCCAATCTTCCCTAGGCCCCTTCCTAGCAAACCTATTGATTAGAAGGACACATTTTGGAAGAGATGGCCAGGCATCTTGTGAATTCTGCCCGACTGGGCTACAACAATAGTTTGGAAGTGAGTTTTGGGGATGGGATTGGATGGGTCAGTTTGGATTTTCATTTTAGAAAGAAATTTTAACAGAGTTAGAATTTCCCCAGTGCCTTTGCAAATAGTAACATACTTTAAATACACTGATATTTAATTGGAACTTCCAAAAGATGTCGACTTTGTCAAAGAAGAATTATATCAGATCCAAGACCTGGGGAATAAGGGAAAGAAACCACCATGAAATAGGTAATGCCATATATTGGAACACATACACATTTAGACCTGGGTTCACACTAGCTCTGCCATTTACTAATGTTTGACTTTTATTTCACATTTCTGGCTTTGGTTTACTAATCTGTAAATTGGGAATATTGTTCTAGATGGCTTCTAAAATTCATTCAAGTTTTAGTTGAATAATTGGTTCTATTGAAATTATCTAGCATTTTTCTTCAAGGAACTAAAAGGAATTCTGCATGAGAGAAGAGTCAATTAGATACATTTAGGACACTCATCATAACTTTCAGGCTAAAACAAAAAGCATTTTTTTAATATTTGAAGACTTGCTATGTTCTGCCTCACCAGAAATTTTTTGTTTTGTTTTTCTTTTAAAGGGAGGTGGTTGAGGGAAGTAGGTATTGGGGAAAGTTTGGTCCTGTGACTTAACCTGATCATGTAGGGAGACTCCTTCCACCTATGTAAATTAACAATTTATCTTTAATTTGGTGTCTAGTCTTAGTTATTTGTGTTCCCTGAGAAGTCAGGTGATTGTTCATGATCACGTAGCCACATGGGTCAAGAGTATCATTTGAATTCAAGACCTCTTGATTTCAAGTCTATCTCTATCCACTTTTCTGAAATGGTCAAAGATGTCCCATGAAAGGCAGGACTTTCAAAGACTTTTCAATTCTTCTCACCCTCAGAGGAATGTTAGCCAGCCTGGCAAGTGAAATATTCATGTAGAGACAATATATGTTTTCTATACTTCTTCGCTACCAAAGAAGAAAATTATCAAGCCCTGGGTAAACTTATTAATGGTGCTCTTGTCTCTTCTTTTTATTCTTTCTTGGCCATTTATAGGGCCAGTTCTGAGTCCAGAGATCTCATCTCCTTGTTTCCAGGTAATCTGATGAACTCTTTCACACAAAGGATTAAATCACATCATGCCCCACTCTCTCAAAACATATTAGCATTAGACAAATATATTGCTATCTTTTGTTTTTACACTATCTTTATTTAAAATATAGCCCTGCTTTCTTCCCTACTCAGTAGCCATGCCTTGCAATTAAAAAAAAAAGAAAGGAAAAAAAAAAAAGAAAAGCACTTCAGCAAAACTAATCAATGTCAGTCAGTTCTAATGACATGTTCAGTTTTCCATACCCATAGCCTTTTAACTTTGCAATGAAGACAGAAGAGAACCTTTTCACATCTTCTACAGGGTCTAGCTTAACTATGCAGCTACACAGTGTTCTATGTCTTCTTGAATGTTCTTTCTTTCTAGGCACACACTTCTAGTCATTATGCTTTATTGTTTTTCTCTTTATTTCTCCCATCGGTTTATGTCTTCCCATGCTTCTCTGATACCTTCATATTCATTGTGTTAATTTCTTTCTAGTTTTCTGCTAATATACTGGTTTCTTTAGAGTCCAGCCTAAAATTCTAATTTCTAGAAGAACCCTTTCTTGATGCCCTCTAATGCTAATGCCTTCCCTTTATTAACCAATCTAACTTATTCTGTATATATCTTATTTGTACATAATTCTTTCCATGTTGTCTCCTCCATTGGTCTGGGAGCTCCTAAAGAACTTGCTTAATGCAATTAATTATAATGTACATTTCTCCATTAGAATGTTAGGTCTTTGGGTGAAGAGATTGTTTTGCTTTAAATCCATTGCCTTGCATGGTGTCTAGAATATAATAGATCCTTAATAATTCCTTGCTGATTGATTAACTAACTGAAGGAAAGAACCATTAATGATGGAATTTCCAGACCTTTTAGAGAAAGGATTTTATCTGGGTGAGTATGTAGAGGAAGAATTTGACCTTCTCTCATGCCAACAAAGCAATTTACCAGTTATATACAGTGAAATTAAAAGTCATCCACCCACATGTGAATAGTATGGCCCAAACTAAACACAACGGGTCAAAATAAGTCAGCATCAGAAAGTGTACTCCTAGTCAACAGTGTCAAAATGTATCTTCTTCAGTAACCATCAATCTCCATCTAATTTAACATGATGTCTGGATGAATATGTAACGTAAAACATATTTTGCTGCATTTTGATCACAGATTCTTATTGAATTCTGGGATCAAATATCTGTAGCTCTATATACCAATCAGATTTCTATGGAGTGAAGTCAAATCAACAAGCATTATTAAGCACATATTCTGTTTAGGGCTCTGCATTAAGTGCTGGGGATACAAAGAGAAGAACATCCCTTACTTTCAAAGGAATCATGTTCTAACAGTGATAAAATGCAAACAACTACCTACAAAAAAGATATAGAAAAGATAAATTGGAATTCATCCTGGAAAGTCCGAACCATTAAAGGGGGATTGGAAAAGGCTTCTTGCAAAAGATAGAATTTTAGCTGGAATTTGAAGGAAACAAAGAGAAGATCCATGTCCTCAAGGAGTTTGTAATCTAGTTGGCAAAATAGGATACACTCTCAAGAAGCAGTTAAGTAGCTATAAGATAATAAGCAGTTAAGTGCTAAGAAGGAGAGAATAGTGTAGGCTGCAGGTGTTGGAAAAGGTACTTGTGAACAGATATGAGAGTGCTGAGGACAGAGAATCAATACATCTTAGCAACTTTTTGGATACAGGAGGTGATGGAGAAGGAAGAGGAAAGGATAACACCAAGACTATATGAATCTGACTGATTGGGAAAATGGTTTTAACTTAAATAAGAAAGGGAGGAAGAAAGAAAAGTTTAGGAAGGAAGACAATGAGGTCCATTTAGATGACTATGTGATCTCTAGGTGGAAAGGTCTAGCCAGAAATGAGTCATGAAAGAGTGAAAATGAGGAGAAAGATGAAGTCTGGATATCTTGATCTGTGAGTCAACTGCAGTGGTGGTTGAATACAGGAGAGCTGATAAAATCACTTAGAGAAAGTGCAGAGAGAGAAGGGAAAGAGGGTCCAAGACAGAGCCCTGGGATATATCTACATGTAGGAGATGGGAAATAGATGATAATTCAGCAAAAGAGAATGAGTAAAAGTAGCTAGGCAAGGTAGAAGAGAAGCAAAGAAGATCAATATCATAAATCCCAGGGAGGAGAGAGTATCTAGGAAGAAGGTGTCAACGACAATGTGGAAACTGCAAAGAGTCAAAGGAGTGCCATATTTAGAGGTGCATCTGTTCCTCTGTTTTATGCTACTTACTAAGTAGGATTAAACTTTACTAAAAAAAAAGGAAGAGACATTCATTACAGTGTTATAAAGTCCCAGAATGAATTTTTATCCTCAGTTTTGTGAAGGTGTATATAAATGGGGTTTCATCTCCAGCTTTATTTTTCACATTTATTTTGCCACCAGACATTTCAGAAGAGGTTTGCATTGGCTGCTTCCTGCTTTCTTTATTATTGAGTGGTTCCAAATTGGGAGCAAGAGTCTACGGAAAGGGAAATGATTATTTGAATGTGCAAGAGGATGCTAGAAGACATCTTCAGCAATTTTGATAATAGCTTTAGAACAGATGCTCATATGGTCCTGTAATGATGACAAATGAAACCTTATAAAGCTTTACTGATCCAGGGATGGTCAAATCAAAATCAGGCAAGCCAAAAACAAAGTATAGTGAATCTAGAGATTTAAAAAAAATATTTCACTGGGCTAATCCTGTTAGTTAAATATACTTGTTTAAGTTTCATGGGAAGAAATAACCATAACATACCCAGATAAAGATATAGAGCTTTAATTATAAGTGTAGGTATGGTTGCTATAGATAGCAACAGAGATATCAGTAGAGATAGAGGAAGAATTTGATATATTTTTATAAATATACTTGCGACATATACATTTAGATATAATTATGTGTAATCACAATTTTAAGTGTTTTGAAACATTTTACAATCATTATATTACTATTATTTTTTACCCTGTTTATTTAAATTTGTCAAAGTCATTCAGTCAAAGCATTCCTTTACTCTCAAGGTCAAAGATATATTTTGGGTGAGATCTGATGAGTTTTCAGGCTGTTTCATTATTTTTAGTTTCCTTTCTTTCTTTGAGTGATGGGGTCCTTATTTGGCCAAATGTGTGACTTTGTGGAGAGAGAATTGGACTTGGAATAAGAAGAACCCATATATTAACTGTATAAGCTCAGTCAAATTGTAGAGCATCCTTGGTTTCCTTATAAAATCAAGATAATTGTTAAAGAATACACGCAAAAGGGTAACACGTTCAAGGCTACACAAAATGTATCTTCCATTTCTGCACATGGATTGGTAATTATAATAATTATAATAGCTAACATTTATTTAGCAAATATTCTGTGCTAAATACTGTGCTAAGAGCTTTACAAATATTAGCTTATTCGATCCTAATAATGACCTTGGGAGGAAGATGATGCCATTTCCCCCATTTTACAGTGGAAGAAGCTGAGGCAGACAGAAGTTAAATGACTTTCCCAGAAACATTGCTAGAGTCTGAGACCATATTTGAACTCAGATCTTCCTGATTCTAAGCCCAGCCTTCTATTCTCTGTATCATCTAGGCATGCTGTTAAAGAAAAGTAGAAACTGACCCTGAGTGGAGAGAGTGATTCTGCATATAGGATCTAGAAGTGGAAGGAACCTCAGAGGCCATCTAGCCCAATCCTCTCTTTCTTTGAGGAGAAAACAATGCTTTTTATTGTAATAATTTTTATAATTTTTTTCCAAATAATGCCAATATAATTTTTCAACATTTGTTTCTGATAGTTTGTAATCCATGTTTTCTCTCTCCCTTCCCACCCTTTACCCCTCCCGAGGAAGGCCAGTAATGATATAGATTGTACATATATTATCATATAATACATATTTCTATGTTCATCATGTTGTGAAAGAAGACACATATTGTTTTCAGTAGACAAAAATTCATGGAGCAAATAAAAAAATGGTATATTTCAATTTCCATTTGGACTCTGTTCTTTCTGTAATTGTGGATACCCTTTTTTTTTGGTCATGAGTCTCTTGGAGTTGTCCTGGATCCTTATCTTATTGATAAGAGTCAAGTCATTCATAGTTGTCAATCATGCATCATTGTTGTTACTGTATACAACATTCTTATGGTCAAATTTCTTCTTTTTAAATTCTGGGCAAAAATAAAATGTGACAATTGGGTTAAGTTTGTTTGTTTTTTCCCTGCCCTTGATAATATTTTAGATGTTATCACATTTGAAATTGTGGCATTGTAATTGGAGAATCAAGTGATCAATCAAAAGCATCTATTAAGTATCTACTGCTTGCCTAACACTATGCTGGAGACCCCAATACAAATGTGAGTTTCTGGTGTCAGGAGCTTATATTCTACTGGAAAGTGGGGCAAATGAAGGAAGAATAGCAGAGCTAGGACCTGGACTTATCTAGATACTTTTTTGTCATCTGTTCTTATTCTGCCCTCTTAATGCTTTTGATACACTATCCTACAATTTCTTTCTTCAGGGTCCAACTCAAGTGCCAACTTTTCCATGAAACCATTCCTAACCATCTCTTTTCCTCTTTCCCTCAACACCATATAAAAGTAGCCTTTCTCAGAGATTTTTCATAGCATTTGACTCATATTACATTCTTCCTTGTGACAACATGTTTTGTGGACCACTTTTCTCTCCTATTAGATTGCAAGATCCTTGAGGGCAAAGTTTATATTGTATCTGTATGTCCAGTAGCCAGGACTGTGTCTTGTGCAAAATAATAAATGTTTATTTAATAATTAATGTAATTTAAATTTAATAAGCTTAATAAATGCTTATTGAATTCAAGGATAAAATTTTAAAAATTGCAATTTATTAAAGTATTTTATATTTTCCTTCAAAGAAAGAGGACTGTCCCCAAGAAGTTACTTTTATTTACTTTGCATAAATAAATTGCCCCTGCCCTCCAGAAGTTTACATTTTACTGGAGGGGATGAAAGAACAACATGCACACAGATAAATGCATACTAAGTGCACATACAGTAATACAAAATCATTTTGAGAGGTAGAAAACATTAATTGGGGAACTTGAGAATGGCCTCAAGTTAGAGTGTTACCTAATTCCAACAGGTACAGGTGAAGAATCATTTATGACATTAAGGTCAGAATGTGCAAAGACATAAAAGCAGATGATGGATTGGCATGTGTTGGGAGCAACAAATATGCCAATTTGCCTGGAACATAGACAGTATTAAGGATAGTCATTTGAAATAAGCCTGAAATTTGACATTTCTGAAGGACTTATGAGAAAGAATGCTATCCACATTGAGAGAAAGAACTATGGAAGTAGAAACACAAAAGAAAAACTAATGACTTATCACTTATTTCTATGGATATATGATCTGCGGTTTCAGTTCTATGGTAAAAATAAGTAATATGGAAATAAGTATCAAGTGATAACGTTTGTACAACCCACTAGAATTGCTTATCGGATCTGAGAGTGGGGAAGGAAGAGGAGAGGGAAAGAACATGAATCACATAACCATGGGAAAATTTTCTATTAAAAAATTAAAGTTAAAGAATATATTTTCCATGGTTATGTGATTCATGTTCTTTCTCTCCCTTCCCCCACTCTGCCCCCCATAGCTGACATGTATTTCCACTGGGTTTTACATGTGTTCTTGATAAAGACCTATTTCATGGAAAATATTTTTGAAAATAAACTTTAAATCTAAAAAAATGAACCTGAAATTATAGATGAATGCCATATTGTCGAAGACTGCAAAAAATAAGGCTTTTTGTATTTTATAAAATTGGCAAAATAGACCTATTGAAGAGTAGGTAAAGGACAATGAGATGGCATCTTTCAGGGCATGTTTTTTATTTTGCTGGTATATTTAGGGGGGTTCTGTAGGTCCTTACAAAGGCCCTTTTATATGTCCCTTTGGGAGCACCAAAGGGAAATGATGGCATGCTGAGTAAAAATATAAACAGTAATGGTACACAGGAGACAACTTAATGCCAGGCTTATGAGTTTTTTGGTAGAACCTAAAACCTGAAAAAATCCATATAGCAAAAAGTCTGGAGATGGATCGGCCAAAATGAGTTACCCTGTTGCTCACCTCCCACCCCTACTTCAGCCTCTCCAAGGGGCATGCACTTCGTAGAGAGAGATGGAAGTTCAAAATATTACCTTGGCAATGGGAAGTCTTGTCTGGTAAAAGCCAAGGTCCCTAGAGCACCCAGAATTCTTTGAGCCACAGAGTTCAGGAGAGACATGGTTTGAGAATAGCATCCTTGAAGAAATGTGATCACAATTACCCTCCTAATAAATCTGTGGGTTTTGAAGTACTTAAAAGTACATACATTAAAATGTGCTGTACTTTGGTCTTACCCAAAATAGTCCTGGCTTTAGGCCCCTGCTGTTTCACTGTTATAAAAGCTCTGTCATCAAAAGTCTCATAATAGCAGTGATTTTTCTAGATACTACTTATGGTAGTCCAGAGGTTCTTAATCTGAGTCCACAGATGAATTTTAGGGGGTCTATGAACTGATGGAAAAAATTCAATTTTATTTTGACTAACCTCTAACTAAAATTTAGCATTTCTTTCTGTTTGAATGTTGACAACAGCTCATATTAGTATTAGGTCTTACCAGACAACTGAGGGTATTTGTGACCCCTCAAAAAGTTTAAGAACTCCTGCTGACCATATCAAAGGAGATATTTGAAACATTCCTTTGGAAAGGAGTCTAGAATTTTGTTGTTGTTGTTTTGTGTTGTTACTATTATGCTAATTCCCTTCTTAAATATTAGTTTCTTTTTTTAAATTTTAGCTATAACTTCCGTTCCTCTACTTTTTATTTCTTAACATAGTCCAATCTAGAAAATGGTAATATTTAATTCTTTTCTTTTTTGAGCTAAATCTGTGATTTCATCGATATAAGGAAATCTCAGTGAGGAAACTCTTTATACCAAGCAAAATAGCCTTAGAGAGTTGCCTGTGTTTCTGGGAAAAGTGACTTGGCCATGGTCACACAGCTTGCAGAGGCAGGACTTGAACCTTGGCGGATCATGACTATAATGTTGCCCTCTATCCACTATTCCGTCCTATGCCTATATTGATATTAATATTTATATAAAAATGTGATTTTGTTCCAAACATTTTATTTAGAGTTCTGAAGTAAATAGGTAAATGTATTTTTGCTGTTTATACAAAATTGTGTTAGTGGCCCACCAAGTCTCTTCCCAGAAAGGGTCAAGGTTCTAACCCAAGTATTATGGGTTAAGTGCTTTTAACCTGAGAAAGAAAGGGGATGGAGCTGTAATAGAAAAGTGGAACTTGTTCAGTGTTGTCCTTCACTTGTTCAAGGTTTTTTAGCAGCTAATATTTGGTCTAAAAGCTTTCTTGATTCAACCATAAAGACAGATGAACAATAAATGGGGGGAAAAACAACTCAGTTCTCAAAGTCAATGAATGTCAGAACGAGAAAGAACTTTAGGGATCACTAAATCCAACTTCATTTAACAAACAAGGAAACAGACTCAAAGGAGGAGTAATGTCCCTATGGACTGAGTTTTGGGGTGACAGCTGTGGATGGCTTCATGTTTACTCCAATTGTACAAAGCTATGCAGTATAGTGGAGGGGGGGAACACTCAATGTAGAGTGATAAGCATTTTTTTAAGGACCAATAACATCAGGCACTCTTCTAAGTGGTAGGAAGACAAAGAAAGGCAAAACAGTATCTTCTCTCAAGGAGTTTACAGCCAAATGGGGAAGAAAAAAAAATACACATGGGATGAATTGGAGATAATCTGGGTGGGGGAAAGGTACTAGCATCGAGGGAAATTGGATTCAAATGGATACTTTTAAAATTTTTTCCCTATTTGATATCACGCAACTCACTTTGCCTCTATATACTTCTGTAAAATGAAAGGATTGGATTAGATGATTTCTAAAGTCTTCTCTAGTTTCGAACCCTATAACCCAGTGAAAGTAGAACTTTGCCTTTATTCTGAAATATACTTTTTTGACAATGCCTGAAACCAAGTAGATGCTTAATAAATGCTAATAGATGCTTGATTTATTGATTCTCCACCACCTTAGGGCTGCTCAATTATGTCGTAGCACTGTGCTCTACGTGGAGCTGCCCTGGTAGATGATCTGGAGCTTCAGCCTGCATATTATTCAGGCATTTGACCATGGAGTAGTGTGCGCTGTAGGCCACATATGACAGATGATGGAGAAAAATCACTTAAATGAGTTAGGAAACCTGGGTTCTAGCCCCGTTACAGCCACACATTGTGTGGCCCTAAGAAAAATCACTTGATCTCTCTGTGCCTCAGTTTCCTAATCAGTAAAATAAGAGTTTGACTAAATGATTTCTAAACCCTCTCCCCAGCTGAATATTCCATAATCATGTGACAGTGATACTCTACAGTCATTGCTGTCTGCATATTTGCTTCTGATCACAATTCAGTCAGCCAATATTTACTGAGTTCCAACTGTGTACATAGCACTGTATTAGGTGCTGTGGGGAAATAGGAAAGAAAGAGTAGACACAGTTCACATTGTTCAGGAGCTTATAATTTAAAAAGGGAAGCAGGCCAATGGAGAGGAAAATTGCATCAGATCATATTCTAAAACAATAAACAAGCATTCCCTCCCTGTTCATATGAAATAGAACTCAGATAATTAGACCCATTTTTAGTAAGACTGATAGCCTCAATCCCAATCGTTTTTAGTGATGCCTCATATACTTTATTTTGGGGGTATTTTATGCATGTGCTCTGTTCCTCACTAGCTTGAGACAAGGTTGCTCTCTCCATTTCAATCAGCCAAATTCCCAGAAATCTAGTCACCATATTATTTATCCTGTAGCCCTAGGATATCAGAATCATGAGAGTTTCAGGACCTCTGGGAGATGGAAAGCAGCTATCCTTCTATGGGTCTATGCTGGTTCCATACTCAGTCATTTTATGTGTACGTTCTAGCAACCATCAGCAACCTTTTTGGCCATGAGAGCCATAAACGCCTGCGGAAGGAGGAGGATGGAGGCGGAAGGTGCTGGAATAAGGGGCAGGGGTTGAAGGGCCCCCTGGGGCACATCCTGGGGTTCTGCCCGGACTGGCAGGTCGGGAGGTGGAGCCAGATATGGCTCAAGAGCCATACATTGCTGACCCCCTGCTCTGTGGCATGGACTTTTTCCCCCAAATCCCTATTTTCTCATGCTTTTAGTTCTTACTCTCCAATACTACATACATACAGTGAGGCAAAAATCTTTTCTCTCTTCCTACTTCTACCCATCTAAGCTATGATGGGGAGAAATATCCTAACCACCACATCTGTACCCTCAAGATTCCATTCAAGTTGGATTAGTATTCCCTTAAAAGGTTTTGAAGTCATCTTTGGAACTTGAATGGTTCAGAAGACTAAGTACTAGTTTTTAGCAACCTTAGTGATATAATTTCTGATTCACCTGAGTAAGAAGGGCTTCAGTCTGGCTTTGAAGCTTGGCTGGTAGATCTTTTTTTTTTTTTTAAATAGTAATTGGGATTTTTTTATTTTTTTAAATTTTTACTTTGAATATTTTCTCCTAGTTACATATTTCAAGTTCTTTCCCTCTCCCCCAAGCCCCCTTAGCTGATGCACAATTCCACTGGGTTTTACATGTATCATTGATCAAGACCTAATTCCATATTATTGATACTTGGACTAGAGTTATTGTTTAGTGTCTACATCCCCAATAATATCCCCAACAGCCCATGTGTTCAAGCAGTTGTTTTTCTTCTGTGTTTTTCCTCCCACAGTTCTTCCTCTGAATGTGGCTAGTTTTCTTTCTCATAAGTCCCTCAGCCTTGCTCTGGATCCTTACACTGCTGCTAGTAGAGAAGTCTGTTATGTTCGATTGTACCACAGTGTATCAGTCTCTGTGTACAATGTTCTCTTGGATCTGCTCCTTTCACTCTGCATCAATTCCTAGAGGTCATTCCAGTTCACATGGAATTCCTCCAGTTCTTTATTACTTTGAGCACAGTAATATTCCATCACCAACAGATACCACAATTTGTCCAGCCATTCCCCAATCGAAGGACATTTTCTCATTTTCTAATTTTTTGCCACGACAAAGAGCACAGCTATAAATATTTTTGTACAAGTCTTTTTCCTTATTATCTCTTTGGGGTATAATCCAAGCAGTGCTATGGCTGGATCAAAAGGTAGATAGTCTTTTAAAGCCCTTTGAGCATAGTTCCAAATTGCCATCCACAATGGTTGGATCAGTTCACAGCTCCAATTGGCTGGTAAATCTTGATGGACAACTTAGAGATACAGAGTGCTTCACTATAATGAATCAATTTGTGGCAATCTTAATATATATCCTTTTTTTAAAAAAAATACCTACTTTCTGTCTTATCAATTCTTTAAAAAATTTTATTCAAATATATTTTCCCAATTACATGTAATAACAATTTTCAACATGTGTTTTACAAAATTATAAGATTCAAATTGTCTCCCTCCCTCCCCTCCCTTCTCTTAGAGATGGTAAGTAATTTGATCTTTTTATGCATATATTATCATGTAAAACATACTTCCATATTGCTTATTGCTATAAGAGAATTCTCATAGAAAACCAAAATCCACAAATAAAAACCATAAATAAACTAATATGAAAATAATACGCTTTGATCTGTACCTGTTTAGTATCAATTCTAAAACAGAAGAGCAGTAAGGGCTAGGCAATTGGGGTTAAGTGGCTTGCCCAGAGTCACAAAGCAAGGAAGTGTCTGAGGTCGGATTTGAACCCAGGTTCTCTTGACTCCCAGTCTGGTACCCTATCCATTGTGATTACCTTTCTTCCTCTCAATACATATCCTTGTTGAATATTATTCCTCTACTAAGGCTAAGTAAATCTTCTTTTGTTAACTATTGGATGACCTATGAATGTCTCATTTCATAATATTGGCTCTGAACTATCAAGGGCTTGACGAGCCAGGTCTAACCTAGATTATCATCTCTACTCTTCAACAATCTATATATATCTTCCCTTCCCAACCTTTACCATTGTGCCCTCTGGACCCCCAACATTAATAAACTTTCCTTCATCTTCAGTACTGCTTTAATAGAAACCTGAGGGTACTCAGAAGGCAGTGCATCCTGATCAGTCACCCTAGTAACAGATGCTCGCCACTCCTGAAGCATGAGGTCAGGAGACAGTAACCATATTCCTTTTTCTGTCCTCCTATTTCTAGACCATCTCATTTGCCTCTATTTTATTATTCAACATCTCATTCCATTGAGGTTAACACCATTCATCTATCTCACCTACTCTAAATCCTTGTTGAAGTCATCTTCTAGCTATTGTTCTGCTCTCTTTCTCAAGTTTAGTACTTCCTCCTCTCCATTCCAACTTCTATTCTTATTCTAAAAGATTTCAATTTACACATAAATGTCCCTTTGAATGCACAGATCTCTTAGTTCATTAATTTCCTCAAACTCCATGATTATCCTCTTCATTCCACTTCAGCTATAAACAGAGATGCTCATACCCTAGATTCAGAAGCTGGCGATGCCTTTCTAAAATCAATCTCCTAGCCTTCTACCTTTTCTTGTTTCATTTTTCCTGTCTATTCTAAGTGTTTAGCGTGAATTTCAGTCCTTCCCCTAACCCCTGCTCTTTTAGTCCATTAGCCCTGCTCTCTGGCATCCCTTTCCCTCCCCAACTACTGAAAAGGATAATACTATGTCAATTGTGTCTCCTACAAAATTTTGTTATCTAATATATCAAATGGACTTTTAATTTTATCTTACAATCCTTTCATTCTTCTACGAATGACTCTCACACAACCCGCTACAACTATTCCAAACTTCTTCCTCCCTCCTCAAGTTCCCTACAATATTTCTTTCCTCCTCCTTCTACCAACTCAGCAAGGGGTCTGGCCTCCTTCTTTACTGAGAAAAATAGACATTATCCATTGTGAACTCCCTCTTTCTCTCTATAACACATCACAATCTTTTCTCAATATCTCTTATTTTTTTCCTCCTTAGCCCCAATCTCTGTCAAAAAAGGGACCCTTACTTTAAAAAATCACTCTATAGCAAAAATGAAAACTAGGGAAATAGGTATCAAGTGATAATATCTGTACAACCCAGTGGAATTGTTTGTTGGCTCTTGGAGCAGAGAGAGAAGAGAAGAGGGAAAGAAAATGAATCGTGTAACCATGGAAAAATTAAAAAAAAATTTAATGGGGTCCTTATTCTTTTCAAGGCAAACTACTGTGCATGTACTCTTGATATTATCCCCTATTATCTCCTCTGGGATCTTGACCCCTAGATCATTCTTTTTATTTTCAGGTTTTTTTTTAATCTTGATTTTTCTACTACCTATAAACATACCCAACTCTTCCCTTAAAAGAACTTTACTTGATTGTCATTCCTTCAATCTATCATTCAAGAAATGTTCTCCTCTTTCCAGCCATAATCCAAAAAGAGTCATCTACCTTCATTCTCCTTTTCTTTAACTTCCACTCACTCATTAATTATTTGTACTTCCCATCAATTTTGCTGAAACAGCTTTTACAAAAATTGTTTAGTATCTGAATCATTGTGACCCCATGTGGGGTTTTCTAGGGAAAGATATTGGAATAATTTTCCATTTCCTTCTCCGGGTCATTTTACATTTAAGTAAACTGAGGCAAACAGGATTAAGTGACTTGCCCAGAGTCACACAGGCCAAACTCATGTCTTTCTGATTTCTGGCTAGGCATTCTATCCCGCTGTACCACCTAGCCTTTCAAAAATTATCAGCATTCTACTAACTACTTGTTCCAAAAGCTGCTTGTCATTTTATTTCTACATTAGTTTTTAACCCTGTTCGTTCCCACCTCCTTTCCTAACTTCTAGGATCCAACTCATTCATGTTTCCCTTCTTAACTGTCACTTCATTTCACTCTTTACTGGATCACCAAGTCTTTTCTATACCCTGTGTAGACTGGTCCCCAAACTATTCTGGGCCATTTCCTCTCAAAAAATCCAATTCAAAAAGCATTCATTAAGCATTTACTATATGCCAAATATGGTGCCAGATGCTGGGAGTTTGAAGACAAAAATGAAAACACTCTCTGTCCTTAAGAAGTTTATATTTTACTGGGGGAAAAAACAACCCATAGAAAGAAAATTAAATTTAAATATGTATATGTCTATAAATAAATGTACATATATATGTGTGTATAGACAAAGTTAAGACAAATTAATTTAGGGAGAAATTCTAATATTTGGGAATCAAAAAGCTCATGCTAGAGTTAACACCTGAATTGATCAATTCTCTATAATCTCTCTCTTGGTGAGAAACTTGACTTCAATGAGTTCATTTATCATCTTAGTGAAGATAACTCCTAAATCTCTTTGGTGAACTGCAGTGCCATATTACTACCTGCCTACTGAACATTTCTACCTGGATGTCCCAAAAGTTACTTGAGAATAGGAATTGTATCATGTATTTCTTTTGTATGAGAGGCAGTACAATGTAATGGAAAGAGAGCTAGCTTTGAAATAAAAAAGACCTGGGTTCTAATCCTGCCTTGGATACAAATTGGCTATGTGACTCTGGGCAAGTCCCTTAACCTTTGGGAAAGGGCATTTCTTTATCTTAACTTAATCAAGTACTTTGGAGCTCCACCACCCTTTTAACTCAATCAGTCAGGAATGTGTGAATCCTTTTGATAAGAGTTCACACTCTCAGAGGACAGGTGGTAGATCCTACAGACACTGCCCCTTGGACAGTGCTAGACAATT
Source organism: Gracilinanus agilis (assembly GCF_016433145.1). Classification (NCBI taxonomy): domain Eukaryota; kingdom Metazoa; phylum Chordata; class Mammalia; order Didelphimorphia; family Didelphidae; genus Gracilinanus; species Gracilinanus agilis. Next base: position 541,392,208 of record NC_058131.1, read on the forward strand.
TGGGAGGCTATGATTGGTTCCCATGAATTGGGAGAAAGAGAGGAAGTGATGTGGGAAAAGGACTATAAAAGGTGAGACTGAAAAGAAGATTCATTCTTTCCTTGGCTCTTCAAAGAGGAGACTCTCTTAGGTAAGGAGGATTAGGCATGATTCTGTGCTGAAGGCTTTCTGGGTGGATGACTGGAACTGAAGGAAGAGACTTACACTGGTGAGAACCATATCAAACAGGTTATCTGACTTCCACATGGAGATTAGGACCTGAGGGAGCTTTTGTTTGGAGTTATGCTGAATTTCTTCAGATCAGGAATTATAGGGTAGTTAGCTAGAATATTTAGCTAGGAAATATTTTCTACTTCCCTCTTACATTTCTCTCTTTTGCTGTATTTATATTATGTTAAATTATTTAAAACTACTAACAGATTTTTTGACTTAAGAAGTTAATTATTTTTATAAACGGTGATCACAATCTCACTTTTATAACCCTCATATTTTGTTAAAACTAATTTTAAGTCTTACAGCTTTCAGTGTCCTCAGACAGCTACCTGTGACTTTAAGTTGCAGAGAAGGAAAGAAAGGCTGGTCTATATTGATCTAAGAAGATCTTCCTAGGAGATCTCTAAACTGAGATAATTCCAGGCCAGTCTCCTTTTCTCTTCCCCTCACTCTCAAAATAAAATAACTCAGAAATCCATACATGCATCAAAGGTCTAGTACAGTAGCATAGTAAGAAGTACTTAGTAAATATTTGTTGTTTGATTGAGAATTTAAGTGTTGATACACTGTTTCCCTGGAATTAAGGTACTATATATTTTTAAAGGTTGTAAGAAAGGAAGGTATTTTAAAAAGAGTAGATGATATCATCAAAGAGTTAAAGGGAAAGGGATAAGTAGGGGAACAAGAAGTGATCAGGAGGAGGAAAACCTAGACCTAGAAAGCCGAGACTAAAACTAATATGATTGGGTATCTCTCATAGGTTGCTTTGAAAACACCAACATAGGCTTGATACAATAGCAGTTAAGTCTTTTGAGTGCCTCTTCAATGATAATATGAAGACCAATGGTAGCATTGTATTGTGGGCACCTTCTCCTGAAGGATCAAATCCCAATTTAATAGGAATCTCTTGAGCATTTGTAATAAGAAGAGTAAGCATATAAATATTTTGAAATGTGTAAGGAAAGAATGTTATATATATTTTGATTGTAGCTAATTTATTCAATTTATCATTTATTAATATCAATGTTACTGTGGTCTGGTTGACATCAATAAAGCATTTTTAAAAATAATTTTCATCAAACCCTGAGATAGGTGAAATTTCATGTATTTATAATATTTAAATCATAAAATTCTAGAAAAAATAAATTTTAAAGTTTTGAGAAAACTTTTGAACTAGAAATCTATCAGTATCATTGCATAAATACTATCATGCCTTCAAATCACCTTAGTGGTATAACTGTTCTTTATAGAAACTGGAAAAACTTTGAAGACATTTGGCCAATTAAATAATATCAGGAAGGAATTTTCCCCTGAGTTTTAGTGATGATCCGCATAGTCAGTGAATTATAAGGGATTTTGATTTAATCAGTGACCCTCCTATTCAGTCCCAGTCAGCAGTATCACACTCAGATTTGAAGGACAACGAGCAACCTTTATCTTAAATATCAAAGTACAGGAAGTCACTCACTATTTATAGGCCTTTTTCTAAAAGTTCATTTGGAAGTCAGTTATTTGGTGTTCAGAATACCTATTCCCTTGAGGGGAAAAAAACAGTGTGTGGGGGGACAGGCTTTCAGGGTAACCCACTAGGGCCTCTTAAACCCATAATGTACTTGGATCATGAATTAGGAGTCCAGAAGCAGCAAACTATCCTAGAACACAGAGCACCGGAAGATATAAGTTTAGATCCAACCTCCAGCACTTACTAGCTGAGTCACTCTTGGGAAAATCATTTAACTTCTCTCAAGGCTTAAGAGTTTCCTCCCCTACAAAATGGTGATAATAAAAGTACCTACTCCATAGTTATTTTGATACTAAAATGAAAGAATAGATCCAAAGCAGTTTGCAAACATATATATGTAGCTTCGCTAAGTAAATGTATTATTATTTATTAATCCCATAGAACCTGATTCTCTGTATAATGATGTTTTTATGATTTAAGAAAGAGTATTCAGAATTCTAAATTGGAACTGCTGTAATAAATTTTTCCCTTAATGTGATCAGACTCCTTTTCTCACTTATTCTAGCCACTAGTCAAGAGGAGCAAGAACTCTGGTGGCACAAAGTAAGTGAAGGAGAATGCAGCAGAACAAAGATTTGAAAGATTGGTGAGTCAGTGAAAGGTAGAAGAGTGATTTCAATGGCTTAAAGTTAAAGAACCATAGAGAAATAAATCTAACTGTCCTTTAGGAATAGCTCTTGAGTCTAGATGTTTTCTGTCCCTTCTTTCAAGCGTCTCAGGAAAAGGGCAGGCAAAAATGAAAATAGGTAGGGAAAAGACATCGAAATTAGGCGTGGTGAGAAGTACTAGAATAGTAGACTTGAGTTTGAGACTCAACTCCAAAACTATTTAAGTGACCCTATGAAAGTTATTTTGCTTCTCTAGATTTTGGTTTCCTCATCTGTAAAAGCAGGGAATTGGACACATGGCTATATTTCTTTGAGTTATAAATCAAACAATCTATGATCTGTGCTCTATATATGGGTCAGTGGCTATCAAATGCCTTTGTTATAGCTCTGGATAGCATGAATAATGCCAAGTACAGATAATCCAAAAGTCATTTTTATTTGGCTGTAGAGTACATTATTATGACTTGTTTTTGCAGCTGACTGCTCCCCCCAGTGATGTTTTGTTCAAATTAGTTTTCATTTCTTGAGCCCAGAGCTATTGACAACAGGGGAAGCCAGCCCTCAAGCATGCCCAATCCCTAGGAATCCAACATAAGTCATATTTTATAAGCCAAAAATGTAATCAATTTTGATCCAAAGAAGATGTAGTGTTGAGAGGTACCTACTTTTAAAACACACTGCCCTGCCTTCTTCATCCCCTAACATGGCTCAGATTTCTTGAATTCTGGTGGTTGTTCATGTAGCCTGACCTTTTGTCTCTGGAACCATAAATTATAAAAAAAAGAGTCTAAAAATAAGTAGCAAAGGTAGGAATAATGATAAATAATTAGTACCACAACATATATACTCTCTGAGCTATTAATAAAAATGTTCTCAAGTGCATAAAGACAAGTGTCAAGAGTAATCATGGTCTTTAAAGATTAGGATATGGAGGATAAAGAATTAGATATTAAATAATTATTTTCCATCTGTTTCACAAATGAAGACAGTGGGGACTTAATCAGGGAACAGATTTCCTAGAATGGTAGATAAAGAATAAGTGTGTGGATTAATACTAGAATGGTTATATGAAAAGCTTAAACTGTCATTCATTATTATTGCCAACTGTCTTATTTTTTAAGTACATAAGCACAAATACAATTTAGAAATAACACAGAAAATGTGAGAGAAGTAACATCTCATAGGCAGTCATAGGAGCTAGACATTTGATGAATTTTCTTGCTGACAAGTGAGAATATTTTTTGACAAATCCAGCAACCACATTAGGTTATAATTCCCAATTTGGTAAAGTGATTGAAAGTTTCACAGTGATGGGAGAGGGTACTGCAAAACTTACCAAAATGTTTTCCTAATTTTTCCTTTTAACTCTGACATTGATGTCATAAAATGGCTTTCTCTAAGATGACAGCTTTTGCTTCCCCATCTGTAAAATAGACACAATAATGATCACTACCAAAGAACATACTGGAAAATTTCTCTATACTAGGAATCGTAGAATTGGGAGGCAGTAGGCTGGAGTGAGAAAACAAGTGGCAGTGGATTCAGAGGGCCTTAGTTTGAATCTCCATTCTGCCATATATTACTTGTGTGATCTTAGACAAGTTATGTAACCTCTCTGGACCTCAGTTTACCCATCTATAAAATGAAGGAGTTGAACTAGATGAACTACAAAGTCCCTTCCAGCTCAAGATCTATGCTCCCATGAATTATAGATTATTAGCAACAGAAAGGAATTAGAATTCATCTAGTTTGTGTCTGAAGAAAAGTTCTCTATTCTTAATAAGACTCTATAATATAATAAGTAATTTTCCAGACTCTTTGGGCACTTCTAATGAAAGAGACCACAATGAAGAGACCTAAATTATAGTTCTGGATAATTTATTGACTAGTAGAGTGATTTTTGGCAAATCGCTTCACCTCTCTGTTTCATTTTCCTCATCTGTCCAATGGGGTTAAAAATCTTTCTCTTAAAATTTCAGAAGGTTATCGTGAGGATCAAATGAGGCAAACTGAAAACTGTAAAACACTAAATAATTAATTTTAAGGTATTTTCATTTTCTTCACTGTTAGTGGTGGAACAAAAAAAAACAGATTCTTCTCCCACAACCCATTAGTGGAGATGCCAAACAATAGTAAATGTCCCTCTGCCTCAGACCTGTGTCTATACATAAACTCAATCTAACTAGGATCTGATTTCAGTTGTTTCCTGAAAGTAACCCTATGTCCTCTTCGTGCCAGTTATGAATTTAATTGTAAGATTATACTGACATTTTTATGTTGGTTGTACATTTGTTTATCTAGACTGACCAATTTTGGTGCGAGAGTCTTCAAGAGTCAGAAAGAACATAACAAACTTTATTTTGTATTGCCAATGATGTTCAAAAGAGGTGACGCAAAAGATATTGTATGGGAGATGGATGACTAAAAAGAAGCTGGTCATGTGTTGAAAGTGAGTGTCAAGGAACGGACACCCTAATCACTATTCTGTTACTAAAGGAATTTCAGAAGACCTAGAGAAAGTTTTCTATCACATTAAATTGACCCTCTATGGGAGATTTAAGGGACAGTCTGAGTAAGAGTTGTACAGAATGAGAAGGCATGGATAGGCTGTAATCTATCCCCTTGGAAGAAATATCTGCATAAAGATGATGAAGCCACTGAACTGTAGAAGTTTGTATATGCAAGGACATCACCACAATATCATGCACTACCATCGAGGTCCACAGAAAACACCAATCCACTGAAATATAGACTAAATTATCAAGATGCCACACAAAATAAACTGAGTCACTTTGCATCTCAGTCTCAATTTTCTTATCTTTTCTCAAATCTAACTGAAGTTGGAATAATCTCTGCAGTTCCTTTTAGCTCTAAATCCTAGAATCAAAAACGGAATCATTTTATATTCAAGTTTTCTTATTTATATTGGACATGCGTTTTCATTGGTATAAGGAAATGCCAGGGAGTTTACTTCCTCTGCTAAAATTGTGTATTGTTTTCAACTATGTTTATTGTTGACAAAAATCAGCAATACATAATTTATAGATCTTCATGTGCAATACAAATACAAATTAATTTTGTAATTTTTATTATTAAAGTCATATCTTTCCACCTCTTTTGTAAATTAAAAAGAACTAAGGACCCCTCAACTTGTCCTGAAGATGGATATAGGTAAATGCAAACTATATATAGCTTTGGAGTACCTTGAATTAAATAAGTTTTTTAAAAAGTTAAATAGAAAATTAGGTGAAACCAAGTGAATTTACTTATTTCTTCATATAAAAAGTAAAACTCTTGATTTTCATCCTACTTAATGATGAATGAACTAGCCCAAATTTTTTTCTTTTACAATTTTTACTGATCTTCGATGGTTAAAAAAAACAAACCTTGCCTTAGAATCAATACTAATTATTGGCTTCAAAGCAGAAGAGTGGTAAGGGCTAGGCAGTTGGGGTTAAGTGATTTACCTAGAATCACATAGCTAGAAAGTATCTGAAGTCAGATTTGAACCCAACACCTCCAAGCTCCAGCCCTGGTTCTATCCAGTAGCCACTTTGCTGTCCTTCATCCCATTATTTTAATATTGCCTTTATTTCTTCTTATATTCCTGTTCCCCCATCTAGACAGGCATCCATTGTATAAAATAATAAAAAAAAAAGAGAAAGAGAAAAAAGGTAGTGAGTCTCATATTATACAGGATTCCACACCTATATTACCCCACCTCTGAAAAAAAAGGGGGGGGGGGGAGAGGAGGGTTTTTTTTTCCCATTATTGTATCAGGTTTTTCACCCTCCCCCTCCAACCCCTCAGAGGAAGCATAGACATATTCTGTCTGTTTGGGGCTATGGGAAATATTGTTGGGTTGACAATTGCTTGACAAGCTGGAAAAGTTAATGACACAAGGCACTTATAAGAAGAGGAGAGGCTTCCCAGGGGTAGGTCTTTTGGAGGCAACTTTTGAAAAGAAAAGATAAAACTCCAATAGGGGAAGGAGGAAAAAGTATTTCTATGCTCTGGTATAATGGCAGGGTTGGGGTGCTCTAAACCTCTTTTCCCCACATGAAGTGTGGACTCAACCAGCTAGGCTTATGCCATAAGTCCCTTGGTGCCTTGGCTCCCTTTTGGGGGTTTCTTTTTCTCTAGCATCAAAACTGTGAACATTTAAGTTTCCTGGAAGATCTGTGAGTGCTGGGAACAAGGGCACTAGAGTGGTTGCAACAGTATTAACAAGAACTTCTCCTCTCATCAAAGAATTTTCTTGACTGGCATATTGTTATCTAATGTAGACCCTGCTTAATCAAGGTGAAATGTGAATCAGTTGATGAGGAATCTCCCCCTATATCTCCAAAATAAATTAAAACTTATGTGAACAAAAATAAATAAAATAAATACTATAATAAAGAAAAACGACAATGTTTATATACCAATTATGGCTTTAATATTAGCCTCCTGACTAGACTAATACTGATAAGATTTTGGATTCTGTTCTAATCATTCAATGATTCTTTATAACTTAATACTCCTTTTTTATATAGGAGAAAAAACATATCTGTTCCATATCTGATTCTTGTTTGTACACTGGGTACTTATATTTAAAAAGCCTTTCTACTTTGTGAGGGAGAACTCTTGGGCTGCAAGTTAACAATTTTTATATTTACCACTTTATAAGTAGCAATTTCCCCAAGAAAAGCCAAGGTTTGGATAAAGAGCCAATGAATGCGAGGTATGAGGAACCTACCTTCTTTTTGAGCAGACAGGAAATCACAGAGCAGTGAACCCAGGGCAAACCATTATGGCAGGTAAAGAACAAGAAATGATTCAGATTTTCAGACCGTAGGTTCCCAGATGAGTAATGAATAGCTAGCCCTTGTATTAAATGGTCATTATAATTATACAGCATTCCCTTTCAATTTATTAGGTTTGTCTATTCACATTTTTATAGTCACTATCTTTTTCCTAATCTATATCCTTTTCCTGATTGTTGCATCAGTTCAATATATTTACTCATTCTTTTCTGTATCATATTCATTTTTTCTAGCACATTCCATTATAATCATGTACCACGAATTGATGAGCCATTTTCTAAATAATGGCCATTAAGGTTTAGCAGCACCAGATTTTAAACTGAATTATAAAGCAGTTATCAAAACTATCTGATACTGCTTAAGAAATAGAAATGCCAGATATTGCCTTCTATGGTGCGGAGAGGGGAGGAAAGGGCTGAAATACCTGGAAACAAATTCTACTAATAAAAAAATAATGGGCATCTACTTTATTTAAAGTCCTTTCAAAAATGCTATTATAAATATATTTCACCAATACTAAAAAAAAGGCATATATGACTATTCTAAATAGAATTTTATCCTATAACAAGAGGATTTATGGAGAGACAGATTCTTTAAAAAAGGAATATAACAAAATGAATTTTGATTAAAGTAACAGTGGAGCAAAAATTAATTAGAATTACCAATGAAAAGAGATTGTAGTGTTATAAAACATTTCTTGTTAGCATATTGATTTCAAGCATTATTCAAAGTCAGCATGTCATCTTGAAAAGCATAATTGTCTGAGTCGGGAAGATTTCTGTTTTATCTTTACTTTGATGCTTACTAACCATTTGACCTTGGACCCATCACTAAACTACTTAGAACTGTAGTTTCCTCAGCCTAAAAATAGGGATGATAATGCTTACATCACGGTGTAATTGATAGAACAATGGAATTTGAATTGGGATGACCAGTTTTTGAATCCAGCTTCAGATGTGTTCTAGCTAGGTGAACCTGGGCAAGTCATTTAACCTTTGTGAGTTTCAATTTCCTCTCTGTAAAATGAAGATAGTGCTAGTATTTACTCCACATGTTGTTGTGAAGTTGTCGTGAGTAAATCTTAAAGTGCTTCATTCTTAGACTATCTTTATAGCAGCAGTGAATTAAATTAAGCATTGAAATCTGGGGATAGGGATTGAGGAAGAGAATAATGAAAACTGAGACATAAAAAAATGGATTGATCGGTCTCTAGTCCATATGACTGTCAGTAAGATGCTTGTGATCTTGATATTTGAAGAGATTTTTGGCAACTAAATTAGATGAACTGTTTGATCATCCATTATTGGATTCTTGGCTTAAGATGGGATTTGAGCCTCCCCATGCACCCCACCCCCCAGTTACTCTGTTGTACAATATGCTGTATTTTAGCAGCAGGAGGTAAATTACCCTTTAAAATACATCATTAATAGCACACATAGAAATCTGTCCTTTTACTATCTTAATTCTGCAATTCATTGTTGTTTGCTTCTGCTAACAGATGTGCAAAAACTTTATGGACAATCTTTATGGAGCCTTCCATCTGAAATATTAGAGGATTGGGATCGGAGACTTCACAGACACTAGTTCTATAATTCATAATGCCTTTATCTTAAAATTGGAAGCATTACACTAAAATGCGATCTACAAATCTTTCATGAGAAAAAAAAGGTCATTTTATGAACTCAATGTTAGGGGACTGCAAGAAGTATACTTTATGAAGTTTTTGGATCATTAACTCTGGATTTTGAATTTTCCTCCTGGTAGTTCGTTCGTTCTCTCTCTCTCTCTCTCTCTCTCTCTCTCTCTCTCTCTCTCTCTCTCTCTCTTTTAATGACAGCGTTGATATGTCTAGAAAGGGTGAGAAGAAAAATCAACTTAAAATGGATTTTCATGTTGGTAACTTCCCTCATTAAGTCCCAGTGATTGAGAGCTAGCAGAGTTTTAAAAAATACTTGAAATCCCCAAAATTTAAGGTTCCATAACATTACAGGTGTTTTAATTTTCCTTGATTTTCTATTTTTGGTGCAGCTATGATTACAGCATCACCAAAGACGAGTGATCAGTAATGAATGTGTCGGGCCTGGCGGATCCCCTCCAGGGTTCTGATTCAATCTTTTGAGTTATGGGATCAGGACAAAATGAACTATTTTTCAGCCTTGTAAATATGTGACAAATGACAGTGCAAGAACTATTGATTCCAATCACAGTGATACAATGTTTCATAGTCAAGACTGACTCTAGCTTTACAAATTACTTGCAAGTTGAACAGCAAACCCATGCACAACCTGCTTCAAACTATATCAATCTTGGAGAATATTTGTGGCAGGATTCTCCCCACCATTTGAATAAATCCCTGGGTTGTAATGAGCTTTTCTTGTATTTTCTACATAAAAAAGGGGTTTTTTCCATCCTTTTTTTTAAAGTGAGAGGAGCTGATTTGTGAAGAATTATATAAATCAGTATTGCCACCTTGAGTTGAATTCAGACATAGAATAGAGTGCTGAACTTGGAATCAAGGAGATAAAGATTAAAATTTAAATCGAGACCCTTAGTTTTATGATCAGGGACAAACCACTTGATCTCCGCAAACCTCTTTTTCCACATCTACAAAAATGGGTTAACAATGCTTAAGAGAGTCTATTTTACACAGGCTTTTATGAGACTCGAATGAAGCCGTAGGTTTAGAGACTTCTGAATCCCACATAGCCCAATCCCTTAATTTTAAAGATGAGGTAACTGAGGTTCGGAGAGCTTAAATGATTTCCCTAGTCATGCAACTAGAAAGCACCAGAGTCAGTATTTGAATTGGCATCCTGTGACTTGAGAGTACTTTCCGTTGTGCCATACTGCTTGCTTCTCTAGTGGATGTAGAATCATGTTAAAGCGCATCTAGGAAAAATAAAGAGTCGGTTTAGCACATCAGGATTTGAAAAGTGTATTGTTCTTTTACATTGTCCCTCTGTACTATGGGTATAATGACAAATTAAGCTTCTCCGTCACAATGTGAATTTTTGCAGAAGACAGCTACCAATTCCTCTTTTCTTTTCATTTAGTTTCTGATTGTCAGGTCAGTTGTTTGAAAAAAAGACATCTCTTCTAAATCATCGTGTGTGTGTGTGTGTGTGTGTGTGTGTGTGTGTGTGTGTGTGTGTG
>NC_058131.1:541402518-541455333 GCF_016433145.1 Gracilinanus agilis
TGTGTGTGTGTGTGTGTGTGTGTGTGTGTGTGTGTGTGTGTGTGTGTTACTGAAGCCAGTTTTCCCAAATAATTCTTGATGGGTCACCCTCCCCATTCTCTAGTTTATTAAACATTGTTATGAATTTGCCTCTAGGTCAGCGTACTGTTTTATTCAGGACCAACCTTAGGGGAATACCCATATGCTGATGTATTATTGACCTCCTTTCTCCACTATTTACAAAAACAAGCCTTCTGGATTGTGGAAAAATATAAGAAACACGCCCAACTTTCTAGCCCTCATCCTACCTCACTTTCTCTGCCCCTCCTGTGGGGCTGAGATCACACGGGTGTCCCTCTTCATCGGGAATCTTCAGCCTTGACTGTAGATTAGTTCACTTAATTGGAGCAGAGACGGTATACCATGGAAGGGCTCTCTGAGGGAGGATGCAGGGGAGCTTCTCTGTAGAACTCCATAGATTCCAGGGAAATGTGTGACTCTGTGCTGATGGGCTGACAAAGCAATTTTCTTGTTAGCTACAAATCAAGAAGAGCTAATGGTTTACTGAACTTTTAAAAGTGGTTAGAAGGCATCCTCTGCCTTCTCTTCTAGTCTTCATCTCATGTTAGAACTACTTGAGCCATGGGGCAGCTGGGTAGCACAGTGGATAGAGAGCTAAGGTTGGAGATGGGAGGTCCTGAGTTCAAATTTAACCTCAACACTTCCTAGCTATGTGATATAATACTAGGTAGTGATTCTAAGATGGGAGGAGGTATTTAAAAAAAAAAAAAAGGAAAGTTCAGATTAGAGCTGGAATGGGTGGGGAGAAATAAGCACTTATTTGTATCTGCTATATGCCCTGTACTATACCAAGAGATTTACAAATATTATCTAGTTTGATCCTCATGACAGCCCTGGGACATATTTTCCCAACTTTACAGTTGAAGAAACTGAGGAAGACAGAAATTAAAGTGACTTAACCTTTTAAACCTAGGGCCACACAAGTAATAAATGTCTGAGGCAAAATTTGAACTCGGGTCTTCCTGACTCCAGGCCAATTTTTTCTATTCATTGTACCACCTAGCTACCCATTTAGCAATATAGCAAACTGCTTTACATTTAGAAGGTTAAGTTTGACATTTCTTTTGTTTTGAAAGAAATAAATAGCAAATTTATAGCACATTCACATTGAATATTGAATGCCTTGCCTCATTTTGGTGAGACATTAGGCATAAGCCAGGACTCAAATTTTAAGTAAATTTTTCTCCTAGGCCTCTGGAGGGGGGACTCAAAGCACTAAAGAGACAAACAAAAGAATTCTAAGATTAAAGAGACAAACAAAAGAATTCCAAGACCCATTTGTGGATGGGACCAGATCACAAGGACTCTTTAATGAAGAGGGATATGGCACAATATTCCAGCTGTGCTAGGCTCACTACTGGTTAGTATTTTTTCCATAAAATCCATATGGGAGTTTGTGGGAGTTCAGCAGAGACATAATTCCATTTTTTTTCAGATAACTTCTTTGTCTGTGCTCTCATCTTTTATTGTTCTTCATGACCTCAGTTAAGTCATTTAACCACTCAAAGACTGAAGTTTAATCCTGTATAAAATGAGGATGTTGGATGATCTCCAAGATCTCTCCTAGCTCTAAATCTATGATCTTATGAACATGTCATCAGAAAAAAAAAGGCAAGAACATTGGTCCAGGAACAGCAGTACAATCATCAACTTGGTCCAAATCAAACTCTAGATAGAGCTGGAATTAGCCAAGGCAGGATTTCTTACACTGTGGATCATGAGTCTTGGTTTTCAAAGTGGTAGGAATAAGGATTATAAAAAAAAAAATCTCAATGCTAGCAACATTTTGTCAGCTAAAATTTGTATTATGAAATCTGGATCATTAATAATAGCATCTAATTCGCAGGGTTATTGTAAGGATCAGATGCAATAATAATTGTAAAGCCCTTAACATAGTCCCTGATACCTTACTATGCTCTAAGTACATGCTTATTCCCTTCCTCTTTTCTGTCTGCTCCTTGTATGTATTTTGTGCAATAATTTTGAAAACATGAAAATAGGCGTAATTTCCCCTGAATTGTTCCCAACCCCCTTTTCCAAATATACTCTATATCCAGAGACCTTCATTCATCCTGAATTTATTGGCTCTGTCGATATATTTCAAGTCCTAAAGCATTGCATGGTGAAATAGGTTTTGGAAACATTGAGCTATTGACCCCATCTTCATCAGCTAGATCAAGTCTATCTCGTGACCCTTTCAAGTTTATCCACTCTGGACTTCTGAGTTGTCAAGTGCTGCATGTCCCTAGATTGTAGTTGCCTAGAATTTATTTAGATGCCAGGGGCACCCTCTCTGACAAACTTAAGCCACAAAGAAATCAACCCTGCCAGGCAGGACCAATCACACTCATAGATTTCTCCTGTGCTTTTTTTTCCATGTTGGGAATCCATTTTTTTTTAACTGTTTCACTTGGTTGATCAGTAGATTCTATTCGGCCTTGATATTGAATTAGACTATCAGGTACTGCTCATATTGAGCCAATATCTAGGACTTAATGACAACCCAATCTACTTGGCAGCCTGGTTTCATTACAAAAGGGATAGAGTTTCTTGATTAACTTTACTTCTTGATTTTTCAGAAGCTGCCACCTCCTTTCCCATAAAGAAGTGCAATTTATCTACTTTCAACATAAAGCTAGTCTGGTACTCCCTCTTTTCCTTCAATTACAAACAGGCTCTTTATGAGTCAATCCAGTCAATCCACTGCTTGGGTAGGATAGGATCACACGTGTAGAGCTGAAAGAGACCTAAAGGATGGAAGGAAACAAGCATTTATTAAGTGACAGCTAACCTCACAACAACTCTAGGAGGTAGATGCTATTATTATCTCCATTTTACAGATGAAGAAACTGATACAAACAGAGGTTAAAAAACATGCCCAAAGTCATATGGCTAGTAAATGGCTGGAGCTGGTGAATTCTTCCTAACTCCAGACCTAGCACTTTATTCCCTGTGCTTCCTAGCTTCTTAAAAGATGCCTAATGTGAATCCCTCATTTTTTTTTTAATTAAAATTTTTTTTAAATTGTATTTTTTAGAATTTTTTTCCCATGGTTACATGATTCATGCTCTTACTCTCCCCTCCAACCCCTCAACCTCCCCACCCCCCACCCCGTAGCCGATGCGCATTTCCACTGGTTTCTTCATGAGTCATCAATCAAGACCTATTTTCATATTAATGATAATTGTACTAGGGTGGTCATTTAGAGTGGATCCCTCATTTTGCTGATGAGGAAATTAAATCTCAGAAAAGTCAAGTAACTTACTTACTTACTTAATATCACACATCAGAAGAGCTGAAATGATACTAAGTTCATTGGCTTTCCCCTGTACCATGAAGCTCCTTCACACAATACTTTAGAATTTTCAATTATGACAAAGAAAAATACCTAAAATTATTTATTATTCAGATCTCTTAAAAGTCAGAAACAGGGTTCTTGTGGATTAAATTAGATCTATAAAATGCAATGGGGATAGTTAATCCTGGCTCATCTACATTGTGGAATCTGAGAATCTTATGCGCAGATACCACAATTTTCTTGGAATTAAGGTAGCTTCAGCATACTGGACCAACCATGTGTTTTAGTTCCCATATCCAGATTATGTAAATCACAGAAAGCATAGAACTTAAAAAGACCATAAGCAGAGAGTAGTACTTAAGTTGAGTCTTCAAGGAAACCCTGAAGTCCAAGAGATAGAGGCACAGAGGGAGAGCATCATAGGTATAGAGACCAGTCAATGCAAAGACATGAAGATATGAGATGCTGTAGATAAGGAAAAGGGGAAAAAACTTTTAAGGCTTTACCATAGCATGTATGGAATTAAATAATATGTCAAAAGGCTAGAAGGGTTGTTTAGGACCTGGTTGAGAAATATTTTAGGTGCCAAAAAGAAGGGTTTTTAATGCCTGATGCTAGAGGTGATCAAGAACCACTGGAGGCTATTGAGTTAGATGAATGATATTGAATAGGGGAGGTGCTTTAAGAAAAACCCTTTGGCAGTTATATGAAGAATGCATTGAACTAGGGAGACACAAGATAGGGAGCCCATTTGTAATAGATCAGGTGAGAGGTGATGAGGGTTTGAATTAAGGAAATGTTTCAGAGTGATGACTACAAGGGAGTGTCTAGAAAGTGACAGATCCACTCATAAAGGTAAATGCATAGAACATTCCATGTTGCCACTTCCTTCTGAAGATCTGGGCTTATCCATGCCCTTGGTAAAGCTTCAATCTGCCCATTTTATTGCTTGGCCTTAGAACAGCCTGATCTTTCTCATATAGCTTCCCCTGGCATGACAGCCGGGCTTTTCAAAATGTAGTTCATAGTCCTTTGGAGATAACTATTTCAGATTCCATTTGCTTGTGTAGGCTAAGCAGCATCCTGTGAAGATAGAAACCACTCCCTAAGTTTGTCCTACCCCACATCCCATATTTTGCTTGCATACAGAGCAGGAGGTAGGGGCACGGAGGATAAAAGATGTGGGGCTGAGCACGCTCTCTCGCTCTCTCAAAAACCTAAGCGGCATAGTGCTTGGGATTTTGGCTTAGGTATCCTTCAATGTGAGATTTCTGTCCCCTTCATTTCCCTTCTCATATATCTCAATTTTTATTAAAATTACATTATTAAGGGCTATTATTAACAGACGCCTGACTTGAGAGTTGATTTTATAACAGTGACCACAATATTTTATTAATATTACATTTAATAAATTTTATTTTCATTTATTACAATCCTGAAGCCACCCACATGACCACTGTTTAGTGTAGTATTTATGTATTTCTTAACTATTTAACATGTATAAATTGTGCTATTTATTTCACCAATCACACCTAACAACATTTTAAACAACATTTAAAAAAGAATTTTGAGTCTTGAATTCTCTCCCTTCCTGGTACTGCTTATTTCACCTGCTTCAGTTCAGTTAAGTAATTCCAAGTTTTTCTGAGATGCTGGTACATGTCATTCTGTATATCACAACAGTATTTCATTATAACTATATACTGTAACTAGCTCAGCCATTCCCTAATTGATGAATATCCCCTCACTTTCTAATTCTTTGCCCCCACAAAAAAAAGAGTTGTTTAAAATATTTTTGTACATATAGATCCTTTCCATTTTTGCTTTTTAATCTCTTCAGGATACAAACCTAGTAATGTTTTTGCTGGGTCATAGGATTTGTATTGATTTATAGTCCCTTGGGCATAGGTCCAACTTGTTCTTCAGAATGGTTAAGTCAATTCACATTCCTAAAAAGTGCATTAATATCTCAATTTCCCCACATCTCCATGTTCTTTGGAGTTACAGGAACCACCTACCAATGTAGGTATATAAACAATTTAACCTTATTGAATGTCTTTTGATTTTTCTTTCCTATTTCCATTTTTATGGTTCCTATATTTGGGAGTCAAATTTTCCATTCAACTCTGTTATTTTCATCAGGAATGTTTGAAAACCCTCTATTTCACTGGATATCCATTTTCCCCTAAAGGATTATGCTCAGTTTTTTTCTGTGTAAGTGATTCTTGGTTGAAGTTCTAGTTCCTTTGCTGTCTGGAATATCATATTCCTGGCCATCCAATCCTTTATTGTAGAAGACACTAAATCATGTGGTATCCAGAATGTGACTCCACAATATTTGAACTCTTTACTTTTTTTGGATGCTTGCAATATTTTCTGCTTGACTTTGGAGTTCTGAAATTTAGCTATTTATTCCTGGGAGTTATCCTTTTGAGATCTCCTTTAGGAGGTGATTGTTGGAATCTTTCAATATCTCTACAATATCAGGGTAGTTTTCCTTGATAATTTATGGAAAAAATGATGTCTAATCTTGATCATGGCTTTGGGATAGTCTAATAATTCTTAAATTATCTCTCTTGGATCTACTTTCCAGGTGAGTTGTTTCTTCAATGAGATATTTCACTTTTTTCCCTATTTTTTTCCACTTTTCACTTTGTTTCTTGATGTCCCATAGCATCATTAGCTTCCACTTGCCTACTTTTAATTTTTTAAGGCATAATTTTCTTAAATGAATTTTGGTATCTCCTTTTCCATTTGGCCAGTTTTACTTTGTAAAGAGTGCTTTTCTCCAGTGAATTTTTGTACTTCTTTTTCCATATGGCCAATTCTAACTTTCAAGAAATTCTTGCATTCTTCCTTTCAGTGCATTTTTTACATCTTTTTTCCATTTTTCCAGTTCTGCTTTTTAGTGAGTGCTTGTCTTCAGTGAACTTTTGGGTCTCTTTTGCCAGTTGGCTAATTCTATTTTTTTAAGTTTAAAATATTTTTGTGTGCCTCCTTTACCAAGCTATTGGCTCCTTTTTCATGATTTTCCTGTATCATTCTCATTTCTTTTCACAATTTTTCTTCTCTCTCTCTCATTGAATTTTTAAAATTCTTTTTGAGCTCCTCCATTAATTCTTTTTGAACTTAAGAGAAACTCATAATTTTCTTAGAGACTTTGGATGAAGCAGCATTGACTTTGTCCTATTCTGAGTTTCTATTTTGGGGTTTCCTTTCACCAAAAAACTATTTTGAGGGGCAGCTGGGTAGCTCAGTGGATTGAGAGTCAGGCCTAGAAACTGGAGGTCCTAGGTTCAAATCAGGCCTCAGACACTTCCCAGCTGTGTGACCCTGGGCAAATCACTCGACCCCCATTGCCTATCCTTACCACTCTTCCACCTAGAAGTCAATACACAGAAGTTAAGGGTTTAAAAAAAAACCTATTTTGAATTTCTTTTTTTTATTTGCTCATTTTCTAGCCATTTTCATTTCTTTCAATTTAAAAACTGTTAAAGTTGGGTTCTGTAACTGGGGGCTGGGGGAGGGGGGAAGGAGCACAGTTCCAAGCTTTAGGTTTTCAGGTTCTTTGTGCAGGTGCTTTCAGAGCTAGCTCTGGGGCTCTGCTTTCAATTTTTCCAAAGTGGTATGATATAAGGAGAGATGTGTTTAATACTCTCTCTCAGCCTGTGCTCTGGTCATTAAGCAAGCACTCTTTTCTGCCTTGGAACAGTGATCAGGGTCCTTTGCTCCCCTTGGCTTTAAGCACTGTTGTGTTATCTTCCTCACCTTGAGACACTGACCCAGAACTGCAACCTGGATCTGCTTCTGGAGAATGTGACAAGAGTCTTGCATATGAAACCAGCAAAGAACCTTTGTAATTTCCTTCTGAGCAGTTGTCCAACCCACCATACCATCTATGGCTGAGAGGTCTGGAAGCCTTTCTTGTTGATTCAGCTGCCCTCAAGACCTATTTTCTTATAGGGGCTTACCTTGGCATGCTGCTTTATGCTCCACTTCCACTCTGGTGCAGTAGATCTTTTGTGCTGGCCTTTGAAATTATTTTGGCTAAAATTTTTTTTATTCTTTCTTTTGTGGGTTATGCTGCTCCAAAATTCACCTTAAGACATTATACCATAGTTTTTTGGAGGGTAATTCAAGTGGGATTGTGTTGTTTCTCTTCTATCTTGGCTCCACACTCTGAGCTATTTTTTTTTTTGTTTTTTTTTTTTTAAACCCTTGTACTTCGGTGTATTGTCTCATAGGTGGAAGATTGGTAAGGGTGGGCAATGGGGGTCAAGTGATTTGCCCAGGGTCACACAGTTGGGAAGTGGCTGAGGCCGGGTTTGAACCAACGACCTCCTGTCTCTAGGCCTGGCTCTCACTCCACTGAGCTACCCAGCTGCCCCCCTGAGCTATTGTTTTTTAAATTAAGTTCCCATCTTTTTTTTAAAGAATCACTGAAGAAGTATTTTTGCCCTGTACACCAATCTCGTTATCCCCATAAGCCCTATGATTTTTATTGTGAGATTTTGTGTAATGTGGTGCTCTTTGGGAGAAAAGTACACTACAAAACTGGTTTTGTTTGCATTTCAATAGCCATAAGAAACAATTGGAATAGTTTGGTATAATGGCAAGAGCCGTGGTCATGACATTCAAATCCTGCTTTTGTCACATACTACCTCTGTGACCATAAGCAAGTCACAACTCCTTTGGGCCTTAGTTTTATCATGTGCAAAATGAGAAGCATCAGATCTTTTGTCTCCCTTTCATCTCTAATTCTATGATTATATGAATTAGTTAAATGTAAAAGTATTTGCTGAAATGACATGGTAAGTAGCAACAAAAGAAACCTATGCCTTTGAGACTTGAACTCCCACAGATACCCAGAGTATCAGTGATACTCATAGAATTTATAAGCTTAAAGACATAGAGGGAAGTAGACTTTGAAGATGATTTTCTAGACTAGATAGCTTTACAAACTTATTATTGACTGAGTATAGAAGAGACAAGATCTCATTGTATGTATATGTTATTACCAACCTCGCACCCCCAAAACAACCCAGAAACCAACTAGTGTTGGTAGAGCATAATAAATAAACAATAAAAACTCTTCTTCAACAAGCACTCCTACTCCACCTTCCCCACACCACACATATATTATAATCAAACAAGATTCCTTGAGAGATAGAAACCACAAAGATACTTTTTGACAGGGTTCTATACATACACACAATTTGACTCCCTGGCTCTGGATGCACGTAGACTTTCTCCTGTTCCAACCTTGGGGGCTCCCTTTTCCTTTGTGGTGAGTAGAGTTTTTCAAAACTAAACCACTGAAAACAGTATTGGTCTAGGCTTCTCATCATTGTGCCCTCAAGCAAAAATCACTCTAAGGGAGGCTACTAAGACCAGGGTGACCTCAGTCTCAGCAACTACACTCTTACTGATGGAGTTCATGCTCTACTTGTGCTTCTTAAATCAAAGTTTACCCTAAGGGGCAGCGCTAACCCTTCAGGAATCTAATCCATTGGCACCCCACAAAACTGTGGGAGATTCATACTCAATACAACGTTAAATTGTCCTGGGATCTACGTTCACCAAAATTTCCATCTTGCCACATTATTCAGGCCACTACTCTCAATAACAACTCAATGAACTAACTTGATACTCTATCTACCCCCGCCCCTCCAGGGACCTAGTTCCTGTAGCCATGTCTCCCCTACCTATTACCAGAATCAGGAGAACAGCCTAACAGCTTTTTTATATCCCAAAGGGGATAATTAATAAGCACAGACAGCTGTGAGCTTTCCTGATTCAGGCACACATCTGCTTCCCCTTAGAGCCTATCAACTTGTTCAATAATCCTCTGATTGTTAATATCAATCAAGAGATAACATTGGGAAATGTATACATATCAAAGATGTTGGCCACTATCAAATGGGAGCACTTTGAGAGTAGGGACTGTCTTACTTTTTTATATGTATCGTCTGCACTTAGCATAGCGCCTTGCACATAAGTGCTTAATAAATATTTTTCATTCACTCATTCATTGGCCAAATGGAAAAAGGATTCATTATAGATGGCAAGCATCATGAAAGCATTATAACTAAACTTCTAGTACTGGGAAGCCCTGTGCTAATTTTATTTGGATGGTCACAACTTTATAACATGACTCCTATGACATCAATTTCTGTTTGACAGTTTCCAAACAGTTCTCTTTTCTTGCTGTGGATTATAACATCTCAAGATGATGATATAAAAATATGACTATATAAAAATATCCTCAACTTTGCTATTTTTCCTTTACTCAAAATGCAAAACCAACTAATAACTGAGGCTTAATTAGCATTGAAGGGTATTTGTGTGTGTGTGTGCTTTGGTTAAACAGTTTACAGAATCACTTTTTACAGTTCTTCATATTAACCTAGAAATCCTATTTTCTGTTAACTGCAATGAACTGTAACATTTCTGTTGATACCGTGTAAGTCCTATTTCTGAGCACAGTAAATGACCCAGATAATTTTTTTAAAAGTCAGTGCACAGCTAGGTAATGCAATGAATGCATCTGGGTATCAGAAAAACCTGAATTCAAATCTTGTCTAGGATACTTATTGGCTGTGTGATCCTGGGCAAGTCATTTAACCTCTGTCAGCCACAGTTTGGTTGTCTGTAAAATGGGATAATAACATTGACATTTCCAGGTTATCGTGAGAATGAAATTATTAAGAGTACTAAACACATTTTAGCTATTTTAAAAACAATTATTAATTAGCCATTTAATGACAATTATACTGTTTGATTTTATTTTTGACAAATATCACTCAGGTTAATTAAACCAAATTTCTTCCTTATTAGTTTTATTCAGGCTTCTTATTTTTCCAATCTAGTGGGGCCATGGTTTCCCTTGCCCTGCCACCTAACT
This sequence comes from Gracilinanus agilis, assembly GCF_016433145.1. Lineage (NCBI taxonomy): Eukaryota > Metazoa > Chordata > Mammalia > Didelphimorphia > Didelphidae > Gracilinanus > Gracilinanus agilis. Next base: position 541,412,781 of record NC_058131.1, read on the forward strand.
GATTCATATCTTCCGCAGCTCCCGGCAGCTATGTGTGGTGGCATGTGCCAATTCTTCCTGCTACTGAGAAGGCTGAAGCATCTACTCACTATCACACCCAATCAAAAGGCATCCAACTCACTGTAAGACCTCTATCTAATGTTCCTCAAGCTATAGATTCCATTCCGTTATTTTGTATAGCTTTACCTAGTGGGAAATTTTTCCTTCTCTCAAGAAGACCTCTCTGAATTACCTCTCTGAAATTTATATCCATTCTTCGTAGTTCTTTTTTCTTCTTAAATGAAAACAACTTCCAAATATGATCTTTGGTAGATAATAACAGGACTATCACATTCTTGCACCAATTTCCTCATTTGTAAAAAAATGGGGATAATAACAGCACTTACCTTGCAGGATTGTTGTGAGGATCCCATAAGATATGTGTTTGTGTGTATGCATATATTTATGTAGACATATATATATATATAATGTACTTATAGGTATCATTATATAATAACACAAATGCATGTTTATTTATGCCAATATCTATATGTACATATACACATATGTACAGGACACGAACACATTACACATGTGTATATGTATGCTATGTATGTCATGTATATATGTGTATGCATAGATAAATGTATATGAATAAATATAAACAAACACACATGTATGTGTGTTTGTTTGTATTTATATATATATGTGTGTGTGTGTGTGTGTGTGTGTGTGTGTGTGTATCAGCTAGGTAGTATGGAGTCAGAAAGAACTGAGTTGAACTCCAGCCTCAGACACTTATTAGCTGTGTGACACTAGGCAAGGCATTTTATCCCTATTTGCCTCAGTTCCTCATCTATAAAATGGGGATATACTGGAAAAGGAAATGGCAAACCACTCCAGTATCTTTACCAAAGTCCATAGAGTCACACAAGAGTCAGATAGGATGGAACAACTGAAAAACAACAACAATTTTATATATATATATATATATATATATATACCTATATGTGTGTGTATTGTTATGTAGAGATAGAAGCATGGAATCCTTGTATTTTGCCCATGCTTCCATCTCTACATAACAGTACGTATATGAAAGCAAGGTTTAAAAAAAAGAATTCAGCATCCATAAAAATGAACAACTTTGCCGGACGCCATCGAGGCTGTGAGGTTAGCACGGCTACTCACAAGCTCTGACAATCCGGCATGGCAGGTTGTCAGGAGGATGGAAATTGCACCCTCAGTTTACCCCATGTGATTCTTTTTACAGTGACATTTACTTGCATTGAAATTATTGCAATCAATATCCTTATTCAGCTCAAAGGAGACACAGAAAAATAATACAGGTTCATGGCAAGAACAATCACAGCCATAGACTACCCACTATCCCAAAATAAAGCCCTGTACAACTCCCTAGAGTATAGAAATTTCCCCTAGAATCAGCCTAGCAAAAAACCAGCAGTTAGTGAGTTAATGCAAGTTTCTAAAGTTCCCAGCAAGAAAATACCTGGCCTGAGTTTGTTCCCAAACTCCTACAGACCATAGAAACAGTGAAACACAAGGAAATTAAGGCAATGACAAATTAGCACAGAATCACCCTACCAGAACTGTATTCTTAGTGATCCTATAACAGAAAAAACACCATGGGAACAAAACATTGGACCAGACTGATATTATTGTATCTTATTAGATGTAATCAACTACCATAACCATTTCCTTGATTTATGATGAAAATGAAGAATATAATGTAAATATATACATGATTTAATTAGTCAAAAGAAAATTAAATATTATGCTTAGCTAGGAACTGATGTACTTGTACCTTACACATGGCTGAAAAGAATAAGTTCAAACTAAGCCACCCCGTAATGAATAATTCTTGACAAGCTTACTTCTTTGTTTAACCACAGTAAGATAATTAGTAAATGTCAATCTTATGATGTTTCAAAAGTTAATATGTGATTTTGAATGTATGGGAAGAAAAAAAACTGTATGAGATCATAAAGAAAAGAGGGTATAAAAATTAAAATCAGCAGATGGCACAAGAGAGAGAAGGAACAGCCTCTGCAATTTGACTTGCACTCTGGCTCATTTTCATTTCATTCTTTGCCATGCCATCCTACCTCCAGAGACACAACCAAGTGAAGAGTGGGCTCTTTGCACAACTTGGACTCAATGACTTCTTCTAAGGTCCATTACACTCCCAGTGATTTGATAGTACGACATTAGTTGCAAGCAAGCTCCAAAACTTTAAAGCACTATATCAATAATAGCATTGCCATTATTATTTCTTTGATATTTTGTCATTTCAGTCAATAGTCAACAAACATTTATTAATCACCTATTATATGCTAGGCATTGTTGAAAGGTTCAAAAGAAAGGCAAAATAACATTCTCTGCTCTCAAGGAGTTCACAGTTTAATGGGGAGAATGACATGAAAATAGCTATGTACAAACAAGATATATACAGAATACACTGGAGGTAATCAACAGAGAAAAGTTTCTAGCATTAAGGGGGGAGAAGAAAAGGTTTCTAGTAAAAGTTGGGATTTCACTTGGTACTAGATGGACCTCTGATGACACTGAGAAAGGTATTCTTTCCATTGGAACAAATCACATAAGCCTTCTCATGCTGTGCAACTCATCCTTGTACTACGAAAAATGCACCATAAATGGACCACAACATGCTTTGTTCCTTCCCTTATATCTCCTCTCTGGTCATACATCTTACCAATAATACTCTTTATACTACTTCTATGCAGTTTTTACTACTAAGATGCTATAGGTTACTCCTAAACCATCATAGCCCTCTTCATAGTTCATTGAGTGGCTCATAACTTTAATTATTCAGAGACTATGGTATTTGATCTCTTGTAACCATACAAAATACCTGAAAAAATATTTATCTTTTAAAAGATTGTCCTTTGATTTAGAGAGAAGATTGTGGTCAGTAAAAAAAACTACTGCAGTATTTGTACAATCCAGTCACTATTTAATTGCGAACCCAAGTTCATTGGTTCATTGCCCAATTGCAGCTTGTCCAAAAATATACTAATAGACCAACTCTGTAACAGGCAATCTTCATCCACTTGTTTTTTACTACATAGATAGTTGGGCCTGAACTCTTTTGAATTGTGCATCTCATTTCTTAGACTCTGCATTATTTTGAGGCTGGATCTAATCAGCATTGCACCATTAGAAAACAGAAACAATTGGAAGATCCTACTGTCCTTTACAACTCTTCTGCTTTAGAACCAACAATATACAGTATTAATTCTAAGATGAAAGTAAGGTTTGAAAAAAAGAATTCAGCATCCATAAAAATGAATAACTTGGACTCAATGATCTCTTCTAAGGTCCATTACACTTCCAATGATTTGATAATATGACATTATTTGCAAGCAAGCTCCAAAAACAAAATGGCTCAGAAATTATCAAAGATAGAAATACGACTATGTCCTTTGTCATTCAAATCCTTGACTTTAATGTGTATGGGGAAATAAGGAGGTCATGAATAAATATTTTGGAAAATATATCTCAGATTTAAGAAATTAAAGAGTCTGAATACCCTAGGTATAAACTTCAAGTCTATTTATCATAAATAATATCTTTAAGAAAATGGCAGTTGGCATGGCAAGCAATGAAAGGTTTTACTTAAAAATGGAATTGTCTTCGTATAATTCCTGTGTTTGTCTTGACAGATAGATTATATTTTATAATCTAAGTGTTTTATATTATCTAGGGTGATTTTAAATGGAATTTCTCTTTCTAACTCTTTCTGCTGCAATGTGTTGGAAATAGATAGAAATGCTGATGATTTATGTGCATTTATTTTGTATCCTGCAACTTTGCTAAAGTTACAGACTTCCCAACTTGTGAATTAAGTGGTAATGTTTACATCTTTGGTGATTAAATCTAAAGATGGGCAGGGTAGGTTTAATCTCATTATCACAAGGCCTAACTCTCAATCCAATGAGACACCTAGTTTCTCCCTAGTTATTGGTTTTAGATAGATGCCCTTTATCATTTCAAGGAAAAGTCCTTTTATTCTAATTTTTTTTAGTGTTTTTATAAGGAATGGGTGTTGTATTTGGTCAAAGGCTATTTCTGTACCTGTTGAGACAATCATATGGTTTCTGTTGGTTTGTTATTGGCATGGTAAATTATGCTGATAATTTTCCTAATATTCTAATATTGAACCATCTCTTCATTCTTGGCTTAAAACCTACTTGGTCATGGTGTATGACTCTTGTGATATAATGCCAAATCTCCTTGATTGCATTTTTATTTATAAATTTTAAAACTCTATGTAAAAAATAAAGAATATGTAAAATATTCATTTGTTCTATTGGAGACTAGTCTATAGTTTTCTTTCTCTGTTTTAACTCTTCCTGGTTTAAGTATCAATACTATATTTGTGCCATAAAAGGAATTTGGAAGAATTCCTTCTTCCCTTATTTTTCCAAATAGCTTATGTAGTATTAGCGTTACTTGTTCTTTGAATGTTTGGTAGAATTAACTTGTGAATATATCTGGCCCTGGAGCCTTTTTTAAGGGAATTCTTTGATGGCTTGTTCAATTTCTTTTTGTGTGATGGAGTTAAGTAGTCCATTTCTTCTTGTTAATTGGGACAGTTTATATATAATATTATATTTCACAATTCACTTTGATTGTCAGATATATTGACATATAGTTGAGCAAAATAATTTCCAATAATTGAATACTTTAGGTACCTTACATGGCTCAAGGAGAATATATATCTTAAGTATCTTAATTATCACCTTCCCAAGTGTGAATGTACTTAATTCAATCTTTTTGAAAACCTTAAGTTTTCACTTTTCTGCTTCCTTTTTATTCTTCACCAGAGTGTCAAATTTGATCATCAGATTTTCAGCTCTGTTTTTTGTTGTTGTTGTTGCTGCTGCTGCTCAAGAATATTATAAAATCTCCTATTTCACTAAATATCACTTTTTTCCATGGAGGGTTATGGTCAGGTTTTCTGAATATATGATTCCTGGCTGTAGGCCTAGGAATATCATATTCCATTCTTTGTGCTTCTTTAATGTAAAAGCTATAAGGTCTTCTGTAATCCTGACTATAGTTCCATGATATTTGAGTTATTTCCTTCTGGCTGCTTGTTGAATTTTTTCTTAGTCTGGGAGTTTTTGAATTTTTCTATACTAGTCTTAGAGTGTATTATATTAAGGTGTCTTTTAGGAAGTGATTGGTAAATTCTTTCAATTTCTATTTTTCTTTCTTACTCAAGGATATCAGCATAATTTTCCCAGATGATTTCCTATAATATGGTGTCCAGGCTCTTTTTTTAAACTGTGGCTTTTAGTTATTCTAGTAATTCTTATATTGTGTCTCCTGGACCTATTTTCTAGGTCAATTGTTTTTCCAGTGAAGTATTTCAGATTTTATTCTATTTTTTCATTCTTTTGATTTTGGATATTTCCTGGCAGCTTACTGAGTCATTGGCTTCTATTACCTCAATTCTATTTTTAGAAAGTTTTTGTCTTCCTTGAGCTTTTCTGTTTCCTTTTCCATTTGGCCCATTCTAGTCCTTAGGACATTGTTTTCTTCATGGATTTTTTGGGGGTTTCCCTTCCTATTTTCCAAGGAGTTGAATCTTCTTCTCATTTCTTTTATTATTTAATTTTTAAACTTTTTTTTCAAGTTCTTACAAGAGGTCTTTCGAGACCTGACATCTTTTCTCACTTTCTTTAGAGGCTTCATATATTTCATTTTCCCCATTGTTGTCCTCTTCTCAGTTTATATTTTGATCTTCCTTGTCAATAAAGTAGCTTTCTAAGGTTAGGTCTTTTTTTGCTTATTTTTCTAGTTATTATTCCTTCCCTTGTTATCTTGTCTTTTGTTGAAGTTCTACTCCACTCCTGGGGTGGAGGCAGCTCTGTTTCAAGCTTGCAGTGTAGCCTTCTCTGGTACTTGGGGGAGGCCCAGCTCTTTTTGGATCCCTCAGTGTGCACTTATAGGGGGTGGCCTGGGTTATTGTGGGGAGGCTTACAGAAGTTTTTTCTAGCTGAATTCCATTCCCCCTGCTTTTGGTTTATTTTTGTATTCTTGTTGGGCTATTCCCAGCTCTACCCTTTTGGTTACCTCAGCCATGTAGAAGCAGGTAGGGCTAGGCTTCAACCTCATTCTGCCTTTCTCCTTGCTCCAAGCTGTTTGATCATACTTGTTGTTGCTCCTTTTCTGCTGTTTCATTGCCTCAGGCCTCTTAGCAGTGAGTAGGGCTCCTCTAGTGTGTAATTTGCAAACTTCCCCAAATGTAGCACTCACTGGGCTACTCTCCCCTCTAAATTCAGTTAGATATATCCCTTCTGCTTTTTTTTCTATTTTTCTGTGGGTTTGGAGGGTTTGGATAAACTGACCATCCCTTATTATGCCATCTTAGCTCCTAACATGCATCTCAAATTCCCCATATATATTTTTTGAATGGACAAATATTTAATAAACAAAAAGAAAAAGAAAAACAATTATGTAAAACTCTTAATGTCTATAAGGTAGAATTCTTCTTCAAAAGTGTTTCCAATTTAATATGCTAGTAACAAAACCTCTGAAACCTCATTCTTCTTCTTGTATATTTTAAAGGATTCATTGATGATCTATTCTTTTTTTCTTGCATCACTTTCATCACCCACTCTTTTCATCTTCCACAGAAGCCTTGTCTTGTGACAAGTATAATTAAGTTGAGAAAAATAGATACATTGAGTATATCTCAAAAAGTATGTCTCTTTCTATACCTCTATTATTTTACTTCTCTGCCAAGAAGTAGGAAGCATGTTTCATTATCAAGAGCAACACAAATATAAAATCATCAAAAGATAACTTAAAGAGACATCTAATGGAAAAATGGAGAAAATTACAAATGTTAATTAATATCTTAGTGAATAATCAAAGACTTCATATAATAGAAAGAATTTGTTACAGAAATCTGTGTATTTCTTCCAATTTTGGGTCCATTCATTGTCCTTCCAGTTTCAACCTTAAGTACTTTCAAGTTGATATGACTAAGTTGATTTTGTTGCCAAGACTGTGGATATCCCAAGGGCTTATCACTACTTAATGAGGGAATATAACTCATAACCTCCTAGCAGTCCCTTCAATAAGATTTTATGAAGTTTATATTCTGAATTGATATTGCTTTTGGTGGCTATACCTTGCTCCTTCACAAGGTCACAAGAATTTCCTAGATAAAGTGTGTCTAGGCTTTTGGCTTCCTCTTTATGGTGATTGATATTCATTAAATTTGTTAATAAATTAGAGTAATGTGGATAAATATCTGTTCTTTTATCTTTTTCCCACTTTTAGGTATAAATATCATGTTTAACAGGTCAAGTGGGATTGCCTCATTTGGATAACATAACTTCATTTTTATTTTTATTTTGGTTTGATATTGATTTTTATCTTTGCTATAACAAATCAATAGTCTTAGTGTTCACAGATACCTCATTCGGAAAGTATTTCCTCATTGATAAATCCATTTTTCCTGTCTGTTAAAATATAATCAAATTAAATTTTATGTTCTTTGGTGCTTACCATGTTCAGAACTTCCTGATACATTTGAGACTTTTGTATAGACTTATAAGTATTTGATTTCTCTCATGCCTCACTCCTCAGCAAATAAGTATTCATAAAGGATGGGCTGGATACATACCCAGCCCTTTCTTTATATAGAGAGAGAGCCTATACTTTAACCCAACTGTCCAATTTTTTCTTACATTGTCCACCCCAAAGTTTATTATGATATTAAAGTCACAGAAATATAAGGAAACCAAGAGAAATACATCCAGTACATTGTGTGGATGCTCTATGAAAGATCTATGGAAGAAGCTTAGAAGTGTTTGTATAAACTGAGAAGATCTGAATGATCTATACCAAATGAGAGAATACACACATTGGTGAGATCATGGATCTGTTGAAGACTCTGAAGACTAGCAACAACTTACTCTTTGTTGGAGTCTCAAAAAGATATCAGCCCTGTCTGGGTTATGATGACTCTATCCCCTAAGAAACACCTGGGATTCCCAGATGCTCATGGCTAGCCATAACTTCATTCCTCTCTAGATTATACTCCTGACTCTCCAGTCTTTCTCTACCATGCCACAGAGACTTCATCATCAAGGAAACTAGTTTTATCCCTGAACTTTACATTTTGAAATTTCCTTCCATACCTCCATCCCTCTGATTTCCTAATTCCTTCTGGAACCTCCATTTTAAGGAGGGTGCCCAAGACAAGTTTGTCTTGATTCTTCTCCAGGCTGTACTCCTGACTTGCTAGACTTTCTATACCATAAGACCATGTCAGATACCTTTATCTCTTCTCCCTCTCCCCTGCATTTTTTAGCTTCACTTTATAATCTGTCTCCCTCCATTACAATGTGAGCTTCATGAGAGCAAAACCATTCTTTCTATTTGTTTCTATTTGTATTTTCAAAGATTAGCACAATATTTGGCACATTATAATTACTTAGTAAATGCTTATTGACTTGACTTTGTCACTAAACTGCCAATAGTGCCCCCATAAATGGGCTCCACTCCTTCAACAGAGCAATTGTCTAATCTGAAATGGTCCTTTTCCCCATTTTATCTCCAATAAAGTTCAGCTTTGCTAATTCTATATAATAAGTAGAATAAATTATTTTCAAAATGAACTAAAATAGGCCTAAGAAGGATCACGTCTGCTGCCACTATGCCTAGAATATGGTTAGGACAAAAGAGGCAGTCACATATAGTAATGATGGTTCCAAAGCTAGAGTCAATGATGGAGCCAACATGGTACCATCATGTGGTACTTGTGCTAGATCATAAGTCAAGAAATCACACTTCCTGGGGTAGCTGGGTAGCTCAGTGGATTGAGAGTCAGGCCTAGAGACGGGAGGTCCTAGGTTCAAACCTGGCCTCAGCCACTTCCCAGCTGTGTGACCCTGGGCAAGTCACTTGACCCCCATTGCCCACCCTTACCACTCTTCCACCTAGGAGCCAATACACAGAAGTTAAGGGTTTAAAAAAAAAGAAATCACACTTCCTGCAGCTGTCAGCTCAGTGTATCAGAACCTCCAGACTAAGCAGTAATCTCCATGGAATGAGAGTTAATATAAGGATACTTTAATCTCTGAATGTCATAGACCAGCTAGCTATAGTATGTTCATATTTGCCAGATAAGGAAGGATTTGAAAGATATAATGGGGGAAATTTTAGAAAGTTTTAACAAATGACCTACAAGGGGTGAAGGGGTATCCCCAAATGTACATTATTACCCCTTACACTCAACACACACATATGAGGGGAAACGCTTCAGACATTAGCTCCTCATAATCAGTGGGCCATATTTTGCCAAACTCTAAGAGAAAAAAAGGACTACTGTTAGCTCTCCCACTTTACAGATGAATAAACTGGGGCCCAATGAACTTAAAGGATTTGCCCAAAGCCACAAACATTAGAAATAGGATTTGAACCCAGGCCCTATCATTCCATAGCCTATGCTACTTCCATTATTCCACTGTGACTTCTGACTTTTTTCTTTTGTTCTTTCTCCTGTTGAGATAATCTTTAACTTTGTAATCATAAAATAAAAGCCAGTTTAGGGATGCCAACCCAGAAATTCTGTGTCTTCTTGCTTTTTGCTGCTGTAAGTAGGCATCCTCAAAATGATACAGAGACTTTCTTAGTGCTATTGGCAGCAGGTACTGCCTCCCTCCTCCTGCAGCTGACTTGCTAATTGTGATAATACAAAGCTGAGTGTCAGTTTGCTGTTCAAATATTTAGGAGAAAAATTCAAGGTCCTATGACATTCTTTAAAATGAGCCAAAACAAGTGGATGATGAGGGAAGAAATGTTATCTTAAGAAGAGAATTTGGAAATGCTTGTGTGTTTCCTTTCTTGTTGAAATCATAGTTCAAATGAATGAAAATGAATATTTTTTAGCCCTGGAATGCCTGCCAGGGTGAGACAGAGGCAATCCTGGTAATAAACTTGCAAATATACTTAGGACACTTTTCATGGGCCTATTTCTGGTTATATATCTTTAAAAATATAGCTCTATTATGAATGCATTTCATTAGTTAAAAGGGTGACATTTCTCAGTATTAATGAAATATAGCACTGTCCTAAGCAGATGAACCTGACATAAATATCTAGTTCTAACCAATTGAGCTTTTATGCTACTATTGATAATAAAAACTAGACTCATGATTAAAAGAGAAATTCTACCTCGGTCCCTAGAAGAACTCTTGTCGAGAAGAAGGATCATAAAATAAAGATGTATTATAGAAGATGGCCAAGCTATACAAGTTTCCCATTTTTCTTTAAAGCACATGACAGAGCTATAGTGGGAAACTCTCTGAGGAAAAATTTACATTGGGTGAAATCAAAGCCTGGAGAAGTTAATTGACTTGCCCTGAGTCAGTCAGCAAATTTGTTGGAGGAATAGGATTTGAACCCACAGCCCCTGAGTTATGAGGGTATTGCTTTCTCTGGGATCATCAACCTCATGCAAAATCAGAGGACAGTTTCTATCAAGAATTAATGAGAAGATAACTAGCATTTGAGTTCAAAGTCTGTTGGACCTTTTCCTTCCTCCGGTAATCTCCTCTAGAGTGTTGAAAGCTGGTCATTAAGTATTCTTATGAGAAGGATTAGAAGTTATAATATGGTTATAGTCATTCATTTTTATAGATTCCTTAAAACAACCTATGGCTTTTTAATTTGAGGGGGGCAATTAAGAGCCAACTAAATCAAGTATAGTAAAACCTCATTGATTTGGACTCCACTAAATTTAGAATTTGTGAAAATATAACCTGCACTGTACTTCACTGAAGTCTACCTTTGCCCTGTCTATGAAAAAATGATTTGCAAAATAAATTAACTGTAAGTGAAGGGAATGCTACTGAAGAGCACCAAAAAAGGACATTAGGCAAATAAGTGACATCAAATGCACACTGGAATGATATTTCTGATAGATGACATTTTATCTCAACCATTATTATAAGCCTTTGCTTAGGCTGCTTCCCACCCCATCCTCAAATGCACTCCCTTCTTACTTCCACCTTTTAGAATTTCTGGCTTCCTTTCAAGGCTTAGCTCAATAGCCACCTGCTATGTGAGGCCTCTCCTGACCCTTCTTATTTGTAGTGTACTCTTCCTGGACATTTTTTTGTCTTTTCTTATATTGTTGACTTTGGCTTTTTTTTTTTTTTAACAACCTTTACCTTCTATCTTAGAATCGATACTGCATTTCTTCCAAGGCAAAAGGGCAATAAGGGCTAGACAATGGGAGATAAGTGACTTGTCTAAGATCACATGGCTAGGTAGTGTCTGAGGCTAGATTTGAACCCAGGACCTCCCACCTCTAGACCTGGATGTCAATCCACTAAGCCACCTGGCTACCCTGGCTTACTTCTTGAGGACAGGGACTGTTTTGAGGTTGCCTTTGTACACTCAGCATCTAGTATAGTGCCTGACATGTAGTAAATACTTAATTAATGCAATACAAATAATGCAAATAATGCAAAAAATGAGGCAAATTCTTGTTGAAAGAATATATGAATCATTATTCAACATAACTAAGGGGCTGCACATCAGTAGGGGAATGATTAATGAAATTATGGCCTATGAATGTAGGGGAATAATATGCTTAAGATGATGAAAGGGATGGTTATAGAGAAACTTGGAAAGTCCTGTGGGAGCTGATGCAGAGTGAAGTGAGCAGAATCAGGAGAAAATTTATACAATAATGACATAATTAAAACAAAAATTAGAAGAATTTAGAACTCTATTAAGTGCCTCTATCAAGCATGATGCCAGAGTACTATTGACGAAACATGCTGCCCATTGCTTGACAGGCAGGTGATGGACTAGATATGAAGAATTCAGTATATTTTTTATTTAATCAGTATGAGATCAGTATGATAGCTGTTGTGTTTTGTTTTTGCTTTTTGTTTTCTTTTGTTTTGCTTTTTTGGAGAAAGGAAAGGAAAATTTTAGTCTTCCTCCCTCCAAAAAAAGGAAAAAAAAGTTTTTCTATTCTGAAGACAATACTATTATTATGTAATTCCTCCTCTTTAAAAGCTCCCCATCACCTAAAGGAAAAAGTTTAGATTCCTTATCCTGGAATTCAAAATCTTTCAATAAATTGGTCCTATCTATCTTATCTCCTACTTTTCTATATTCCACTTCAACTACGTTGATTACCCACTTTCCTTCAACATGGTTTATTTCTTCTTTCCCTATGCCTTTGCACAAGCTGTTCCTCTCACTAGGAATGCCTGTCTCTTTCCTCTAATTTAAAGCCAAGCTCCAGTCCCACCTCCTCCATGAAATCTTCCTTCTCTGAAAACTCTAATTTTCATTGTTCTCTACCTTCTATGTCCTCTTAAAGTGTTTAATGCCTACAAGACTCATCACACTCTTAATAATATTGTGAGACCTGTTGGATTGCTGTCTTGGGGCAACACAGCACCATAGAAAAAGTACTGAACTTGGCATCATAAGATCTGACTGCCATTTTCTACCTGTGTGATTTTAGACAAAATACTTAACCTGTGCTCCTCAGTTTCCTCATATGCAAAGTGATGGAGTAGTACTACCTGACTTTTAAGTCACTTCCAACTCTATGAAGTTCCAACTTCCACTTTTAGATCAATGATTCTACCATGCTTTAACTTTTAAATTACTACTTGATTTTCTGTTTGCCTAGTCTCTACAACTGGACTGTAAGCCCATGGAGACCAGCAACTGTCTTCATATTCTTTGTATCCTCTATGTTGACTGGAAATCTTCTGTGACCACAGTAAGTGTTCAATAATTAAATTTGTCCAACTAAGAATGGAAAGCTAAGAGTACTTTCTTGTAATTCATGTTACTAAGGATTTAAAATTTTTCCTCTCAAAAGAAAAGGAAGTAGAAATGTAGCCATTATATTATGTAGAAATTTATTTAGAAACCAATTTTCGGTCATTAAGTTTATATATCTGAATAGCTGAGCCAGCACCTCTTACCTTTGAGACCAAGAGGGAAATCACACCATACAGAATTACAGCCATAAGAAAGAGACCTAAGAAGATAAATTTGGAAAGGCCAAATAAAGCTTTTATTTCAATTACGGCTCCTTAATTCATTCATATGGAATTGGATGAGACTAATTTTCTCTAATACTCTGGAACTTTGATCTCATCAATGTGGGTATTCCCTACAAAGAGACAGATTTCAGCCCATTTGTGCTTGCCTGTTGTTCTTATCTTCCTATAAATTTACCACAGGGGGTCTACCCAGCATGCTGGGGGTCTTCTTCACATTCTCCTGACATTGTAGGGATACTAAAAGAGCATGCAGGCTATGCTTTGTGTGTTCTTCACTCTTGCTATGCAACTAGCTTGTCTTTTTTTCTGCTTTTACATTTATATCTGATGACATCCTTCACACAATTTCTCCTGGGTAATCTCTCATTTATAATGTGTTGTATAGCCTGTTCACACCCACCATGTAGCCTGTCCATTGCTCTTTGGTTGATCCATGACCCACAGACATACAATGACAATGGAAGAATAAAAAAGATGAGTTTTTGTTTTAGGGAGGCTTAGGAGTCATTAAAACCACAATGCAATTTCCCAAAGGCAATTGAACCTGCTCTCTCCTGTTCCTCCTGTTCAATTCTGTGTCAAGACTGTTGTCCATTTGCTCAGTCTGTATACGGATGAATGATAACTTTCTGTTGTCCATCTAATTTCATATTACAGGATTCTTCACTCATTTTACCCCCTACTCTATGTGATGGTTAGGCCAAACTCTTTTGAGAGTTTATAGATCTCATATGAGCGGCTCTACAATGTTACAGTGCTCAATGAAATCAGAATAGTAGCGTCTATAAAGAGTAACATCTGGAGGCCCTCACAATCTATACAGAGAATCTCTCTTCGATCTAAGTTGTAAATTGGACCTATTAAGACTCAGTGGATAGGGGGCAGCTGGGTGACTCAGTGGATTGAGAGCCAGGCCTAGAGATGGGATGTCCTAGGTTCAAATCTGGCCTCAGATACTTCCCAGCTGTGTGAACCTGGGCAAGTCACTTGACCCCCATTGGCTAGCCTTTATCGCTCTTCTGCCATGGATCCAATACATAGTAATGACTCCAAGACAGAAGGTAAGGGTTATTTAAAAAAATAAAAGGACTCAGTGGATAGAACATTGGGCCTGGAGTCAGGAAGATGTGAATTCAAATCCATCCTCAAAAACTAGGGTATGACTCTGAGCAAATCATTTCACCTCTGTTTGCTTCAGTTTCATCAAATGTAAAATAGGGATAATAATAGTACCTGTCTCCCAGGACTGTTGTGAGATAGTATTTCTAAAGCACTTAGTACCTGGCACATAGTAGGTGCTATATAAATGTCTGCTATTATTATCCATGAAAGTGGCAATTAACTTTAGCAATCATGTCTTCTTCTTTTATGTTTAGGTTGATATTAATAATAGGGTCATAGAACAAAGTTACTGCTGCTATTACATCTTTCAAGTCATCTTGTTTAATTTTGCCATGTATGGAAGAAATCTTATTGGAGTAGAGCTTTTAAGGTATCATGCTACTCTACTAAATTAGATACTGTCTTATAGTCAAGTAATAATTGCAGTGAGGTTTGTATCCTCTGTACCTTTGAGGCAATTACATTATTGTAAATACATGGGTAACTGTGAAATATAACTTGCGAAAGCCTATTTGTATCCTTCTAATAACTTCATTAAGGATGCCTTCAATGTGTGTGTGTAAATTATCCTGGTAAAAATATAAACAGATGAAAAAGTGAACATATGCACATAGAAAGAAATAGAAATTGATAGTAGAAATTGATGCACTCTTGATTACTTTTTTCAATAATAATGTCTAGTGTTTACTGCCTCATATCCTTAGCATCTTTGCTTCTTTCATTCATCAGAACAGATTCTTTAGTGCCTTTAAAATGGTGTTGTATGAAGCAAAGACCTCCTCTGGATATATGTGGTATAACTCAGCTACTGCCTCCTTTTCTGTTTTTTTTCAGTGCCAATTCCATTTGCTCCAATAGCATATTATTAATTATAATGCTAGAGTCAAAATGCCATGGCCCTACTGTCCTGGAAGACAAGAATAATTCGTTCGAAAAGATTTTTATAGAATTTACTATTTGATAAAAATTTCTGAGAAAGCCAGAAAGCATTCTGGAAGAAACTCAGCATAGATAAATATCTCACATTGTGTTACTAAGATCAAAATGGGTAAAAATTTATAAATAAGGGGTGGTATAAGCATATGAGGAGAGCATGTAAATGTCATTCATATCTATGCATAAGGGAGGATTTTATTACCAAACAGGAGATGATGAGGATCACAGAGGTAAAATGGATTATTCTGATGACAAGAAATTTAAAAAAAAATTCACAAACAAAGCTAATGCAGCAAAATTAGAAGGAAAACAGGAGACTGGGGAGAAAATTATAGCAAATTTCTCTCATAAAGGCTTAAGTTCTCAAATATATTGCAAACTGAGCCAAATTTATGAAAAAAAGAGCCATTTCCCAATTGATAACTGCTCAAAGATATGAACAGATAGTTTTCAGAAGAAGAAATCAGAACTATTGAGCCATATAAAAATTCTCTAAATACTAATAATTAAAGTCACTCAAATTAAAATAACTTTGAGGTATCACCTCATAACTATTATATTGACTAACATAACAGAGAAGGAAAATGAAAAAATGCTGGAGGTGAAGTGAAAATAATAGGAAGTTTTGTAACTATGCCAAAATGGTTATAAAACTATACACTCCCTTTTATCCAGCAATGCCACCTAAGTCTCTATCCCAAATAAATCAAAGAAAAAGGAAAGGATCCATATGCACAACACTATTTGTCACAGCTTTTTTTTCTGGTGGTAAAGAATTGGATATTGAAGAGATGCCCATCAGTTGAGGAATGGCTGAACAAGTAATGGTATATGATTATAATTTAATGTTGTTATAAGTAATGATGAGGGTCATAGGTTCAGCAAAAAAACCTTAGGAAAACTTATATGAACTGATTCAAAGTGAAGGGAGAAGAACCAGAAGAAGATTTTACATAGTAGTAACAATATTATTAACGATGATCAACTATGAAAGGTTTAGCAACTGTCATCAATACAATGCTCTATGAAATTCCAAAGGACTCATAACAAAAAATGTTATTTACCTCCAGAGAGCACTGATGAATTGTCTGTAAAGACTGAAGCTCCTTTCTCATTTTTCTGACATGGCTAATATGGAAATGTTTTGCATGATTTCACATATATATTGGGTATCATATTATTTGTTCTCTCACTGTTTAGGGGAAGAGCTAAAGGATGGTAGAGAATTTGGAACCCAAAAGACAAAAAAGGAAAATGTATAGATTTTTCTTTCCATTTTGTGCTTATTTTTCCCTTTTTTTCCTAACTGAATTCTTAAGTGTCCTTGGAGTAACTTTGCTTAGTCCGGGTCTCTTGCCAAGATATTTTAAAACTTGTTTTCCCCTTCATTGTTTCTGGTTCTTTTATGAGATGATATTAAACGTAATCTTTCATCATCCTTTCACATAATGTTTTACAATTGCGTTTATATTCCATAATGAAGTTGCCCTTGCCTGTAATATCTTTTCACTCCACAAGGAGATCAAGTGTTTGCTAGCTAAGGTGGTTCCTAGTCAATGATTTACAGCAGTTAAACTTTTTGCATGAAATTACTATAATCTCTCCATTTTTCATAAGAACTTTTTTTCACATATCTATAGCTATGAAAGATAGACCATAAGTTAATATTTATAATAGGAGAGAATTATTCATTTCATTAGGAAACTCCTATTTTTCTTCCATCGTCAACTTTAATTCAACCTACTATTCCTGAAAGATGAGTTAGGAGGGTGTAGAGGCTAAAGTTCTAAACTTTAAGTCAGGAAGACTTGGGTTCAAATTATACCTCTGAAAAATATTGGCCTTGTGACTTAACCTCTTGGCGCTCTATCCCTTAACTCTCTAAGATTATAAATTGAAGAGAAGGTAACTTCTTCATGGGTAAGAAGAGTTTTCATGTCTAAGAGTTCCCTATAGAAGTGAAGTTACAAGTTCTCTCTCTATTCCAATGTGCAAGGTACTTTTTGATATTGTAATTTGATGGGAGCAGGGAGACACCACGTCTATCTAAATAACTATAAAATGTAATGTGATGAAGTGAAAGAGAGACAGGTAAAATGTTTGATTTGAAGATGCAGAGTTCACTTTCACCTAGAATGCTATAAGAAGACATAATGGAATAGGTGGGGCAGCTAGGGTGGCACAGTAGATAGAGTGCCAGGCCTGATTAAAATTTGGCTCCAGAAGCTGGCTGTGTGACCCTGGGCAAGTTTCTTAACCCCATTTGCCTCAGTCTCCTTATCTGTAAAATGAGCTGGAGAAGGAAATGAGGTACTCTTCCAGTATCACTACCAAGAAAACCCCAAATAGAAACACAGAGAGTCAGACATGACTGAAAAGGATTGAACAGCAACAAATGAAGAGGAGCTATCAGGATCCTTTGGGTGTAATGTTTTGGTTAGTTAAATACAAAATGTGAAAAATAAAAAGCAAAGTCAATGTTTAATATAATGTTTACCACAGACAATTTCTTAAAAGTTATGAAAGAAATATTGGATGGGGTAGCAAAATATCTCCTATTTGACTCCCTGGAAGTGGTAATTATTGCCTTGATTGTTAATGTTCTTTTCAGTGGTGCAGAACTCTTTCTTC
The DNA here is from genome assembly GCF_016433145.1 of Gracilinanus agilis. Taxonomy (NCBI): domain Eukaryota; kingdom Metazoa; phylum Chordata; class Mammalia; order Didelphimorphia; family Didelphidae; genus Gracilinanus; species Gracilinanus agilis. Next base: position 541,430,552 of record NC_058131.1, read on the forward strand.
TTAGTGATAAGCTGCTCACCACATCAAAAAGACCTAACATTATGGAAACAGGGGCTTTGGAGGACAAAAGCAATCCTTTCTCCAGGCCATACTTTGCCAGGCCCAGTTTAGACAGCTTAAGGGCATTTGACCTGTTGTTCCTTGGCAAGTGGTGCATCAGTCCAAAACAAAATATGGGTTTGGAGTTACCACTGGCTTCATACTTGATCCTCTCCAAAACAGTTTGACTCTTCACTAATTGGAATGAAAAGTTAATCTTTCACAAATGGAACCCAGCTGAGGCTTTGTGTAGAAGAGAATATTTAAAAGGTTTCTGGCAAGCTAGAGTGTCTAGCTTAGCTGGATTTAGTTCATTAGCAAATCAGAAATCCCCTGCTGGCAGTGTGCTGAGGGTAAAAAACATGAGGCCAGCCTATACCCTGTGGATATGTTCAGCATAACTACATAATAAACAGGCATTTATTAATAATCTTATTGGTCACACAATGGAGGGGAAGGAGATAAGAAGTCAAAAGCTGTCATTTGTCGCCATTAAGGAGGCATAATTAAAATAAGTGTCATGTGATTATAACCCTTGAAAAATTTATCTTCAATAAAAACAACGCTGGCATAAATGAAGCCAGCATATGCTCCTAAAATTAATTTAGTATAGACCCAATCCTACAAGGTCTTGCAAGGCTGGTGGTAATATTATGGTTTCAGAGGGAAGACCTGGGATCCTCAGTGAAGAAGAACTCACAAATTCACGGAACAGGATTTTGTTATAGTTCTACTATGGAAAGCAATCATTTGCTGGTATTGGTAACTCCTAAGGCTTTGGTTTGTAAAAGTACAAACAGAACTTGGGTTTCTAGTAAAAATACAAATGGAAATTCCATCATATTTTGGGAAATTCAAACACACTAACTGATAATAATAATAGCTAATATCTGTATAGTACTTTGTTGCAGGCACTGCATGAAGCACTTTATCATGATTATTACCTTGGATTCTTACAACAAACCCTAGGAGATAGATGCTATTATTTTAAAGTCAAGGAAACTGAGGCAAACAAGAGTGAGTGACATGCCTGGAGTTACACAGCTGGTTCGTGTCTGAGTCTGGATTTGAACTCAGATTTTCCCCAGGTCTAGGACTGACACCCTTATCTACTTCACTATATAATTATCCCTATACTAGTGACTAATGAAGAAAGCCTAGTTCAATCCTACAAATCATTTTCAATTTGGTCTTTCCTTTAACATCTTTATTTTTGTTATCGGCACCATAGTCTTCTCAGTCACCTGGGGACATTATCTTCGAGTAATGTTTGATTTTTCTCTTTTCCTCAACAATCCTGCCCTGCCCTGCCTACAAAGGCATCCAATTAATCTCCAAGTCCAGTCATTTCTACTTCTACAATGCCATCCAAAGCCATTCCCTTTTCTCTACTCTTGTTACAACTAACTGTAATTAGTTCTAGTCCTTATCTCTGCTTGTTTATTATAATAACTTTATTGGAATAATTCACTAGATAGTCTTTCCTTTTCACAATCCAAATCTATCCTCAACACTTCTACTGAATCATTCAAATTGCACCACTATTCACCAATACTCCTCTACTCAAAACCTTCAAACCTCCATTTATAAACCCATTGCTGCCTATTTGACACAAGAGCTCTTTTCCTATATCAATCATTATGAGGCCATAGGCTAATATATGCAATGGAAAAATTATTATTAAATTCACCAACGAGGGACCTGCTTTTCTTCCATTGCCAACTTCAACTTGATTCAAACAGAACTAATTTAAAGCCTACTATGGACAAGGTGAAAGTCAGGTAGTATAGAGGGGTAGAGTGCTAGCTACTAATGATTCTTTCCCATTTTCAATATTAGACTGATCTGTCTCTTGTGATGAAAGATATGGGTCGGGGGAAGCATTTCTATGAAATAGGCTAGAACAAGGTGTAAATGCCTAACATTGTCATTCAAGGCCCTCTATAATTTGGCTCCAATTTGTCTAGCCTTTTCTGCTTTTCACATACTCTATCTTCTGTCTAATTTTATTATCCTTTGTTCTTCTGCCCACCCTCAACTACGTGCCTTTGCTCTTATTATACCTCATGTCTGAAATAGACTCTCTCTATCTGTATATGATAAAGTCCATGTTTAATTGAATTGACTTATTTCAAGGTCCAGCTCCAGTTTATAACGAGTTTGAGACTTGGAGATACTAAAAAATTTGTTCAGGTTAATATGACTGGTAAGTGGTACAACTGGTTTTTGAATCTAGGCTTTCCTCATGTTTCATAGTACTCAGATTTACTTTTTTTAAATGGTACTCTAACAGTCCATTGCATTAAAAATAGTACAGTGTATTCACAAATCAATAAGGATTTGGATATATTGCTTATTTTTTGAAGAGGCAGGGAATGTTTTGTTTTGTTTTTGCTATGATAAACATAGCAAGCATAAGGAAAAGACTACATGCCCTCTGCATTCATGATCGATCATTTAGTTGATCTTAAATCTTTCAAAATTATTTTAATAATGATGTTTTAGTATAAATTGCTTTTTATTCTCCCGTTTCTCTAGTCTGCAAGAGTTCTTGTGACTCATTGAAACTTTAATTTTCTTTCTTTCTTATAGCACAAGAGTATTCTATTACATTCATATAACACAATTTGTTCGACTATTTCTTAATTAAAGTATATTACCTTGAGTTTAATTTCTTTCCACCACAAAAAGGGCTGCTATAAATCTTTTTGTACATAATGGGATTTTTTTCCTCTTTAATATCTTTTGGGTACAGGCCTAGAAGTAATATAACTAGGTCAAAGAGTACACACTAGTTAGTAACTTTTTCTGCATAATTCTAAATTGCTTTCTGAAATGATTGAACTAATTCACAATTCTACCAATAGTACAACAAAATGCTTATTTTCCCAAGACTCTCTAACAGTTATCATTTTTTTGGTCAGCTTTATTAGTCTTTTGAGTGTGAGATAGAATCCTGGAGTTGCTTTAGTTTATATTTCTTTGATTATTAGTGACTTGAAACTTTTTTGACTACAGATAACCTGGTCTTCTTCCCCTGAGAATTGTCTAGTCTATCCTGAGACCCTTTATCACTTGGGAGAATTGCTCTCATTCTTATAAATTTGAATCAGATCTTTACATATCCTGGAAATTAGACCTTTTAGGGAGAAATTTGTAGCAAAATTTCTTCCCCAGTTGTTCCCTCCAATCTTAGTCATATTGAATGTGTGCAAATATTTTTAAATCTTACATGTTAAAAATGTCCATTTTATGTTTTGCAATCTTTATCTTCTTTGATCTTTTATACTCTTTATTTAGTTATGAAATCTTCCCCTATCCCCTGGCAGAGGCAAGCTATGTAGTTAAGTGAATGTATGGAGCACTGGTAGACCTGAGTGTGACTTTGGTCAAGTCATTTAACCTCTGTCACACTGAGTTTCCTCATCTGCAAAATTCCCTTATTATTTTGGGCAGGTTTGAAAAGGCCAATCATTATGGATTTCCAGACTTCACTGTGGGCTGGTGTCAGGGCCTGGGACATCAAGTTCTGGAATGTGGGGTGCTCTGTTGTTGGTTTAGGCAGGGTCCTGGATCCCCACATTGGCCTCTGCCCAGGCTTGGAAGCAGGTGCAGAAGGGAAGGAGGGGTTGGCCAGCATTCCTCTGTGTGCAGTGTTGCTTCTGGTTACCCCAATCCCATGAAAAATCAACTCTCTCTGCATAGTTTTCAAGTCGTGTTCACCAGGAGAGCCTCCTCACTCTGTCTTGCTATTGGTTTTTGACTACTATCATTTTGAGGCACTTTTTAAAAACTGGTTTGGAGAGATTATCAGAACAGTTTGAGCTTTTGCTGCTACTAAGCTGCCATCTTGGCTCTGTCCCCAGGATAGGAATCCTATTTGACTTTTAAGGGCCTGAAGAACCACCATTCAATGACACTGGCCTTCTGGTTGTTTCTTGTACCAACACTATCTTCTGATTCTGTGCCTTTTTAAGGGCTATCTTCCCTCCCTGGTATTCTCCTCTTCCTTACAGGGGTCTCCTGGACTTCTCTAAGTCAGCTAAAAATCTCATCTTCTGCAAGATTTTTAAAACTTTTTTAATGGTAGTACCCCTTCTCTAAGATTATCTCCAGTTTGTCATATATACACATATGTGTGTATTAAATATATGCATATATGCATTATATATGTATATTTATGTGTGTATGTATATTTTTTATTTTTGTGTTGTCTTCCCTTTTATGTTGTCTGTTAAAGTATAAGGTCCTTAATACCAGGGACTGCTCTTTGTTTTGTTTTTTGCCTTTTCCTGTATTCCCGAATTTAGCCTAGTATCTGGCACATAAGAAATGTTTAGTATATTCCTGTTGGCTTGACTGTAGCCTAGGGGGAAAAAGACTTCTAGAGGACAGGATATGTAGCAAATAATTAAAAGGTTTTTCATGTAGAAGTAGGAGCAGACTAATTTGTATACTTATTAAGAAGGCAAAATGACATAATGAATAGTGTTGGAATTGGAGACAGGAAGACATGAGTTTGAATCCTGCCTCTGGCATTTACTGGTGGAGTGATTATGGGCAAATAACTTAGCTTCTCTGACCTTCAGCTTTACAATCTGTAAATTTTGAGTAATTGTTAAAATAATAGCTAACATTTATATAATGCCTTACGTGTGCCAGGCAATGTGCTAAGATAGTATTTATAAATATTATCCCATTTGATCCTCACAACAGCCCTGGGAAGTAGGTGCTATTATTATCCCCATTTTACTGATGAGGAAACAGAGACAAATAGAACTAATAGGACTTAGCTGCCTAAGATTAATATGAATTTCAAAAGAGATAATTCATATAAAGTGATTTTAAAACTTTAAAGAGCCAAATATATGTTTAGTTTTAAATTCTTGTGTCTGATATGATTTCAGAGGCCACGATTAGGATCAGTGGGTGGAAATTTCAGGGAAGCATATTTGAACTCAAATTAAGAAGGAACTTAAAAAAAAACAATTAGAGCTATTTCACAGTGGAATGACCATCTTATCAGCTAATAGCTTCCACATCGATGGAAGCTGGATAGTTCTGTCAGGGAAGCTCAATGAAATTTTTCCATTGGATGGGAAGTTTGAATAGATGACCTCAAAAGTGTCTTACACTTTTAAGACTTGATGAGTCTGTGAATTGCTAGCTCATATAGCCTGAATAGAAGTGGCCAAATTCAAAATTCTCTGGCAATGCCTTTGAAATGAAGGCTATTATCCACCAGGGATTATGCTGAAATGACCAGATTCATTTTGCTTAAGTTTGCAATGGCAATAATGTCATTAAAAATACCAACCACAAAGCATCTATCATTATTTTATTCATTTTTTGACATTTACCTTATGTTCTTTGGTAGTTTGGAAAAGGCAGGGAAGTTAATGTCCCATTATTTAAAACCCTCAAGGTTAACTTTCCAGCCCAAATTGAATTTAAAAAACACATTTACAGCTAATTCATATATTAGGGCAATTTCTATCAATCACCATTCTGGGCACTTACAATTTTACATGAGCCTCAGATGTCTCTCAGGGCTTTTGTTATTTTTTTTTTTGGTTCCTTTTCTTTTCCATTTTACCCCAAATCCATCATGTACAATAGGATGCCCAACATGCTGGCGATTTTTGCTTAGAGTCCCATAGACAAATAGGAGAGGGAGCCAATTTTAAGATAATCAATCAACCAATTGGCCAGAATTTATTAAGCACCTACTAATTAATTGCCAAGCACCGAGGGATAAACTTGGACCTTTCTTCAAGGGCCTCCAAAACATTTTCAGAATATCTCTTTGAAAAAACACTTGCCTAAACTGGAAACAGAAATGCAGAAGAAAAACACAAGATCAATCACGTAGTTCAATACGGATATGATTAGGGTTTTGATGTTAAAAGATCACTCTACTGCAAATATGAATAACATGGAAATAGGTTTTGAACAATGATACATGTATAACCCAGTGGAATTGCTTGTCAGCTTCAGGAGGGGGACGGAAAGAGTGGGTGGAGGGGGAAAGATCATAAATCATGTAACCATGGAAAAATATTCTAAATTAAAAAATTAACAAAACAAAACAAAACACTTGTCTAGACATTATGATTAATCTAGTATTAGCTTCGCCCTTATGACCTGAGTCAAAATTCTTAACCTGACCTGAACTTCAGCATCCTCATCTTTGAAATAGAGATTATATCTGTCTATCTAACCTATATATTACTAACCTGCCTTATCTATTACTATTATCAGAAGGCTATTTGGAATATCTAATTGGGAAATAAAAAGGCCTAGTCAGGTTTTGATCAGCACCATAGTCAAACACTTTGAAAAAGCATAAGAGAGGGATTGGACAGGATCTATAATTTCAATGGTAGAGGGAAATCCTAGTCAAAGAAACTTCCTCTAGTTGAGCAGGTTGGCACCTTCTCTCCAATTTATGATCTTACAGAGCTGCCTAGAGAACTGAAAGGTTAAATAAATTGGTCAACCACACCAGGATGCACCAGAGGTGAGGCTTGAACTTGAATTTGTTTCATTTCATGATTTAATCTTTCTACCCCTGAGCCAGTTCTCTCTCCACTATGTCATCTTGTCTTTTATTTTTAATCTTTAGTACTATAAAATATCTTAATTTTATAATCACAACTAAGGATTATTATGTTGGATATTATTAAAATAAGCTCCTCTAAAATACTGTGCTATTTTTATAGCTATTTTACTCATTTCAGTAGAATAAAAGTAACATAAAAGGAAACCCCCCCAAAAGGTAATGGCATAACAAAAGCAGGACTATGGTGGCAGTCTCAAGGCAGGCCATGTGGGTATGAATTGGGAAAGGTAATTTCAAGGAAAGCAGACAATTATGAATTGCAGAGATTGAGGCAAGTGCAATCCCCGGGCATTGGCCACAGAGTAAGAAGTCTGAGATGCAATATGCCTCTGATTTGGGCCAGCTGCATCAGGCTTCCAGAAGAAGAAACGAGCCAGAGCCTTTTCCCCAGAATTGGGAGGAGAGAGAGACAGGGGTAGCTTCCCAGGACAACTCACCTCAAGAACTAGGTCCAAGAATTTCTGGGATCTGAGAATTACTGGGCAGCTTCCCCACAGTTTAAGAAGAGTGTTTTTGTTATGGTATAAAATACAGTGCTATTATATTAGTTTAAAAGTATTTATCCATTGAGGGTTTTATTTTTGCTATTTGAAATGTATTTAGTTGTTTTTTTTTACTGGAATGATTATCTAAAAATTCATAAATATTTCGATCATATGCATTTTTATTTCCTTTCATGATATTAATGAACAAAATTTTGATTTCTTCATAAGCAAGGATTATTTTTTTAACAATGCTTTGCACTCCTAGGATTTAGCACAGTGTCTGGCACATAGTAGGCATTTAGTAAATGTTTAATGACTGGTATAATTTTGTCTTAAAAGGAAGTGCTAAAAATGACCTGATATGCATACCCCTTGACCTAGCAATACCCACTACTAGGTTTGTATCCCAGAGAGATCAAAGATAGGGGAAAGGGACCTACTGGTACAAAAATATTTATAGCAACTCTTTTTGAGGTGGTAAAGAACTGAAAACTAAAGGGGTGTCCATCAATGAGGAATAGCTAAACAAATTGTGGTATACGATTATAATGGAATTCTATTGTGCCATAAGAAATGAGGAACAAATGTTCTCTCTCTTTCTGTCTCTCTGTCTCTCTCTGTCTCTCTCTGTCTCTCTCTGTCTCTCTCTCTCACTCACTCATATACAAACACACTCATACACAAGCTGAAAAGACTTACATGAAGTGATGCAAAGTGAAGTTAGCAAAACCAGAATATAGATAATAATAACAGCAATAATGTATGTTGATCAACTGTGAATGACTTCTATCAGTAATGCAAGGATCCAAGACAACTCCAAAGGACTCATGAGGAAAAAGGTTATCCACTGCCATAGAAGGAACTGAGTGAGTTTGAATGCAGATTGAAGCATAGCATTCTTCACTTTATTCCTCCAAGAATTTTTCTATTGTGTGTTATATGTTTTATTTCATAATATGACAAACATGGAATTATGTATTCTATGACAACACATGTATAACCTATGTTATTACCTGCTGTCTTGTGGGGGGAGGAAGAAAACACAAAAATGGCAAAGAATGATTATTAAAAATCATAATGTAATGTAATCACATAGTCTTATAAATGTAATCTGTAATCTGAACTGCAATCTGGAAAAAATAAAAATTAATTTTTTTTAAATTATTTGATCCAAATGTGTTAATTATGCTCCTAGGAAGAAGTCAAGTAAATTTGTTGTATATGATGGATAGATAGATAGATAGATAGATAGATAGATAGATAGATAGATAGATAAGACTGAATNGATAGATAGATAGATAGATAGATAGATAGATAGATAGATAGATAGATAAGACTGAATTGGTTGACTTAAAGCTGAAAGGAACCTTGGAAGTCATATAGTACAATCCTTTTATTTTGCATATAAAGTCTCACAGGTAATGGGTGACAGTCCCAGAATTTGAGCTGAGAATCCCTGGTTATAAATAATAATACTAACTAGCCATTGAACTTTAAAGTTTATATAATATTTTACATAGGTTATCTCATTTGATTGTCATAATAATCTTGTGAGGGACATACTACGTGCATATCCTGTAGTACTACCACAAATTACAAATGAGAAAATTATGGTTCAGATATATTTAGATGATCTTTTTCCATGGTCACTCAAATCCTTAGCAGCAAAATCAGGCCTTGATTCTGGTCTTTTGATTCCAAATGTGATGCCCTCCTCCACTTCAGTGTGTTCTCTCTCAACTATATAGATATTTAATATTTTTTATAAACTATCTAGATAATTACCTGAATTTTTCTTTTTCCTTTGAGTCTTACGATGATGGACAGCAGAGTAAAAATATAAATTATGATCCTTTCAAAGAATGAAGTCAGATTATCAAGGAATGACCATGAAAGGCAATCTCCAAATATATGTCCATGCCATATAGTTGCTAAATTATTCTGAGAGGAAACGAGATGCCAAAACCATGATGTAGCCATATAAGTAATGAAACCTTTCTCACTCCTATTTAGCTGTCATGAAGATTACACATGCCTAACATACTGATTTTTTCTTTAACTGAAAAAATGTCAAACTGTTGGGTTTTCTCTTAATCTCTCCCCAAATGAGAGCACAGAATGGTTTCTAGTCCTGACTATATTTTAAATTATAATTGAAAGGAGGAGAAATTTCATTAAAATGTTTTTTACTACTCATTAATTTATTTTTTTCATTCATTCATTCATTCATTCATTCATTCATTCATTCATTCAGAAAATATCATTTACTCACCAACTATAGGCAGAAGGTTGTGTTAAGCATTTAGAGAGATAATGCCTATAACCATAACCTCAGGGACCACTAGACAATACAATCATAGTAGGTAATAGCAATATAGAGCATTATAGTTTGTAAAATATTTTGTATATGCACTCACAATTACCCTTTTGAAGTGGGTACAATCATCCTAATTATACACAACTAATTGTCATTCCTTAGATTTGATCTGAGGTCTTCTTGACTGTCCATTCAGCACTTTATCTATGATAATATGAGCTATTAAAGCTGACAAAGTGCTTTACAGACATTATTTCATCTGCTTTAGCTGTTTGTGGAATCTAATAAAAATTGTTAGAACGTAACAAGTTCTAACATAAAAAGTTAGTTTTTTCAATCCACAGAGAATGTCAAGGTCTTTGCTAAGTACTTAATAAAAAAGTAAAATATCTTTAAGTTTTTATTGTGAGCTTCTTTTTTTTTTTTTGGTCTACAGCATTTTTCTTTTCCAACATATTCATTCCCTCTTCATCTTAAAGAAAGTGATCCCTCGTAACAATGTTTTAAAATGGTTCAGCAAAGCAAACCAACACATCATCCATTCTGACATCAATTATATAGTCCCTTACCTCTGCAAATAAAAGAAAGAGCTGCATTCTAATTTCTTTTGGGGAGCCAAGCTGGGTTTTTATAATTTCAGTGTTCAGTTTTGTTTTTTGTTATTTCTGATATTTAACTTTACATTACTAAAGACATTGTATGTTTTGTTTCTTTTATTGTTACTTGTTTACTTTTAGTATTTCTATTTACTTCACTTTGGATCAGTTTAAGTTCTTGCATACTTCTCTGAATTTTTCATATTCTTTGTTTCTGATAGCATTCTGTTACTCTGTAGCACAACTTCTTTAGACATTTCTCAACCAGTGGATATCTACATTGTTTCCAGTTCTTTACTTCTATAAAAATGTGTTTATAAATGATTTGAAATCAAATATTATTTTGACCAAACAAGATGAGGAACAATACTGATAATTGTTTTCTATTTCTTTTGAACTCTGCAGTATGACATAGGATAGGATTTTGGCCTCTGTTGTATTTGGGAATGATCCTTTGACCAAGAGGGGAACCTCAACTTCCTGGTAAATTAAGAAAATGAGCATTAAAGTCTATTTTCCCTCTCACATTTTAACCAGTTTGGTAATAAATTAATTATATGCCATGCTTCTCCTTTAGTTATCTTCTCTTCTGAAAAGGGCTCTCCAGTGCTATTGAAGTTCTTGGGATCCACGTTCAAAGATCAACTCTTCACTAACACATTGTATATCTTGTGCTGACATCGTATGCCAACTCTGACTGCAGTGTCAAAAAAGGCAGTATATCATGAGCTGCCATACGTTCCTCAGAAAATCATCTCTTGTAACAAAGACTTTTTTTAAAAGGAGGGGGAAAATGAAGCAGTTTAACAAAAGCAATTTAGTCAGTATGACAATATTTACAGTGTTCCTCATTCAGAGTCTCTTACCTTGTAAATAAGGGAGAGAGATCATTTTCTGCCCTCCTCTTCTGGGTCAAGGCCAGTCATAAGAGTTCTTCAGCCTTAAGGTTTCATTTTGTGGTAGTTGTTCTTTCCACTTACATTGTTGTACTTGAGTATATTGTGTATTCTGCTTACTTTACCTAAAATCAGCTCGTTTATCTTTCCATCTTTCTTTAATTTCTCTACATTCATCATTACTTATGGTGCAACAATATTCCATTATGGGCATATATCACAATTTGATTAGCCAGTCACCAAATAATAGGTATCTCCTTTGTTTACATTTCTTTGTTATTGCAAAATAGTATCGCCATAAATACTTTAAAGTATATGGGGACCTTTCTTTCTTTCTATCTTAACCTCCTTGAGGTATTTGCTTGATAGTGGAATTTCAAAAACTAGTGTGCTTTTTTTGTCATCTATTTCTACAGAACAGTACAGTGTTTAAAATAATGATGTATCAGGATCTTCAAAGAATTTAAAGTTTAAGGGACCCAAGCTAGTCTAGCAGGGTATTCTGGTTCTGAAAAGACACCAAAATATTACCAACCAAGAAAGGAACAATGAGAGTGCTGTAGTGGAGGTCATCAGGGAGTTATGTAATCAGAAAAGTTAGTCAAATAGCAAGAGCAAGGTTTAATTGCCTCACGGTAGTTAAAAGTGTTTACAGACATGAACATGCATCACAGAAGATGAGAGTGTTGAAATGAATTGCGCCCTGGATCATTAGAGGAAATAGCCTCATTAGTTCATGTATCCACGGTCTTGAAGACTTGGTAGGTGCAGTGGCAGCCAAGTACTGAAATACAGATGGTGTCCCTTAATGGAGAAGAAATCCTGCTCTGTCAACTAAAAGTGCTAGATCTGTGAGATGCCCTTGGAAGAGTCCTGCCTAGGTGCAAGTGGAAATAGCCCTTAGGTTCCCTATACTAATAGTAGGAGGGCCTTAGAAAAGATGTGAATTATTCTTCTTGACTATGAAAAGCCCATCAAGGAGATAGGAGAGCAGAAGCCAGACATCTGACCATTACAGAGCAAGATAGTTAACCATGTGGCCTTTCAAGAAGAATTCACACTGAAGAAGAACCCTCATCATGAAAATATTCATCTCAGGACTACAGGTGATGTTGAGTGATATTTGGGATTTGTCGTGTGTCCCCTGTTGTGTGTCAGTAAACTCCAGTTTGACTACAATAAAAACAATAAACTCCTATGTTTGACTTCAAAGTCCTCTACCACTTGGTTCCAACCTATTTTTACAACTTCATTATATATTATTCCCCTTCCTTACCTCTACCATCTAACTAAATTGGCCTTATATACCATATTCTATCTCAAATCTGTGCCTGAGAACTTGCCATTCACCCCCTTCTCACTTCTACCTTGGAGAAACCTTCTCTGATGGAAGATGCTGGTCAAACATCACCATTTACTTGTATTTCATGATTTCTGCAAATGGCAGTACCTTCCTTCTTTAATTATCTTGTAATTATTCAAAACATGTTGTCTTTCCCAAAGAGCACACTGCTAGACACATAATATGTGCTTAATACATGATTGCTCCTTGATCGTGGACATTTAGACCAATATTCTATCATTCTTATTCATACTATTGTTTTAAAATAATTTTTGGAAAGCATTTATTTTCTTTCTCTCTTGCCTCCTTAAAGCAAACTATGAAAAAAATATGGATAGTCAGGCAAAAAAATAAAGCCCCACATTGGCCATGTATAAAACGTAAACACATACAACACAGTTTGGCATCTTGAGTACATTACCTTTCTTTCAATAGATGTGTAATCTAATAATAAAAGCTAACATTTATATAGCACTTAGTATGTGCCAGATATTGTGCTAAGCACTTTACAATTATTATTTCATTTGAGCCTCACAACAACCTGCAAGGTAGGTGCTATTTTGATCCCCTTTTTACAGTGAAGAAACTCAAGCAGACAGAGGTTAAGTGACTTGCCTATGGCCAAACAGCTGAATTTAAATTCACCCTCAGTGCTCAGCACAACTTAGCACAATGCCTTGCACATAGCAGGTACCCAGTACACATCTATTGAAGTGTAATAAGTGGGTGAGAGGGCAGGATACAAAAAGCCAGGAAACAGACATTTTCTTGCAGTCCAAAGATATACGGAAAGACATGTACTTAAGTATGTTATCAACAGTCTTGCACACAAGAAGTATCATGGGATGATAAAAGAAATGATCAATATTAGTTAGCATTTATATAGCACTTTTCAGTTTATAAAGTGCTTTACAAGTATTATCTCACCTTATTCTCACAACTACCCTGGAAATTCATTGTTATTATTATCCCCATGTTACAGATGAGGAAACTGAGGCATGGAGACAGATGAGGAAATTAAAGCATAAATGATTTGCACAAAGTCACACAAGTAATAAGTATCTGAGGCCAAATTCAAACTCATGTCTTCTTAAATTTAAGTCCAGGACTCTACCCATTGTACTGCCTAGCCATATTCTAATATCCTCCAGAAAAGGATGTAGGTTAGTGATGTAATTAGAAAGAAGGATAGCAGATGATAAGACTCTTTGTGGTACTTATAGCCACAAAATTAAAAAAAACACAACAACAATCTTCAACATACTAGTTAACAATAAAATCTGACATTTGTATGGCAGTTTAAATTCCATAAAATGGTTTACATATATTATCTGATTTGACTCTTATAATCACCTTGTGAGGTTGCTCCTTCTGGCATTATAATTCCCATTTTTCACTCCCACCACTCACTACCTTCATTTCTGAAGGCTCACATGTGGCTGAACAAAGGTGAAGAAAATCATGAAATCATGCCGGCTGGGTCCACTACAAATTAATGCTATGTAACCTCAAATGAGCCCTCTCTCCTGCAGAGCAATACTTTTATAGCTTCCTAATTAACTCACTATCTCATTCTCCATAGCAGCTCTTCTAAACCTTTTCATCACTTCTCAAATCCTCTCCTACCTCCACCCTCTCAGCTGAGAACTTTTAATTATATTTTATTTAATAAATTGAGGTCATTTGCAGAGAGCTGCCCCATTCTCCCCATCTCATCTCACATCACTGATATATCTTCTACCATTATCTTCTTCACTCCCATGTTATATGAATAGATAGTTCTTGCCAACTTAAACCCCTCTACATGCACAAATGAGCCCATTCCATCCCATGTCTTCCAACAGATTGCCCCTCTCTAGCATCGCCACTCTTTCACTTATCTTCAATCTCTTCCTGTCTTCTGGCTGCTTCCTTGCTGCCTACAAACATGCCTAAATCTCCTCCATCATCAAAAACTATCTCTTGGCCAATCCTTCTGTGCTAACTATGGTCCTTTTTCCTACTTATCCTACAAGACCTATGGCATATCCAAATCATGTATCCAACACTACTTACACGACCACAGGGAAAGCACCTTAATGAGCCTTGATTTCCCCAGTGGTAAAAACAAACCAAAAAAAGAGGAGGAGGAGGCAGATAATGCCTGAGGTACCTACTTCATAGGTTGCTTATGAGGCTCAAATTGAGATGATGTATTTGAACCATTTTGCTGGTCTTAAAGTGCTTTATAAAAACCAGTTTATATTAGGGGAGAACACTAATAATTGCCAATCAAATGTTGATCAGTCACTATAGGTTCAGGCTTCTTTATAACTGTCACTGGAAGCCAAGACCAGTGAGGAGCAGAGATTAGAAAAATGATTTGGATTTTATTTTATTTGCTGAAAACGTTTTTTTCTTTTTCTTAGAACAATAGCTTTGCTTTCTAAGTCTGTTTTATACGACAATCTATTGCAAATCTTGCTGAATTGTTTTCCCTTTCCCACCTGCAAGGACAAGCTTTTGTGCAAACTGTGTTCCCGTTATACAATTGGTCTCCTTCCCCAGGGTTGCTTGTCTGAAGACAGTGAAGCCTCCCTAGAGTTGAGCTGTCTATCTGCAGAGGCAGCAGCTTCCCCAGGGACTTCCCTGTAGGGTTACAGACATTTTATTTCCCACTCTCTGCTTAAAAGAAGGGCTTTTGTGGTGGAGAGAAGTCACCTTAAAAATAATTGTTTGCCTTTAGAGGCCTGTTCTGATTCACTAGCTTCTTTCGCTTTCTTTTCATCTTCACCTTCTCCTTTTTATTTTAATAGCTGAAACCTGCATCAAATGAAATTTTCCCAACTGACCAAAATCCACTATATTTTAATTTAATGTTTAAGTACAGAAAAGGAAATATTAGAGGTAAGAGTGCTCTGTCACCTACAATTTTTACGTTGGATCATGGTAATTTATCACCTACATTATTTCCTTTTCCATACATACGTGCTAAATTAAAATATAGTGAATTTGGGGCAGCTAGGTTGTACAATGGTTAGAGCACTGAACTTGGAGTCACGAAGATCAGAGTTTAAATTTGACCTTAGATACTTACTAGCTTTGTGACTATGGATGGGCAAGTCATTTAATTCTTTATGCATCAGTTTCCTTATCTGTAAAAAAAGAAATGGCAAGCCACTCCAGTATCTTTGCTGAGAAAACTCCAAATGGGCTCATGAAAAATTGGGCATGACTAAAACGACTAAATGGCAGTGGGATTTTGGTCAGTTCAACAATATAACAATTATAGGATCATAGATTTAAAGCTAGTTAATAAAGAGATCAACTATAGGGAAAAAGGACCTACTTAAACAAAACTATTTGTAGTAGCTCTTTTTGTGATGGCAAAGAATTGGATCTGAAGTCATGTCCATTCTTTGAGGAACGGCTGAACAAGTTGTGGTACCTGATTATAACAAAATACTATTGTGCCATAAGAAACAATGAATAGGACAATCATAAAATAACCTGAAACAATTATATGAAGGGATGAAAAGTGAAGTGAGAAGAACCAGGAGAACATTGTATACATTAACAACAATAACATATGGTGATCAACTGTGAATGACTTAACAATTAATAGCAATGCAAGGATCCACCACAGTTCCAAATGATTTATGATGAAAAAGGTTATAGAAGGAACTAATGGAGACTGAATACATATTGAAGCATTATCATTTTTCACTTTATTTCCTTCATGAGGTTTTTTTTCTTGTGTAAATGATATGCTTCTTTTTTCACAGCACAATGAACAAGGAGATATTTTTAATAAAAGATAAAGCTTGTAGGTATCTTAAAGGCCTCTCCCCTCTCTATGTCACCTCTTCCCTCCACCATTTTATAGATGAGGAAACTAAAGGACAATGAAGTGATCAGTCACACAATTGGTAATGTTTGAAGAAGTTGTGAATCCTAGTCTCCTTGTGCCCTATCCCCTATGATTTGCTACTTCTCAGTAACAGAGATAGACTCAAGTGAATCAGTGATCTCACCTCAGTGAATGCTCCTTCCTGTGTTGTAAATTGCAACCCATCCATGCCTATTCACCCTCTCCATGTCCTCCCTCAGGTTCATTGAAGTGCCTCAAGTTGAGGAGCTGGAGACTTTTCTTGTTTTCTTTTGACATCTTGGGGATAACAGAGGAATATATGGTCTGTCTATCAATTATTCTTTGCTCCAAGGCAACCCATGAAACAAAGGATAATACTTTATATTTGTATAGTACTTTTCAGTTCAATTTATTTAGCGTTTATTAATCACTTATATGTTCAATCTAATTGCTTACCAAATGACTGATCACCAACAGGTGAATTTTTTTGGACCAAAGTAATTTTTAAGCATCAACTTATGGCATGGAGAGTTTGTAGTCTGACTTTAAAGGGGAATAGCCTCACTCATGAAATCATAGATCTTTTGAACTATTAATTGCTTTAGTTAATAAATTAATAAGTTATAATATAGGTATGTAGCAGTGGGTAGAGGTCTGGGCCTGAAATCAGGAAGACTTCGATTTAAGTCTAGCCTGAGATACCTACTAGCTCTGTGACCCTGGGAAAGTCACTTCTCTGCCTCCTTCTTTTTCTTGATCTGAAAAATGGTGCTAATCAAAATATCCACTTCTTATATTTGATGTGAGAATCAAATGAGATAATATTTGTAAGATGCTTGACTGGCACCTTAACTGGCATAGTGAGTACTAAATAAATGCTTCTTTTCTTTTTTCAAAGTCCAGCTTTCCAATACTCTAAGCATCTGTCTAAGAGCAGAAAGAGAATTGGGTTTGGAATTACACCTAGGTTCAATTCCTTGCTGTGCCAATAACAATCTTTATGACCACAAGCAAATCATCTCATCTTGTTGGATTTCAATTTTTCATATATAAAATTTGTTGGGGGGATGTTGTACTAAATCACCCTCAAAGTTCTTTTCAGCTTTAAATCTACAGTCCTAGGCTAGCTCTTACAGTAACCCATCTTCATTCCCCCAGTTGGAAGTGCTCTTTCCATTCCTACCCTACTGAAAACACTTTGCAGATACCTAGTATGTATTTATGTATAATTTACTCCCCAGGGGAATATAAGTACCTTGAAATGGGAAGGGATGTTTTATGTTTTATCTTTGCATCCCTAACGTTTAGCCCAGTTCCTTGGAAATAATAAGTGCACAAAATGTTTTTTGCTTGTTGTAATATATGCATCATCATCTTCTTCATCACATCATCTTAGCTATCATTTACTTAGCACTTATCAAGTGCCAGGGACTGTGCTAAATACTTTACAATTATTAACTCCTTTGATCCTCATAACCTCAGGAGGTAGGTGCTGTTATTTTTTCCACTTTAAGATGAGGAAACTTAAGGCAAATGGCTTATAAAATTATTAGGTGATTATCATGATATGAAGAAAAATAAGAAGTAATCTTATTTTTATATATAATCTTATAAGAAGTAAAGAAAAAGTCAAATTGATAAGTAGACACTCATAAATAAGAGGAATAAACAAATAGGAAGGAAACCTAATTTCTTTCTGGGGGTATTTACAGAATGTGAAAGAGATGGTCCTATAGGAGGAATTCATGGAAGAGGTGAAATTTGAGTTGAGTTTTTGAAGGGGTTGGATTTCATCAGATGAGAAAGCAGTATAAGTATGGGGAATAAAGTGAGCAAGCTCATTATCTCATTTGATTTTCACAATAACTTTGTAAAGTGGGAGGTGACAATATTATTGACATTTTTTAAGCTCTGAGAAGTCAAATGATTGGCTAGCTCTTAAGCCGTGGATTCTGAATGATTCCAGCCCAAACAAGCAGATCAGTGAACATCTGGGTGAGATTCATTAGGAGTGAAAATTTACACTCCTCGGAGTGGTAAGGAAAGAAACACTTTAGACTGTTGATATATTTTACATGTGCATATTTGTATTTCTGGGCAAGTACATGTGCTTATGCCTTAGAATATAAGCTCCAATTTTCTTTTTCCATTTTTGTTTTTATAGCCCAGTGTTTGAAAGGTTGCAGAGAGGAGCAGATAGAGAATCAGTTTTGAAACTAGGAAGACCTGGGTTCTAATGCTACCTCTGATACATAAAGGCTGTGTGAACTTGGCAAGTCAACCTTCCAATGTTCTAAGCATTTGTCTAGGACTATAAATTACAGTGAAAGTGTCGATTGGCCTTGGAAAAATAAGTGTCTTCACTTGGAAATTTTCTATATCAAACAAATCACAAATCCAGCTTCTAGCTTCCATCTCTGTGCTTAGTAATGTGTGATTTGTAATACACACTTAATAAATGTCTAATGGATTGTTAGATTATGCCTAGTCAGATAGTGATTAAGATGCTATGATGTTTTAAAGTCTATTTTATGGAATGGCACCATATCATCTTTGAACTCTGATTTAGAAAGCTGAGCAAAATTGTGCAAAATAGCAGAAAGTCATGTGTTAAACATAGGAAAAAGAATGAATTACCTTAAAATTGGGGAGCCTTCCAACATTTTATAACCTTAGGGAATTTAATTTACCCATGAGATCTTATTCATTTTTTTGGTAATGATTTTGTGCCTCCTTCTCCTGTTGCTCTGCAGCATTACATACAAATAAAATTTTATTATGATATTTATCCTTGAGTTCCAGACTCTGTATTCATTGTTTACATCACTTCCTGTCACAGATAGGCCCAAAGCCTTGAAAGTGAAATGTATGTGTGGGGCATAGATTATCTTGATGAATAGACTGGTTCTAAATGCTTTAGAGAAAAAAAAAATTTTTTTCAGGTCTACATAGTTAAAACCTGAGCTGAATGGCCATATAGTTAAGCAAGAGACAGAATTATTGAATTGGTTTGTGGTGTATATAAGAAAAAGCCAACCCCTCAAATCTCATATTCCTATATTAGCAAAGAATTCCAGACTTAATATTATAGCTATAACCCCAGTAGGCTCCAGGCTACTTTTCTGAATTTATTGTCCTTTTTTCCTTTTCTTACACTCTATATTATAGCAAAATCTGTCCATTTCCCATAAATTTAGTGCTCTATCTTCCACCTGCCTACCTTTGTGTTCCTATTTCCTATGCCTAGAAGGCACTCCTACTTCATCTGTCCCACTTAGAATCCTCATGTTCCTTCATGACACAAGTCATGTGCCACTGACTGTATGAAGCCTTTCTTGATGCCTTTTGTTATTAATATTCCCTCCCTCATCTCAAGTTTATCTGTTTATGTGTCATATTCCCCTGTAGATAGCAAACTTGAGAACTGTGATTGTTGTTTTGTCTTTGTAACCCCACAGCCTTGTATAAAGCCTTCTTTGCATGTCCTAAGCAAATTAATAGGACTGGGTTGAATTAGGAAAAACAAACAAAAACAAAAACCTGTTGCCTGTCTGGTAAGACACAACTTCCTGGGCCCCTCATCTAGAGGTTCATCTAGAACTAGCTTGCTTCAGTACCCCTAAATATCCTTCAGTACCCACTAAGTACCTACCCTTAAGTTACCTCTGTTACATTTTGTATGTCCCTTAGTTTAAGTACTTCTAAGTACCTCTGTGTAATTAATGACCTTAAAATAAAATTTTTCTTTTGTCACCATATAACAAGGAAGAACAGTTTTCTATTATTTTTTTTCATCCCTTCCCCATTCCCAAGTTCCTCTCTCTCATCTTAACACAGAGAAGTTTCTGCTAAAAAAATCTTCACAGACTCCCAACTATGGGATAAAACACAAACTCCTTTCACCTCTAGAACTATGAAATATGAACTATGAATCCATGAACTATCCCCAGGAAGTGAAAAGGAATTGTAAGAAATCAAAGAAGAGGGAAGGCTGTAGGAGGTAAAGAACCCCATGGCTGAATTTCATTTACTTTCATTTTTCAAGCTTTAATGATATACCAACAGTTTTATGTTTCAGTAGGTGAGTACCTATACCTACATGCCTCCGGAGCACAGCAACAAATGATCATGGTTTTTTTAACTGGAAGGGACCTTACAAACCACCAGTCCTACTCCGTCCTTTTATAGGAGAAAAAACTGACATTCAAAGAGGTAATGACTTGCCCAAGGTCAAAGGTCTAAAAGGTCAAAGGATGGCATCGCTGGAATTTGAAATTATGTTCTCTACTCACTGGCCAATGTTTGTATTCATTCTACTCACAGCCTCATTACTTATATTCTTGCATATACTCATATTTGTATATAATTTTTTACTTTAAAAATTACAGTGAGAAACAATTTCAGGGAGCTGGTCCATAGTAAGATTAGTGCCAAAGCTGGGTAAATTGTGGGAGGTGGGAACTACAGACAAAGCTCGAAAATAACAATTTGTGCCTATTTGGATGAGGATGGAAATGGAACCTGTAATTTCATTGGTATGGGAAGTTTCTGTTGAGGAACTTTGTCTACCGATGCAGATCATCATATTTTCTTGCAACTTGTACTTTTATAGAGCTACTATACCCTTATAGTATACCTAGAATACTGAGAGGTTATATGACTTTCCCAAAGTTACACAGCCAGGATTACACTTAGCCCTGTGGCTGGCTCTCTATTTACTATGTCATGTTGTCTCTTTAATTTGATAGATATTGTAATGGAATTTTTCAATAACAAAAGGATTCATATCTACATCTCTTATAAAGACAAATTCTATTAGGTGAGAGCGTCTATTAGTATCTATTTAATAGATATACTAATGTTATATCTGTTTAATAGATATAATAAAATGTATCTATTAAATGGATATAATAAAATTATATCTATTAAATAGAGACAATTCTCTATTAACCAAGGCATTGGCTGAACATAAGGTTAAACATTAACTCCATTTTGATTTTATTTTTTTGTTTTACAAAATGGTCATATGTCTAGATCATCCTAAATGTTTCAGAGCAGCTGTTCAATTCTTGTACTTGGCTGCTGTTTCTCAAAACCCTTTAAAGAGCTGCTCCCTGGTGAATGGGGCAAATGTCACCTATAGCAGATCAGGCTATAGGTTATTATTTCTTCCTCAATTAAATCCAGACAGCCTTCACCACCGTGTTTTATAATGGGCCTTGTGGTAGGGAGAGTGAGCACAAGAATCCTATTCAAAGAGACAAATAAATACCAATCCCTGCTACTGAGCTCAACTTGGAACATCTTCATTGGTTTTCCCTACCATGATCCCAGAGCTCCCCTTAGCAAGAAGTGCATTGCCTGGTTTCCAAATGTATTTTCTATTTTTGAGATTATTTATTACAACTTTGAAAATGAAACAACTTCTCTTTCAAACACATGGTCAAAATGACAAAGAAAGGGTTGATTTCTTGTGAATAAGAGCAGAAAATAAAAAATTTGCTAAGAAGTAAAAATGGCCATTATTGTGAGGTTTTTGCCCTAAACATTATACTAGGAAATTTTTATTTTGACACATATGTTTAACTAATGCCAAACCACCCTTTTGGTTTTGTCTTAACACACTTTGTTTTTGTCTGAATGATTATTATGCTGTGTCAACTTTCATAGTGTATATTTAGTAGGATTTGGAATTTTTTCCATTTGACTTTTGCTTTCCCAATTATAAGAATGTTAAAAGTAGAGTGCTTGCTACCTACAATAGCACTTATGACTCATCAAGTGGAGACTTGGCCAGGGAGGAATGGCAATCCTTATGGTAATTCAAAAGGATAGGTGAGGTGGTTAACAAATGAATCAAGTACGTACTTCAGTTCTTTCCACTCAGTAAATTCTGCCTCTTGATCTTTTGAGTAGGAATCAATTAATCAATCAACCATCATTTATTAAGCATTTGCTATGTGCCAGGTTCTATGGTAAGCACTGGGGATACAGAGAAAGGCGAGAGTGTCTGATTATCAGGAGCTTACAGTACAATGGAAGAGATAACATGCAAACAAATAAGGAGTCTGCTAAGAGAGTCTGAAGACAGAAAGACTTGACTTCAAATCCAGTCTCAGAAAATAAGTGTGTGACCCAGGGAAAATCACTTAAATTCTCATTGCCTCAGTTTCTTTATCTGAAAAATGGGTATAATGATAGCACCTACCTCTTTGGGATTTCTGTAAGGATCAAATGAAATAATCATTGTAAAGCATAGTGCCTGGCACAGAGTAAGCACTATATAAATGTTAGCTGTTCTATTAGCTCTTATGATTAAGTATATACAAGATACAGCATAGAAAGATCAACAAAAAGGTCTGAGAATAAACAGGAAGCAATATTTTAGAACAGAGGCAGCCCTTGTAGACTCATGAATGTTATTCGTCCTTCGTTTTGAAGAGAACCAATGATATCAATAGATGAAATCTTGATTTTTCCATGAATTCGATTTAAATGAGGCAGAGTTACACAAAATCATCAGACTTGCTCCTCTCTCTTCCAGTCACTGAAGTCCAGTAGTAAGACATGAGTCAGGACAACTCACAGTGTCCCAGAATGCAGTGAATGACCTTCTCCTCTACCCATTCTACTGAGAAAAGTCTTTATATGCTTGGGGTAGATATCACCACAACTCACAGGCAACTTTGAGGCTGACTGATTACCCTCAACCTGGTTTAGCCCATCTGCTGAGATGTTTTTCCCAAGATGTGGCCTCTGTGCAAGCCACAACTTCTTGGAACCATGGGCAAGAGTTGGGTGATGCTAAAGATGGATGAGTAGCCCTAAAAAGGAATCAGCAAGACCCTCTTTGAGGGTATGGGGTGGTCAAGGAGGACTAACATCTCTGGCATATATACATAAATTTGTAGGTGAGACACAAGAAATTGCTTTGGCTGTTTACTGAAGCAGCATAAATTTTGTTTTAACTAAACACAAATATGCAAACCAAGAAAAAAGAGGAGAGCATATTTAAAAAAAACACTTAAGCAAAACAGCACAAGAAAGTGACTGTGACTAACTGAATATCTAGAAAAGTTCATATGTTAAACATAAAAAAGGATGAAGGCTACGTTTTCAGCTTTAGCAGGGTCATCCATTTTATTCAACCTGAGTTTTGATGCGAGGCAATACTTTTTTAATTCTCATCAGTGTAGTTAGTGTGTATATTATTCTTTGGACTTGATTTCATCATACTTCATCACTTTATAGGTTATCTTATTTTTTTTATTTTCTCTAAAATTTTTGGTCATACAGTAATATTCTATCATGTTCATTTACTCCTGATTTACTCAGCCATTGCTCACAAATTGGGTAAATGGTTTCTGCCTTATTGTTGTAATACTGTGACAGTGAAAACTTTTGACTGAAGTAGAAATCTGAACATAGTAAACTAAATGTGATTTTACAAGTATCATAGAGATTGGTAGGATATCACTCATCACTGGAATATGACAAGGATATTTATATATAAGATATGTGTGTGTGTATATATATATTTGTATATACATATATATATATTGACATGAGTTTGTAATATTGTAACTGTGGATAATTTCTCCATCAGCACAGATCATTGAAAGCTTCATGACTTTCCATTATATATGACTCCTGTCCACGTCTTTCTATAAATCTTTCATGTTTGGCATATCAGATGCACTGGAGGCCTTTTTAGGGTACTTTTTTAGGGTACTTTGTATAACCTATCTATTTTCTTTCATTTATACTTCATGATCAGGACTGATCCCTTTATAGTCCATAAAAATCTGCTGTATCAACATGACATGGAGGTGATCATAGAATTTTTGAAGGCAATTCCTGCAGAACCCAAGCTTGGCAGGTTCCATTAAATTGCCAAGAAGTTTAATATGAGACCAGCAACAAACTAGGCCATAACCCAAAGGAATTCTAGCTGTTCCTCTGGATGCCATCAGACTTATCCATATTCTTACTAAACTGAAGTACAGTGTGCCAGAACTGAACATGTTACTTCATATGTAGTATGACCTGGACAGCACAACATGATGGTTTAGTTTCTGTATTTCTGGAAGTTATGCTTCTCTTCAAATATTAGCCTTTTAAATTTTAAAAAGTATTCCTTTTTCTCCTTATATCCCTCCTTCATCCTTACCCCTATTGAAAAAGTAAAGTTTCATAATAAATAAGCATAGTTAATCAAATAAAAATTTAATAATAGCCTTGTCCAATGCATCTCATTTTGCGTATAAAGTCTATCATTTCTCATTTAGGAGGTGAGTAGTGTCCTCCATTTTTGGTCACTTGGAAATATGGTTGGCTATTTTGTTGACCATTGCTCTTAAGTCTTTCACAGTTGTCTACTTATACATCATTGTTTTTGTGCTGAAAATTGTTCTCCTGGTTTTACTCACTTTAGCTATCTGCAGCCATGAGATATAAACTTTTTACATTGCCTGTTTATTCATATGGAGTCTACAATCCACTAAAATCCCTACATATTTTTTTCAGAAAAAAAATGGCCATGTAAGCATGCATTTCATGACTTGTATTAATGAAGCAAAAATTTTAAATCTATGTGTGCTTCTCTCATATGTGTATATATATATATATATATATA